>NC_041380.1:370443047-370545885 GCF_002162155.2 Triticum dicoccoides | reverse complement strand
GGCGGGTCGTCGAGCGGCGACGGGGTCGCAGCCTCGATCCAGATCAGATCGGGAGGGGGGGAGCAAGAGGGAGTAGGGGAAGTGGGGGCGACGGGTTAGGGTTTCGGGAGGGAGTGGGGATAAGGGAGTGGGGTGTGGGGTGGGCCGGCCGGCTGGGCCTTTGCCCAGTTGGGCTGGCCAGCTGGGCCATAGATGGCCCAGTGGGGGGGGGGCTCTGCCTTTTTTTCTTTTCTCTTTTGTTTTCTTTTTTGTTTTTATTCTTTTACTTTTTATTTATTTCCTTTTTTGTTTTATTTCACGTTGAAATATTTAGGCATTTTCTAAAAAAATGTTTTCTCCACAATAATTACCAGTGCAATATTTGGCACCAACCGAACATTTTTGTTTCAATGTTAGAAAATTTTGGTGGTTTGCCATATTTTGAATTTGATTTTTGAACCGGTTTTGAACTAACGAAAGATTATCAACTGTAACGGAGGTGACGCGGCATTATTAGCAGAGTTTCACTGTAGCTTAATCATCCGGGCGTTACAATAATATTCGATGCAGTGTTGCCACTACATATAGTAACACAATCATAGCCAAAATGTGAGCCAAAACTCCGGTGGATCGTTCATTCAGCGGAGTTCTTAGCATAACGTCGAGAAAGGTGATGAAGCCACATTTACGCACGTACAATGGCATAAAGTAGCAAGGCCATAGCACCAACAAGAAGTTGAAGCACCATGTAAGAATACAATACAAAATTTTGGCATAACCTCATTCACCCTTCAACTAAGTTCTTCTAGACAATTTAATCCACACGTGCTATCGAGTCTATCAAAATTAACAATATGGGGTTGAGTATCTCTAACATTATCTTCTCTACAAATTTTCTCAACACCCAAGTCTTTGAAGACTTTCTCTTGTTCATGGTTATTCTTGATTAAGATCACTTTCTTTTAAAACAGTCGCACGACAAGTCCGAGTTATCTAGATTAAATGGAACAAAGGCTACAAAATTATTTCATCTACTAGAATAAAACCTTTGTTTTAATTATCAAGACTTATTCCCACTTGCACACATCACACTACTAAGTAATTCAAGTGCAAAAGGTGGGAGTCGTAGGACACGGTCGAATTTACACACTTCTCTTCCTTAAGCTTGTGTTCCTCGTTGTCCGGCATAGATCAACTCCTCTGAAATATAAAAACAAGAATGCAAACAAAGTCCAAGGGCAAAAAGAAAAGATCAAAGCAAAACTTATTCTATTTTTTGGGGTTTTTGGGAACCAACTTACAAAGGAAAAAATCACAAATGGCAAAAAGAAAAACAAAAGCAAAGTGTTGGAACAATCCAACACAAGTGTTTTTCAAGCTTAGCGAGCTAAAATACAAGCACATTAAAACTTGTAAATAACAATGCCGCCACATCTTGATGTAGACATGGTAGTGACCCTCCCCCAAGCTTAAACTTTTGCAAGCCTAAGCCGGTGAGATCACTGTGGCGGCGGCTAGTCGGGAGCCCATCCTTGGCTCCAGTTGGAGAAGCTCGTGTTCAAATAGACGGACGTGCTTCAAAGGGACTTGGCAAGGTTTATCATGTCAATTATGCATCTCCTTCCTGTGACATATAATGCAATTGACCATTTTCGATGGAGAAATGGTTAGGCATAGGAGTAGGTAACAAGTACTGTTGGGGATATAACTATTTGTGTAAGCCGCCCAGGAGGGGCCGGGTTACGCAAAGAGGGACTCATCAGAAGAAGCCCAAGATCAAGCATGAAGATGGCGGTTCAATAAAGGGTCTAAAGCCCACAGGCGACTTAAGGCCCATAGTGGTAAACCGCCATGATGGCATGACTTGTATCATAAGGTAGGATTAACTAGTCATCGAGCCGGAGACTGTCTATGAGCCGGCCGGGACTCTGTAGGCCGCAGGGCGTCAACCCGTGTATATAAGGGGACGACCCGTCGGCGGCTTAAGGGCAAGAAAACAACTGATCGAGATCCAGGCATAGCGTATCTCGCTCCCTGGTCATCGAAACCTCAAGCAATACCAACCCAACTAGACGTAGGCCTTCCTTCACCGTAAGGGGCTGAACTAGTATAAACCTCTCGCGTCCTTTGTCCCGATTAACCCCTTTAAGCTTCCTAGTTGCGATGGCTCCACGACTAAGTCCTTGCAAGAGGACATCTGCCGTGACAATTCCATGACAGTTGGCGCCCACCGTGGGGCCAGCGCACGGTGGATTCGAGTTCTTGAAGGGCAACTTCGAAGGGCTCGAGGGATACGCAGTTGGCCGGATGACCAAGAGTCGTCGCGGCAAGATCTACATCGACGACAAAGGCTGGGGCCCTGACGCCGGTTCAATTGAGTACGGCTACCGGGTCCCCTTTGGCGGAATTCATGTCTTCATCGGCCGGATTGGTGAGCCGGGCCCTGAGCCGGACAGCTGCACCGACCTTGTCGAGACGGCTCAGCGTGCGAAACCCGCCCGAGCTCAACCCGTCGTGAAGCGTGCCTTTGTGGGTTGCATCCATGGAGGTGAACTTCCTGAAGGATCGGAAGGTGATGGTGAGCCGGCCGTCCTCTCTGACGATAATTCATCCGCCGACTCAACAGATTCGCTGTATCAAGTTCAAGATGGCGTGCTTGGGGGCTGTTCCGATGGAAGCACTATTCCGGACCTCTCAGAGTCGCCAAACCGGGCAGGAGTCTTCATGGCTGGTATTCAACCCGGCCAAATTTCTACGGCTTCAGCGGCGATAACGTCCGGGTTAGGAGCAGCCGGGGCAGGAGGCCATGTGCGCTCACCGGCTCAGGTGCTGATGGATCTCATGGATAAGCTTACAGCTTTGTTAACTATTACAATCATCCCTGCGAACCAATCTGAGCATGAGGAGGAGGTGGCACAGGTTCGCGACGAGATCACCCGGGTCAAAGAAACCTTAGCAGCTGAGGACGCTAGATTAGCAGCAGAGTGGGCTGCTTTGGACGTACGGGCGCAACAACTTCGGGCAGAGGCCTTGCAGCTCACGTTGAGCCTGAACGCATCTAATGAGGTAATGAGGAGGAGACATCAGAAAACTCAGTCCCATTTACCTCAGAATTATGATCCTCGGAATCTCTTTGCTACACCCGGGGCCGGCCCAAGTAACCCGCCAGGTGCGAATTAGCTTATTACATCCGGAGCGGGAGGTCCAGTCTGGCCTCAGGGGATGGCACCACCTCACGGCAATATGGCACCGCCCAATTACGTGCCAATACCGCAGGGTCACTTCTCCAACCCCATGGAGAACTTAATTGCGGCATCAGCATGTTTGGCGGCTCTCCCAGTAGATGGGGATGATCCGACAGCGGTGGAAACCCGGAAGATCAGAGAACTTGTCCAAACAGCCCTGGCCCAGCAAGAGACCTACTCCTACAGCCGGGATAGGATTCACTCGACTCCTCCGCCCTGGTTAGCTCCGTCTCATCAAAATCGGAGCCCGAGTTATAGTAGGAACATGGAATCAGAGGCCTTGTCAAGTAACGCTCAGCGCCGGAACCAGCCCGGCGGGCATAACCCGGTTTAGGTTCGGATACGTCAGGAGGACGAGCGGGCGGCTCAGCTAGCGGCTCTGCTAGCAGCCCAACAGAACTCACCGGCTTACCCGACGACTTCCGTTGAAGCGGGGGTTGCTACTAGAACCGGAGGAGTTCCTTGTCTGGTACCGGCTTTACGTAATGTACGTCTGCCAAAGGATTTCAAGGGGCCTCGAAAGGTGCCGAATTATACTGTCGATTTACAGCCTGGGGCATGGATTGAAAGTTATGAGATGGCTATGGAGCTGCTAGAGGTTAGTGATGAGGCGATGGCTAAATATTTCACCATGATGCTGGACGGAACGACCCGTTCTTGGTTAAAGGGTTTGCCACCCAACTCCATTAGTTCATGGGCGGAGCTAAAAGCCCGTTTCATCCAGAATTTCAAAGATACTTGCAAGCGGTCTATGTCAATTGTGGATCTGACAAATTGTAAGCAGGAAGAAGGTGAATCTACGACTCATTGGGTGTGCTGGGTCAAGGATATAATACATTCGTCTGACAAGATGGATGCCGGCTCAGCAGTTCTCATGCTGGAGAAGAATTGCCACTTTGAACCTCTGAGACAGAAGCTGGGGCGCCTTAAGCGTGATTGCAACGATATGGGGACGCTGATGGCGGCTTTAGTCAAGTATGCCGATTCTGATAGTACCAAGGATCCTGCGTCTGATGAGGAAAAGACAGGGAAGGGAAAGAAGAACGGCAATGGAAAGGGTCAACAGCATAACCCGGCGAGTCAAGGAGGTAATAAGCGTAAGGCGGACAGTAACCCGGAATTTGTGGCCAACACATAGGGTAACAATGAGAAGCACAAGGGAAAGCCACCCCGGTTTGGTGGGTCAGATCTGTCTCTCGAGCAACTACTCAATGAACCCTGCCTGAAACACGGTACCCGGGAACGACCAACGACTCATTTATGGAAGGATTGCACAATCATGAAAGCTTTCAAGAATTCTAACACATTTGATGGCAATCAAGGCCTAGGCGGCGGTTTAGGAGCCGGCGGCTTTCATGGCCCGGGCGGTGGTTCAGGATCCAGTTTTCAGGGAAGCCAGGGTGGTTATAATCAACAACAGTCTGGTCAAGGAGGTCAGCAGCAGCAGCAGTCGGTTATCAGAGCCATCCGAAACAGTTAAGCAGTGGGCAGTATCACGTGTTCACCACAAGTTTGTGTAAAGTGATCAGAAAGTTCATAAGAGGGCTGTGAATTCTGTTGAACCGGCAGTCCCTTGTTACTTGAGGTGGTCGGAACAGCCTATTGTCTGGAGCAGGGAGGATCACCCTCCCCGGGTTGATAATCCGGGTCAACTGGCCCTAGTGGTGGCACCGCAAGTTGGTGGTTATAAGTTTACTAAAGTGCTCATGGATGGAGGTAGCAGCATCAACATCCTCTATTACGAGACCTTTCGGCGCATGGGCTTAACTGACAAGAATTTAAAGACTTCCAACACCGTCTTCCATGGAGTGGTGCCCGGTAAGTCGGCGTATCCTGTGGGGAAGATTGAGCTAGAGGTGGCCTTCGGAGACGAGCATGATTCTAGGGCGGAAAAGTTAACTTTTGAGGTGGTCAAAATCAAGAGTCCATATCATGCTTTGTTTGGGCGGCCAGCCTATGCCAAATTCATGGCACGGCCGTGTTATGTGTATCTACAGCTCAAGATACCGGGTTACAAGGGTACCATCACTGTGCATGGAAGCCAAAAGGTGGCCCTGGAGTGTGAAGAGGGCGATGCGGCTTATGCCGAGTCTGTCTGTGCAGCGGAGGAGCTCAAATTTTATCAAGATAACGTTGACCCGACAGATATGACTTCTCTCAAGAAGCCGACTACGGAACATGACCCGGCCATGAAGTTTAAATCGGCTGCAGAGACTAAGCTTGTTGATTTCACTCCAGGCGATTCATCTAAGCAATTCAGCATCAGTGCCAACTTGGATCCTAAATAGGAAAGCGCGCTCATCGAGTTCATCCGTGAGAACCGGGACATCTTTGCATGGAAACCTTCTGACATGCCGGGTGTACTGAGAGAACTCACTGAGCACACTCTTAATATTGATCCGAAGTATAAGCCGGTCAGGCAATTTCTGCGGCGATTCAATGAAGAGCGACGAAAAGCTATAGGAGAAGAGGTCGCCGGCTCTTGGCGGCTGGGTTTATTGTTGAAGTTTTTCACCCAGAATGGTTGGCTAACCCGGTGCTCGTACTCAAGAAAAATGGCACCTGGCGGATGTGTGTGGATTACACAGACCTAAATAGGTCTTGTCCGGCTGATCCTTTTGCTCTCCCCCGTATTGATCAAATCATTGATGCTACGGCAGGTTGTGCGCGTTTGAGTTTTTTGGATGCTTATTCTGGCTATCATCAGATCAAGATGGCAGTTAAGGACCAGGAGAAAATGGCCTTCATCACCCCGTTCGGAGCCTTCTGCTATGTGTCTATGCCGTTTGGGCTCAAGAGTGCCCAGGCGACTTATCAACGATGTGTACAGAATTGTCTTCACGATCAGATTGGGCGCAATGTTCATGCTTATGTGGATGACATAGTAGTGAAATCCAGAGAGGCGGAAACCTTGATATCTGATCTCAGAGAAACCTTTGACAATCTCCGGGTTTACAAAATGATGCTTAACCCGGAGAAGTGTGTATTTGGTGTGCCTGCGGGAAAGCTTTTGGGATTCTTGGTCTCAAACAGGGGCATCGAGGCTAATTCGGAGAAGATTAAGGCAATCACTTCTTTGGCTAAACTGGTATGCATTAATGATGTTCAGCGATTGGCGGGTTGTGTTGCCGCTTTGAGCCGGTTCATAAGCCAGTTAGGTGAGAAGGCCCTACCGCTGTACCAATTAATGAAGAAGGCAGACACCTTTGTCTAGAGTGATGCCGCTAATGCTGCTTTTGAGGATTTGAAGAGGCAGTTATCTAAACCGCTGGTTCTTGCGGCTCCCATTGACAAAGAGCCTTTGCTGTTATATGTGGCTGCTAATTCACGAGCCGTCAGTGTGGCGATTGTGGTAGAGCGCGAGGAGGCTGGTAAGGAACACCCGGTTCAACGGCCGGTTTATTATGTCAGTGAGGTACTCATCGAGTCAAAGCAAAGATATCCTCATTGGCAGAAACTTGTTTACGGGGTGTTCATGGCAAGCCGGAAGCTGAAGCAATACTTCCAAGGTCACCCTATCACTATGGTAAGTTCTGCCCCCTTGGGAGACATTATTCAGAACAGAGAGGCTACAGGACGAGTCGCCAAATGGGCCATCGAGCTCGGGCCTCATGGTCTGAAGTACGCGCCGCGCACTGCCATTAAGTCCCAAGCTTTGGTGGATTTCATCAACGACTGGACAGAGCTACAGGCACCTGAGGAGAAGCCCGATAACACTTATTGGATTATTCACTTTAATGGGTCCAGACAGTTGGAAGGCTCGGGGGCCGGAGTTGTATTTACTTCCCCTCGGGGTGACAAATTTTGTTATGTGCTCTGGCTTATGTTTCCTTGCACTAACAATGCAGCTGAGTATGAGGCCCTGCTCCATGGTCTCCGGATGGCCAAAGAGATGAACTTGAGCCGGGTAAGATGCTTAGGAGACTCAGACCTTGTGGCTCAACAGGTGTCAGGCAAGTGGGACTCTAAAGATCCCCTCATGGCGGCTTACCGTCGTGAAGTCGATGCTGTGGCTGGACATTTCAAGGGTTACATAGTGGAACACATTGATCGAAGGAAGAATGAGGCGGCGGATGCCTTAAAACGACTGGGGTCTCAGCGTAAGCCGGTGCCGCCTAACACCTTTCTTGATGTTTTGCATAATCCTTCTATTAAGTTACCTACAGAAGAAGATCTGGCAATACCAGACCCGGAGGCACAGCTGGTGGCGGCTCTCCATGTTACCCCGGATTGGACAGTGCCTTATTTGGCTTACATGACCCGGGGAGAGTTGCCAGAGGACGAGACCTTGGCAAGACAAATCGTCCGACGGTCCAAGTCCATGACAATTGTCAATGGCGAGTTACATCATTACAGCGTCACTGGAGTGATTCAACGTTGCGTGTCACCTGCAGAGGGTCAGGAGATCCTTCGTAAAATTCATGAAGGTGATTGTGGTCATCACGCCAGCTCAAAATCTCTTGTGGCCAAAGCCTTCCGTCATGGGTTCTATTGGCTGACGGCTCATGCTGATGCGGAAGACCTGGTCAGTAAATGTGATGGATGTCAGAAATTCTCACGACGAGCCCATGTGCCAGCTCAAGAGTTAAGGATGATTCCAATTACCTGGCCGTTTGCAGTCTGGGGGCTTGATATGGTCGGGCCTTTCAAGAGATCCAAGGATAAAAAGACTCACCTCTTGGTGGCAGTTGACAAGTTCACAAAGTGGGTGGAGGCGGAGCCAGTCAGTAAGTGTGATGCAGCCACAGCAGTCCAGTTTATGAAAAAGGTGATTTTTCGCTTTGGTTTTCCACACAGCATCATAACTGATAATGGTACTAACCTTTCCAAAGGAGCTATGGAAGAGTTCTGTCAACGAGAGCATATCCGGCTTGACGTTTCAGCTGTAGCTCACCCTCAATCAAATGGCCAAGCAGAACGAGCCAATCAAGAAATCTTGAAGGGTATCAAGCCCTGGCTCTTGGTACCTTTACAGCGGACGCCAGGTTGTTGGGTGGAGGAGTTATCTTCTGTACTCTGGAGCATCAATACTACCCCTAACAGATCTACGGGTTACACGCCTTTCTTTATGGTGTATGGAGCAGAGGCAGTCCTGCCAAGTGACATCCGTCACGATTCACCCCGTGTGGCGGCTTATGTTGAGGAAGACAATGAAAAAGCTCGGCAAGATGCACTTGACCTGTTGGATGAAGAGCGAGACTTGGCAATAGCCCGCTCGGCGATTTACCAACAAGACCTGCATCGCTACCACAGCCGCCGGGTTAAGTCCATAAGCTTTCAGGAAGGCGACTTAGTGCTCCGACTCATCCAGGATCAATCTAACATACACAAGCTATCCCCTCCTTGGGAAGGACCCTTTGTGGTCAGCAAGAATCTGAACAATGGATCATACTACCTTATCGACGTTCGAGAGCATAAAGACTCACGTAAGTCGGAGGAGGAGACCCGTCAGCCGTGGAATATCGCCCATCTTCGGCCTTATTATACTTGAGCCATCAGCTCTAATGTGTATATACTTATACTATGTATATTATATAAATCAATAAAGCAGGACCTCTGTCCTTTTTTCCACTCCCAAAAAAGGTTTATGTGTTTTTCCTTGACAGGTGGTGGAGATAACCAAGGAGAAGCGGATCATATCTGAATCCGGCTTTCCTTTGGTCCGGCTTATGATCATATCTGAATCTAGCCGTTGATCACTTGGAGGCTTCCTATTCAAACATAGGTCGTATTCGAACCAAAGAGAACATAGCTGTCGATACCCGTTTGATCGGCATACTGCCAAACCCACTTGGGGGCTTCTTGATCATATCTGAATCATAGCTTAACTCCTTTTGGGTCTGACATGGATCGTATTCGAATCAGCATCATTAAACAACTCTTATGGTCACTTGGGGGCTTCCTGTTCAAACATAGGTTGTATTCGAACCAAAGAGAACATAGCTGTCGATACCCACTTGATTGGCATCGCCACAACCACTGGGGGCTAACAGATCGTATCCGAATCTTAGCTCAACCCCTTTGGAACGGGTCACTGATCGTATTCGAATCAGAAACCCTTGAATTTTGTTCATCATATTTTACAAGTGCCAACATTAGGTATCTTGTGACCCTCTTGAAAATACAATGGAATACATTACAGTCTTCCAGAATTAATGTTAGTTACATCAGGTTGTTAAGAACCAGGTGAACTTATATGTGCCAATTTTCAGGAGTTAAGTTTACCCTCAGGGGTTGGTTTATATAAGCCGGAAAAAACAGCTGTGAGCACTACAGGGCAATGCAAGGTATTTTTGCAAAGGACATAACAGATTCATACAAACTACAAAGAGAATAATGGCGGCGGCTTATGCAAGTATTAAGGGCCATAAGCATGCGCAAAGGCATAGCAAAACTCAAGGTATCTTTTACTTTGTTACAAGACTCCCCGAGTCTGAATGATGCATTGTTTTCTACGATGACATAAGCAGGTGGTGCCTGACAAGCTACTCTTGGGGTTGACTTGAAGCCCCCGGGTTATCCTTCTCCGTCTCTCCGCCGGCTGCTTTGTCCTGGAAGGATGATGAGGCCCAGTCAATGCCACTCAAGGCTTCAAACTCAGCTTCATCATCTATTAAATCGGTTGGGTCGTCTTCAGGAGCAAAGGTGTGCTTACGGGTTGGAGGGATCAAGCTGACATCGTCGTAATGTGGCATGGGGATTCTCTGGTTCTCCTTGTCATAACACGGCTGGCACTTGGTGAGGTCAGTATCGTTCCCAATAAGAGTAGCCACCGGACGTATATCCTTCACACAGGCGGTGAAATCCTTATCATTAAATACGGTGCCATCTTCCTTTAAACTTGGATACCCAAGAGCAATGTCAGCGGGGTCTACTTCTGGAAGCCACGCCTTGGCCCGGCTCAATGCGGCTATAGCTCCGGCTCTTGCAGATGCTCGTCTTAACTCTTGGATTCGCTGAGGTAGCACAGCAAGCCGCTTCAGCACATCTTGCAGGAGATAAGGAACATCATTTGATAAAGCCACAACGGCCAGAGCACGTTGTGACCCGGTGTAGAGTTGTTCCACCAGAGTATAAACTGCCTTCAGCTTGATCACCATGTTCTGCTTAAGATTTGTGCTCCTGGGGCCTGTGTTATTAAGCATAAGGTGAGTCGGAGGAGACAACTGAAATGGTCATTCAAGGAGTTTTGCAGTGTTTAAGGTTTGGATAAGTCACTCACCGAAGATTGCTGAAACCATTCGAGATATCTGGCGCTTTAAGTCGGACAGTTCGGCCGTTGCTTCCGCAAGCGATGCCTCTGCTGTCTCGGCCCGGGTCACCAGTGTAGCCTTTTCATCAGCCCAAGTTTTCTTCTCTGATTGAAAATTTTGCTTCAACTTCTCTTGTTCAGAGACGCTGAATTCAAAATTGGAGTTGGCCTTTTCAATTTCACTTTCCCGGGTTGCCAGGCGATTCTTCAAATCAGCAATCTCCAATTCAAATTTACTTATGGTGGCCTGCATTGCACCAGATAGTAGTAAAAGTTACGGTAAGTACTATTAAGTCCCAAGCACTTTGCAAGCAAAGATACTTGACACTTGGGGGCTAATGTATACCGAAGCTTTCTAAATTATTAAGCCGGTCTTCAATATTAAGTCCCAAATACCTTGCAAGCAAAGATTTTTGGCACTTGGGGGCTAATGTATATCGCAAGTTAAAGGTATTGTGTTACACCCGGTTCAATTATTTTTTCTTTAAGCCGGATAAGTAGCTCTAACAATTTTTCTAAGTCTACAACATATTTATTCATAAGCAATAGACTTGGGGGCTAGTACAGTAAGTGTGATTGAAAGTAAGCTAGTATAAGTCATACCTCAGATTTTTGCTGTATCTGCTTCACCATGTCAATTTCCAGGTCACGGCTGCTTTGTACTTGATTGATATAGCCGGAGACAATCTCTCCAATACTCAAATGAGTATAGTCAGCGACATCTAGCTTGGCCTTCCGGCGTTCCACCAATTCCTTTTTAGAACACTTGGCAAGTGCAGACGGCTGTGCCGGCTCAACAAACTGAGTCTTGAGAATTTCAACTTCCTGATCATTTGCCTTGGCGGGGCTAGGAGCCTCCGGGTTACCAGAATCTTTGAGGGTTTGTTCAGTAGGCGGGTCAGAGGAAGATATAGGAACATCATGAGACGGTTGAGGCGGCGGCTCGTGAGCAGAGGCATCAGGAGTAGTTGTGCCGAACTCTGGTTCAGTCACAACTGGCTCTTGGGGCGGCTTATTCTTTTTTGCCCTTTTGCTGGGCTTTACTTGCACACTGTGGAAAAGGTAGAAAAGTTAAATACAACAAATATGAGTAAAATAAAGCATAAGGTACAACAAGTTTATATTACCCGGGAGCAGTTTTGAAGGCTGGCATGTTGGACTGCATAGACTCACCGGAGGAAGGTGAAATATCCTGATAGTTGGAGTCAGAATAATTGAGAGGCTAACAAATGAAGCCTGCCAAAGGAAAAAGAAGGTGTAAATCAGAGATAACCTTAGTCTGGCGTTTCCTGGTCACATCAGGTAAGCCGGAGGAGAGTTCCGCATCTTTGCTGGTCCGGGTCTGCCTCCGGCTCTCATAACTCTGTCACTTCAAAAGAAAGTCAGGATCTTGGTAAGCCAAAGGATGTGAAAATCTTACTTTCCGGGTTACTCTTCGAATTTTCTGACGCGGCTGAAGCTCGGAGTCGGAGGAGATTACAATTACCTCTTCCTCGACGGGTTGGCTGTTGCCCGTGTCTTCCTGAAAGAAGGTTAGCATCAGTAAGGTAGAAATAAAGGATAAAGGGAATTTCAAAGGTTACCTCTTCCTCATTATCATCAGTATCATCAAGCTGAAACAGCTCAGAGGCGCTTGGCTTCCTTTTCCTTGAGGTGGTGGACTTGGTGGTTTTCTTTTCGGCTCTCTTGGCCGCCCTGGCTTTCTTGGCCGCCTCATGATCATAATGCATGTTCCAGAAGCTATCATTTGCCTGTAAAAGGTTATAAATGGTTATGCGTAAGAATACAGCCTAACATGATAAAACATAACCCGATGGCTGGAAACTTACTGCAGGGGCCGGGTTCTTCTGGCAAAAAGGTAGTAAGCCGAAGGCATTACTATTCACTGAGCCCTCTTTCAACAAGGACTGAGTTGTAGCTTCCACTACGTCATCTGGTAAGTCATCAAGGTTATGACGTTGAGGGTCATTCTTCTTGCCTGAATAATTACACATTAAGCCGGGGCGGCGGCTTAACGGAATTATTCTCCAAGCAATCCAGACTCGGACCAAGTCAATGCCATCTAAGTCGTTCCCTAAAAGAGCTTTAATCCTCTTGATTTTTGGGGTGAGTGGCAGGCGTTCAATAACTGTCAACTTATCCGGCAGCGGGTGAGTAGGTTCAAGGCGCAATGCGCGGAAACCGGGCAGTGGATTTTTTGCCAGCCGGAGAAGTATCTTGGTAGTAGAACCATGTCTGGTTCCAGTCTTTTGGATGACTCGGCAATTCAGCATAAGGTAACAGGCAGTCTCTCCGCCTTTGAATTGATATGCCACCAAGCTCCAGACTGGGCCCGTTGGCCCGTTCATTCTGCCGGTTCAAATAGAACAATTCCCTGAACAGGAGTAGGCTGGGTTCTTCTCCAAGGTAAACCTCACAGAAAACTTGAAAGTTGCAGATATTTGACACGGAGTTGGGCCCTATATCTTGAGGTCTTAAGTCAAAGAAGTGCAAAACATCTCTAAAGAATTTTGAACCGGGAGGAGCAAATCCCCGGCTCATGTGATCGGTAAAAATGATCACCTCCCCTTCCTTGGGTTGAGGTTTCTCTTCAGACGGGTCAGGAGCACGATAAGACATGACGTCCTTCTTGGGCAGATGGCCGGACTTCACAAACTCTGATAGTTTGCTCTCCGTAACAATGGATGGGACCATGTTGCAGGTAATCGGAGGTTTAACAGCTTTGGGTGCCATTGAGTAAATTGAAGCCTACAACAAGATAAAGGAAATTTTCCGGTTTATTATAACCCGGAGAATAAGTATTATTGGGTTGTCTGAGATGGCGGCTTAAGTAGGGGCCTAAGGACATACAAGTGGTTGTGTGATAATGTTTAAACAGCTGCAAGTATTAACGATGATGAAAATTGTCTTAAGTCGCCAAAAGCAGGCAGTGCTGACAGTCAGTATTATCTTAAACCGGTCACATGAACTACTATGGCTGAAACAGAGTCGACAGATGCCGTTTTTTGGCTAAGTGTGGAACAAACAGGTTTCACAAGTTGCAGCTATTATTTTGGATCAAACGATCATTCTGAAAAGAAAAATTTCTAGACCTAAAACCAGTGCAGAGAAGTTCATACACTCGAAAGAGGCCTTTAAACAAGGGAAATGAGATCTATTTCTATTCGAGATGGGTGCGGAACAGCCGCCGTAGTAGTTCTAACTGTCTAAAGATCAAAAATGAGCACTGAGGAGGAAAACTATCAAGGGTTTGCAACAGGCGGCGATGAACACCGACGAACTCGAGGCCGCAATGCAGATCTAAAAGCAGGGAAGGAAAAGGACTTACGGATGCAGAGCTGTTGCAGGGTTCCATCGCGTTTCTCTGGTCAAGTCAGGTTGATGCAGCGACCTGAGTTGGAGAAGACGAGGAAATCTGCGGCGGCGGCGGCGGCAGAGCTCGAGCGGCAGAGAAACAGTGCAAGGAAGAAGACGACCGAGGAAGGAGAATGGGAAAGACCTAGGTCGCACCTATTTATAAGGAAGGGCCGACTGAGACGGCGCGAGAAACGAGGGGACCGAACATCATTATCCAGCGACCCCGACGCCTCGTTTTTCGGAATGGTCAGTAAAAGCAAAGATCCGTTGGAAGATATGATGGAGTAAAATATGAATTTAATTGAAGATGATGTCATGACGGGTTAACGCGGATCCAGAAGATGATGTCATGGCGGGTTAAAACCTTTGCGCAGACAAGAAGACTGAAGGCTTGTTTCTTAAGGTATTTTAAGATTGACATGAACCGGTTCAAATCAATCTGGGGCCTAATGTTGGGGATATAACTATTTGTGTAAGCCGCCCAGGAGGGGCCGGGTTACGCAAAGAGGGACTCATCAAAAGAAGCCCAAGATCAAGCATGAAGATGGCGGTTCAATAAAGGGTCTAAAGCCCACAGGCGACTTAAGGCCCATAGTGGTAAACCGCCATGATGGCATGACCTGTATCATAAGGTAGGATTAACTAGTCACCGAGCTGGAGACTGTCTATGAGCCGGCCGGGACTCTGTAGGCCGCAGGGCGTCAACCCGTGTATATAAGGGGACGACCCGTCAGCGGCTTAAGGGCAAGAAAACAACTGATCGAGAGCCAGGCATAGCGTATCTCGCTCCCTGGTCATCGAAACCTCAAGCAATACCAACCCAACTAGACGTAGGCCTTCCTTCACCGTAAGGGGCTGAACTAGTATAAACCTCTCGTGTCCTTTGTCCCGATTAACCCCTTTAAGCTTCCTAGTTGCGATAGCTCCATGACTAAGTCCTTGCAAGAGGACATCTGCCGTGACAATTCCATGGCAAGTACCCTAACTCCAGGAATTCAAATACAATGATGACCATGATGAACTACTACCATTCCAGCTCTAGAAAGAACTCGAATATTAACAAGGTTGTTACCGACAATGGGGAGGAGATGATTGTAGTTGAAGCCAAGGGAGTTTGCTAACATGGTGATGACTCCTCCACATGCCTTGTCTCCTTATGCATGATTTGCTTGGTGCACAAGGTGTAGCAAAACTATTGCCCCTAGGTTGGGAGAATAACCAACATCAAGGTTAGTACTTTCCCGAGAATCAACATATTCTCATCATTTACCTTAGAAACTTCTCCTCATGCCTGTAACGAGTTAGTGATAACATAATAGAAATATCGAATAGCAGGACTTTCAATGCAACTAGCCCTTTGTTTGGAACCATGGTAACTCATTTGATAGAAGGATTGCCTCGGGTGCGATTCAGTAAAATCATAAACATAACAGATTTCTTCATTGTTGTTGGTGAAGCCAAAGTGAGTACACCACTCATCTAGAGTGATGTTGGAGTCTTGGTCCATGAGACAGAAAGTCATTCGATCTTCCTCATAATAATTTGGCATGAGACCGACAAAATGCGAGTGTACTAAGAAACTCAAGCGTCATGCGCTCATATATATCACATCCCTTTTAAACAAAATGATTCAACCCGACATTATCACAAAGCAAATTGAAATCGTTACCAATGCCCAGTTTGGCTAGTGTCGAATTGCAAGCCCTTGATGGTCTTCATCTACCTTGCATTAAGCTTCTTGTATTTCCTCATTGCTTCATGCTTGGTGAAGATGATCACCTGAGAGAAACTTCTTGTTGTTGTGCGGCACTCGTGGATGAACCCGGTGCATGCTACTTGTGAGCTGCGTTGGGATTTCCTCGAAGAGGAGAGGATCAAGCAGTACAATAGAGATAAGTATTTCCCTTAGTTGAGAACAAAGGTAATCAATCCAGTAGGAGAACCACACAGAACCTCGTTAGCAGCACCTGCACACACAAAAGCAAATACTTGCACCCAACACAAACAAGGGGGTTGTCAATCTCCCCGGCGGTTATTTGCAAGGTTCAAATCTCGTAGTGGTAGGTAAATAGATAAATTGCAAGATAAAATAAAATAAAGAAAAGTGACACAAGGTATTTTTGTATTTTTTTATATATGATAAAAATAGACCCGGAGGCCATATTTTTCACTAGAGGCTTCTCTCTCGAGCACATAACATACGGTGGGTGAACAAATTACTGTTGGGCAATTGATAGAAAAGCGCATAGTTATGACAATATTCAAGGCAGTGATCATGCATATAGGCATCACGTCCGAGACAAGTAGACCGACTCCTACCTGCATCTACTACTATTACTCCACCCACCGACCGCCATCGAGCATGCATCTAGGGTATTAAGTTAATAAAAATAGAGTAACGCCTTAAGCAAGATGACATGATGTAGACAAGGTAAACCCAACAAATATGAATAAACCCCATCTTTTTATACTTAATGGTAACAATACAAATACGTGTCATGTCCCTTTTTGTTATTGGGATTGAGCACCGCAAGATTGAACCCATCACAAAGCACCTCTCCCATTGCAAGAAAAATCAATCTAGTGGGCCAAATTAAACGGATAGATCAAAGAGAAATACAATGCTATAATAATCATGCATAGAAGAATTTAGAAAAGATTCAAGTAATATTCATGAGTAATCTTATCATAAACCCACAATTCATCGGATCCCAACAAACAAACCGCAGAAGAAGATTACATCGGATAGAACTCCAAGAACATCGAGGAGAGCATTGTATTGAAGATCAAAGAGAGAGAAGAAGCCATCTAGCTATGGACATGTAGGTCTATGGTAAAATAGTCATGCATCATCACAAGGGCAACAAGTATGATGTAGAAGCCCTCCGAGATCGATTCCCCCTCTGGCAGGGTGCTGGAAAAGGCCTCCAGATGGGATCACGGAAGAACAAAAACTTGCGGCGGTGAAAAAAGTGTTTCGGGTGGCTCTCTAGTATAATGGTAATATTTGGGAATTTATAGAGGTGGAATTAGGTCAAGAGGTGCCATGAGGGGCCCACAAGCCTAGAGGCGCCCCCCGAGGCGCCCCCCTGAGTTTGTTGCTCCCTCTGACTCCTCAGGTCTTCTCCCGAACCTTCGTGGGTCCCTTCTGGTCTAGAAAAAAATAATCTAATATGTTTCTCCGTTTGGACTCCGTTTGATATTGATTTTTTGAAAAGCCAAAACAAGCAAAAACAACAACTAGCGCTGGGCACTAGTTTAATAGGTTAGTCTGCAAAAATGACATAAAATTGCATATAAAACATCCAAGATTGATACTATAATAGGATGGAACAATAAAAAATTATAGATATGTTGGAGAAGTATCGCATCCCAAGCTTAATTCCTGCTTGTCCTCGAGTAGGTAAATGATATAAAACATAATTTTTGATGTGGAATGCTACCGAACATGTCTATAATGTAATCTTCCTTTTATGGTACGAATATTTAGGTCTGAATGATTCAAAGCAATAGTCTATAATTTTACATAAAGACATTAATACTCAGGCATACCAACAAATAATCATGCCTTGCAAAATAAAAAATGCTAAAGAACGTTATCCTTACAAAATCATATAGCCTTGTCATGCTCCATCTTATTAACACAAAATATAAATCATGCACTACCCCGGTGTCAGCCAAGCAATTGGTTCATACTTTTTAATGTGCTTAAGCTTTTTCAACCCCCACACAATACATGGGCTTAAGCCATGGATATAGCACTATGGGTGGAATAGAATGCGGTGGTAGAGATTAATATGGAGAAGACAAAAAAGGAAGATAGTCTCACATTGACGTGGCTAATCAATGGGCTATGGAGAGGCCCATCAATTGATGTCAATCCAAGGAGTAGGGATTGCCAAGCAACAAATTCACTAAGAGCTATAAGTGTATGAAAGCTCAAACTAAAAACTAAGTGGGTGTGTATCCAACTTGCTTGCTCTAGAAGACCTCGGGCATTTGAGGAGGCCCATCATCGGAATATACAAGCCAAGTTCTATAATTAAAAATTCCCACTAGTATATGAAAGTGACAACATAGGAGACTCTCTATATGAAAAACATGGTGTTACTTTGAAGCACAGGTGTGGAAAAGGATAGTAACATTGCCCCTTCTCTTTTTTGCTGGGCTCTTGTTGGCCTATTTTTTATTTTATTTATCTATTTATATCCTCACAGGGACAATGCTCTAATAATGATGATCATCACACTTCTATATACTTACAACTCGTTAAAACTGAAACATACGACTCTATATGAATGCCTCTGGCAGTGTACCGGGATGTACAATGATACTAGCGTAACATGTATGATAATGCTGAACAGTGACTGGGCCACAAATACTATGTCAGCTATATGATCATGCAAATCAATATGACAATGATGATGTGTGTCATAATAACGGAGTGGTGGAAGTTGCATGGAAATATATCTCAGAATGGCTGTGGAAATGCCATGATAGGTAGACATGGTGGCTGTTTTGAGGAAGATATAAGGAGGCTTATGTGTGATATAGTGTATCATATCACAAGGTTTGGATGCACCGGCGGAGTTTGCACCAACTCTCAAGGTGAGAAAGAGCAATGCACGGTACCGAAGAGGCTAGCAAATTGAGGAAATGTGACAGTGCGTATAATCCATGGACTCAGATTAGTCATAAAGAACTCACATACTTATTGAGAAAGTCTATTAGCCCTCGAAGCAAAGTACTACTATGCATGCCCCTAGGGGGGAGGTTGGTAGGAGTTAACCATCGCGTGCCCCCGACCTTCACACAAAGGAAGACACTCTCTAATAAATCATGCTCCAACTTCTTAGCATAACGGGAGACTATAAGTGCATGCTTCGGGAATCACAAACCTTAACACGAATATTCCTACTAAAGCACAATTATTCTCTAGTACAACCCACATATCACCATCTCTATATCTCAAAACTATTGCAAGGAATGAAACTTATCATATTCAGTGATCTACATGAAAGTTTTATTATATCCCTCTTGAATACCTATCATATCAGGACCAAATTCATAACCCGTGCATATTGCCATTACTATTTATTAGACTCTCAAAAAGACATAACTAAAGCATGAGAATACAACTAATTTTTTAAAATATAACCGCCACCGTGCTCTAAAAGATATAAGCGAAGCACTACAGCAACTGCCTATCTCAAAAGATATAAGTGAAGCACAAAGAGTATTCTAACAAATCATGAATAAATGTGTGCCCTCTCAAAAGGTGCGTGCGACAAACATTACTATGGAAAACTAGAAAGCAAATAGAGCAAAGACTCGTATAATACAAGACACTCCAAGAAAAACTCATATCATGTGATGAATAAAAATATAGCTCCAAGTGATATACCGATGGTTTGTAGATGAAAGAGGGGATGCCATCCGGAGCATCCCCAAGCTTAGACGCTTGGGTCTGTTTGAATATTACCTTGGAGTGCCTTGGGCATGCCCAAGCTTAGGGTCTTGCTGTTCCTTATTCCTTAATCCATCGTGATCTCATCCAAAACTTGAAAACTTCAGCACACAAAACTCAACAGAAACCTCATGAGATCCCTTAGTATAACAGGCAAATCATAAACATTAGGTATTTTTATAAACCCATTCATATTTTATTATTGCATAATACCTACTTTATTATAACTTCTCCATGACTTAAACCCCCCGATACAATCCATAGATTCATTAAAACAAGCAAACTATGCAATGAAAACAGAATCTGTCAAAAACAGAACAGTCTATAATGATGTGACCAAACACAATACTTCTGTAACTCCAAACATTCTAAAAAATTAGGATAAAGTGGTCAATTTGTATATAAATAATGTGTAAAAACTTCAGAATTTATCATGTTCCAGCAAGTTTAAACAATTCTCTTACTAGGTAAAAAAGTTTCTGTTTTCACAGAATCAAGTCAACTATCAACCAAATCATCCCAAAGGCTTTACTCAGCACAAACACTAATTAAAACACAAAATCACAATCATAAAAGTAGCATAATTGTGTTGACACTAAAAAACAAAAAAAATTGGGTTTTCTCGCAACAAGCTCTTTCTTTATAGCCACTAAGATAGGCTTGGAATAATAATGATGCTCACATAAAAGACAAGAATTGAAGCACAAGGGGAGCATTATATAGCATGTAATTATCACATTTAAGCATAACATACTTTCTATGCATAGAAATTTTATAAGTAAAAGAATTATCAAGGCGAGAAATCATCTAGCATATGCATGGAAGACGGAAAAAACAATTAACAATTTGAACTTCAAGAGAGGTAATTAAACATGAAAATTCCTATAGCTGTATTTGCCTCCCTCATAATAATTACATCTGGATCATACTCAAATTCAACAATATAGCTATCATACAAAATTTTCTCTTCATGATATACATGTATAAAAGTTTAATAATCTTCCAAGATAGTGGGATTAACATCAACTAAATTCATGACCTATCCAAACCCACTTTTATCAAAAACTTCATAAGATTGAACACTCTGCGAATATGTGGGATTATTTTTACCTAAAGTTGACACTCTTCCAAACCTACTTTTTATGTTGTTGCAAACATTATTATCAATGACATATTCATCATGAGGCTTAAATAAATTTTCAAGATCATAAGAAGCATTATCACCTCAAACATGATCACTATAATAAGTAGTGGACATATCAAAATTATCATCCCCAAGCTTGTAGCTTTGCACATTATTAGCATAATTGACATTAGTAGAATTTATAATAGCATCATTGCAATCACGCTTTTCAATCAAGGAACTATCCAGAATCACTTCATAAATTTCTTCTTTTAACACTTCATCACAATTTTCAGATTCATGATTTTCAAGCAAAACTTCATAGAGGTAATCAAGTGCACTCAACTAACTAACAATTGGTCCATCATAATTATATCTTTTAGAAAGATTAGCAAGTGCATGAGAATCCATAATTATCTTAAATTTTTGTTTTCCTTTTTTGTTTTTGAGTGTTGATAAGAAGGCTATACAAGCAAGCAAACGAGCAAATAAAATATTTTTGTGTCTTTTGTAAAAAAAAATGATTAGAAGTGGGGGATATGAAAATGAGAGGCAAATGCAAATAAAAATAAAAATAAAAATTAAGAGGAAGTAGATGATAGTTTGTGCGAAGGTACTTGATAGGTTTTGGGGATGTCTCCCTAGCAACGGCGCCAGAAATTCTTCCTGCTACTTGTGAGCTGCGTTGGGATTTCCTCGAATAGGAGAGGATGAAGCAGTACAGTAGAGATAAGTATTTACATCAGTTAAGAACCGAGGTTATCAATCTGATAGGATAACCATACAAAATCTCGCTAGCAGCACTTGCAGACGAAAAGCAAATACTTGCACCCAACGCAAACAAGGGGGTTGTCAATACCCTCAGCGGTTATTTGCAAGGATCAAATCTCATAGTGGTAGGTAAATAAATAAATTGCAAAATAAAATAAAATAAAGAAAAGTGCAGCAAGGTATTTCATGTTTTTATATATGATAAAAGTACACCCGAGGGCCATAGTTGTCACTAGAGGCTTCTCTCTCGAGCACATAACATACGGTGGGTGAAAAAAATTACTGTTGAGCAATTGATAGAAAAGCGCATAGTTATGACGATGTTCAAGACAATGATCATGTATATAAGCATCATGTTCGAGACAAGTAGACCAACACCTACTTGCATCTACTACTATTACTCCACCAATCGACCGCTATCGATCATGCACCTAGGGTATTAAGTTAATAAAAGTAGATTAACGCCTTAAGCAAGATGACATGATGTAGACAAAGTAAACCCAAGAAATATGAATAAACCCCATCTTTTTTATCCTTAATGGCAAGAATACAAATATGTCTCATGTCCCTTTACATCATTGGGATTGAGCACTGCAAGATTGAACCCATCACAAAGCATCTCTCCCATTGCAAGAAAAATCAATCTAGTTGGCCAAGCTAAACAGATAGATCAGAGAGAAATACAATTCTATAATAATCATGCATCAATGAATTTAGTAAAGACTCAATTACTATTCATGAATAATCTGATCATAAACCCACAATTCATCGGATCCCAATGAACACACTGCAAAAGAAGATTACATCGGATAGAGCTCCGAGAACACCAAGGAGAACATTGTATTGAAGATCAAAGAGAGAGAAGAAGCCACCTAGCTATTAGCTATGGACCCATAGGTTTGTGGTAAACTACGCATGCATCATCGGAAGGGCAGCAAGGATGATGTAGAAGCCCTGCATGATCGATCCCCCCTCTGACAGGGTGCCGGAAAAGGCCTCCAGATGGGATCGCGGATGAACAGAAACTTGCGGTGGCGGAAAAAGTGTTTCGGGTGGCTCTATGGTATAACATGAATATTTGGGAATTTTTAGAGGTGGAATTAGGCCAGGAGGTGCCATGAGGGGGTCCACAAGCCTGGGGGCGACCGCCCCTCGGGCACGCCCCCTGAGCTTGTCACTCCCTCGTGACTCCTCAGGTATTCTTCCGAACCTTCGTGGGTCCCTTCTGGTCCAGAAAAATTAATCCAAAGTTTTTTCTCCATTTGGACTCTGTTTGATATTGATTTTCTGAAAATCCAAAAACAAGCAAAAAACAACAACTAGCACTAAGCACTAGGTTAATAGGTTAGTCCAAAAAATGATATAAAATTGCATATAAAACATCCAAGCTTGATACTATAATAGCATGGAACAATAAAAAATTATAGATACCTTGGAGAGGTATCAGTGCATCACCACGAGCGACACATGCGGACCTCCTTGTGAACATCTACAAAATATTTTTTCAGTCCAATACAATGATACAATAGTAATTCGGCGGCTATCACAACATCATACTCCTCTAAAAACATTAGCGAATCCAAGCCAAATTCAAAATTTAGACAAAAATACGCATACCCTAGTCATGGCAATGCTAGGCACATAGAACATGGATTCGTGAAAAATAAGTTGGGAATGACAGGAGAAACATACCGTGGATCAATCATCCGGAAGGGTTTGAAATGAAATCGGCCGAGTAGGTAGATTGGAAAAGTTGTGGTAGGGTGTGTAGAGGTTTGGAGAAAGAAGAAGAAACAAAATAGATGGGGGCTAAATACCTTTGCCTTGGCCTCTTTGTGGATGCTGGATATCCATACGACCATTCATATGAGCAGGTGAACTCGTATAGAACACCGTCGTTCACTCTAGAGACACGATTTTGTCTGTGCTTACCTTGTATGACCAGTCATGAGAGAGCGAGCACTCGTATAGAACACCGTATTTTGTCTTGTTGAATTTGATCTTCTGGTCGAAGGTGTCATACGAGCATGGATTCTCGCATGGAACGCTGTCAAACGCTCTGGACTTCTTCTCTGTTTCTGTCGAAGGTTTGTACGACCACACATACAAGCGGGTGTGCTCCCATGATATGCCGCCGAATGATTTGTTGCCTCTAGTTTGTGTGTGTGTTGGAGCCGCTAGGATTCCATATGACTAGTCAAATGACCAAGGTGGTCATGCGTTAGGCCGTCTTTTGTTCTGTTTCTTATGAAACTTCATCTAATTCCTGCCGGGATAGTTCCAACACAACATATAAGGATAATTCTAGGCATTCAAATGTCAGTACAACACATGATATTTTGCACAAGCCAAAGGCCTCATTAGAACAACTCTTCTCAACTTAACCTCCTTGATAAAAACATAAAAACTCTTTTACCGAAACAAAACTAAAAACATACTCTTCTACCTTATTTGCCTGGCTTTCCTCCCATGAAGTGCTTGTTTTGGTTGGATAGCTCGACCGTAGTGATGATCTTTTAGGTGCAATTACACCGAGCCCATAGCTTAGAGCATTGATGAAAATGCCGTCTCCGGTGTATATCTTCATTTTCTTTTTCCTAGGGAAATGTCTCACAAAAGGATCCTTTTAAGGAACGTAAAATCTTACATTTCCTGCAAACACGTTGATAGCAGCCTTCATGGTCCTAAGAAAAGGCCTATTGAGAATTATAGGAGCAATGTGATCTTCAGGCATATCCATTATAACAAGATCAATTATGACAGGGCAATCATTTATCTGAACAATAACACCAAGTTAATCCTAACTGCTTGCGTAAAAGTAAAATTAGCCATATTCAATATAATCTCAGTAGTAGCATAAGGACCAAGATTGAGACTATCATAAATAGACTTAGGGATGGTGGAAACACTAGCACCTAGATCACATAAAGCACTGAATTTATTTAAACCAATCTCGATATCAATAGAAGGCTCAAAAGCATCTTCTTGCTTAGCAGGCAACTTACTATATAGCTTTTTCCCTTCATCATCCAACCCACGTACCTTAGCTGCAACATGATCAACAACATTATATATGCCTCATCATTTGATACCTCGGGTAGAGGGTGTTTATTGCTATCATCTTGATGAAGTCAGCAACCATATATGTATACTCTGGCACATGGCTTTTATCAAACTCTTCTGCATTTTCTTCGTTAATTCTCATCATCTTGACATCTTGAACCGGGTTAGGTTCCGGTTTACCTTCAAAATTGGCTAGAACCAAAGTTTGGCTCTCTGCTTAGCCACTTGTGCTTCCATGCTCCCAATTCTTCCATATAGTGCCCGCACATCGTTAGTGAGTCTGGAAATCTTACTGGTAAATTGACGAAGTAAGTTATCATGATTCTTCAAGATATTTTTTAAAAGTTTCATTCTGCTCACTTTGTAGCAATGAAACTTTTTCAGAGTTTCCTCTAGAGTATTTCTATTTCTATTGCTAGCTCCATTAAAAATGTTAGGTGCTCCGCTATTAGGGTAAGGTAATCTAGGAGCATATCCATTATTTTTCCAGTTTGGGATTATAGATATTACGAGCAATGAAATTCATCATTAACTTCTTCATCAACAATAGCATTCACTTTTACCTATTCTTTACCTTTCATGATGGAGATGAATTCATCAAGCTTAGCGGTCAAGTCCATATTCTGTTCTTCAATTGCATTGACCCTCTTGGTGGCAGTTTGATGGGGTCATGTATTGGTTGTAGCAAACGCCAAAGAGCCCGGCCTCATCCAAGACATGGGGCCCACCAGGACCAGGGCGAGGAACTAAGCCTAGGAGGCGCAGACAACCTTTGTGGTCTCCAACAAGGAGGGTGGATACACCCCAGATTGCATATGACATGTAATACCTAGGCCTCTCCTGCCTATATAAAGGGAGGTCTAGGGTACTCATAGATCATCCATCCACAGATAGGAAAACTCTCAGTAACAATCTCATTCACCATTGTAACCCCTCGCATGAGGTATCCCTCCATTATGAATCATCAAAACCAGTAGGACGTAGGGTATTACTCTCCGGAGGCCCAAACCTGGACATACCCCTTGTGTGGCCTCTGATCCATGACTTCCAACTACGCTTGGAACCCTACCGAGGGATCTAATGATATTTCTCTCCGTTAGTTGGCGCGCCAGGGAGGGGCAGGGCTGGCTGGAGACCAATATTTGGCTCCCTGATGTTCGTTGCCGATGAGGCAGGCCGGGTCAACATCAGCACACCGGCCAGCCTCGCCAGCGGCCGCACTCGATTAGGCATACACACACCGATGTCGGGCCCAACAGGACCTGCGAGTTGCTTTGATACATCTCCAATGTATCTATGACTTATGAAGTATTCGTGCCATGTTTACAACAATTTTATATGGTTTGGTGCACGTTTATATGCATTTTACGGACTAGCCTATTAACTTAGTGCCGAGTGCCAATGCCTATTTTTTGGATATTTGTTGTTTCGGAGAATAACCATATCAAATGAAGTTCAAATGCCACGAAAATTTACGGTGATTGTTTTGGACAAGAAGAGACCCACGAAGCTTTGGAGAAGAACCAGAAGGTGTCTAGGGGGGCACAAGCCTCGGTGGCACCCCTAGGGCATGCCACCTGAGCTTGTGGGACCCTCGGGACTCCCCCTGGCGTGATTCCAACGCTGAAAAATCCTATAAATTGAGAAATCTCCAAAAAAATCTAGATGAGTTTTTCCACCACCGCAAGCCTCTGTTCTAAAGCGATCTCATCCAGAACCTTGTTCTCGCACCCTGCCGGAGGGATAAATCATCACTGGAGGCCATCATCATCATCCCGACAAGGAGGGAGTGGTCCACCCTAGGGCTGAGGGTATGTACCAGTAGCTATGTGTTTGATCTCTCTCTCCTGATCTTGATAGGGCATGATCTTGATTTATCATGGGCTTTGTTAATATAGATGGATCATATTGTGTTCTTCCCTCTCTATCTTGGTTGTGATGAATCGAGTCTTGCCCTTTGAGGTTTCATTATTATCTGGTTGAATATTTTGGATTTGAGATCACTTGATGTATGTCTTGCATGTGGATACCTGTGGTGACAACGGGGTATTCTATTGAGTCACTTGATGTATGTTTTGGTAACCAGCTTGCAGATTTCCGAGGTGACGTTGGGGTAATCTAGGCACATAGGCTGATACACGTTTTCATCCTACGTTCTCCGATAGAAACTTTGGGGTAATTTTTGAAGTACTTTGTGTTGGATTGAATATTATGAATTTGAAATTATTTGATGCATATCAAATAATTAACTCATGGATACTTGTGGTGACATTGGAGTATCTAGGTGACATTAGAGTTGATTGATGCATATCATATGGTGTTATTGTAGTACGATCTCTAGGGCTGTTTGTGACACTTATAGGGATGTCTCAATAGATTGATCGGAAAGATACCTTTGAGGTGGTTTGCTACCTACAACAATTTTAACTTATGTTCTCCTGTATCGATAAGAACTTTAGAGTGATTCTTTGTTGCACATTGAGGGATTGTCATATGATTCAATTATGTTAGCACCATTGATAGATTACACTAGTAAAAGTATGAACCCTAGGCCTTGTTTATAAGGATTGATATACTTTGCTCGTTGTTTTCTACTTTTTACCTTGCTATTTTTATTTATTCGAATTATAAAAATATACTGCTACCATCCGTATTACACTTGTATCAACATATATTTGCCGAACTAGTGCACCTGTACAATTAACAATTGTATTGGGTGTGTTTGGGACACAAGAGACTCTTTGTATTTTGATTGCAGGGTTATTTGAGAGATACCATCTTCATCCTACACCTCCCATGGATTGATAAACCTTAGGTCCTCCACTTGAGGGAAATTTGTTATTGTCCTGCAAAACTCTGCACTTGAAGGCCCAACAGAGTCTACAAGAAGAAAAATTGTGTACTAGACATCATGCTTCCATCCCACCTGCAAGATGGAGACTGCGACAACAATCCAGTTGGTCGCAATGGTGTGTGTGGAAACTGCCGCCTCAACCAAGTGTCCAAGGGCTGCCTCATTGCCGACCCCAGCGACCGCGAAGACCCAAAGAAATCAACATTGCCTCAACCTCAGATGACGAAGAAGGTGTTGCGTCACCACTTTGCCTCACAAACGAGGACGAGAATTCCGGCCTCCAACCCTTCCACGTGGTCACCTACTCTGACCTCTGGGCGAATCGGGATCTTCTTCGAGCTCCGAGGCCGATGATTCCACCGACGATGGGATGTCTCAATCTGAGCCCCCACAAGCGATCTTCCTAAATCAGGTCATGGTGATGGAGCCAACCACGAACGTACCACGCACAACAGCCGCAACGGAGTCTGCCACTTCCAAGCTAATGGCATTGGGACTAGTGGCTGCTATGACACGACCGCACACCAACACTGTGCTGACACCCATCCATAGATCAACACGAGCCTCCCGATGAGCTCACCTGCGAGCCTCACCATGATGGCGGCAAACCTTCGAAATATGATGTCTACACTACCACCCGTGATAGGGTACGCCCTAAACTACCTCACAACACCCATCGTCGGCATCGACCCAACATCAAGGACGCCTAAACACGCAGCTCGCACTCCAGGAAAAAGTGTTTGCGGTTTTGGCCCGCGAGGCCCGATGGAATGCGAGGAAGACGCGCGAGCACCTATGGCACCCACGCCGCCAACCACGAAACCTCCTAAATGACCTCGCCAATAGAGGCCGGGAACGGGGGATCAGTTTTGACGAACCGGCTATAGAGGCCGCCCCATCTCGAACCCCAGCTCGGAGTCTCCTAGCGGAAGTAGCACTAGTAAACCGACTCGGAACCATGCTAGGAGACCCCAAACTCTTGGGCGATCTCACCCACATGCTCCACAGAATGGTGAAGCTCCAGAACAACATCTCACGCTCTAGGGACAAGCTGGTAGGTACCAAAAGCATGCTATCTTCTACCAACCATCCTGCGACCGCAGTCACACACTTGCGGCAGCCAATATCGGCCGTCACCCTATAACAACATGCGGCCTTACCACCCACGACCCTGACCCTGACTGGACGGCCTGATCATCAGCACGATGGATGGGCAAGAGCAGAAATAAATGGGTCATACTCGAGGGCTCGTCCAGCAAGGTTCACCTCACTCACCTCAAGCATTGCGCCCGCGTGCTTTGGGCAGGAAGTATTAACCCACTCGTTCCCACAACCTTTCTCATCCGTGGCATCAAGAAATATTCAGGCGACACAAAACCAAAACACTGGTTGAACGAGTACCTCACAACGGTGGAGATGAGCAATGTAGATATATAGGTAATGCCCTACGACACATACCCTTATGCCTAACAGGGTATGCGCGTTCCTGGCTCAGTGGCTCCCCCCATTTCCATTCATAACTAGTCGGACATTGAGCACATTTTAAACATCAACTATGGGTTTTCGACATAGGTTTTAA
Organism: Triticum dicoccoides; assembly: GCF_002162155.2. NCBI lineage: Eukaryota > Viridiplantae > Streptophyta > Magnoliopsida > Poales > Poaceae > Triticum > Triticum dicoccoides. The sequence continues at coordinate 370,517,195 of NC_041380.1, read as the reverse complement.
AGTATTATAAAACATACAAAGGATTGATCATTATCCCATTTCATGGTTGAGACAATTCCTTATAGCCTCCTTCATGCACTTCCACGCAACCTCTAGTTGCTCATGATCTTCCTACTTAAAACTTCTTATCTGTGAATGAAGTTGCATAATTTTCTTAGGTGGGCAAAACTTAGAAAAAAATTACTACTACAATTAGTTCGTGAATTTATATTACCTCTAGGGAAAGCTAGAAGCCATTTATTTGCTTTTCCTCTCATGTATAAAGTAAATAGACACAACTTCAAAACATCAGGGTCATAATCCCTAATGCATGTCATGTTGCACAATTCAGAAAAATTATGCAAGTGCATACCGACATCCTCAGAAGCAGATCCTCCAAATTGTTCATGTTGAACCATAGAGACTAGGTTCGATTTTATCTCATGCTCAGCAACAACAACATTGGGTTGTGCTATAGGTTCACACATGAAACTATTGTTAGGAGTAGCAAAACTTCCAATATTACGAGCCATGGTAATCTTTTTGTGGTTTTATACTGACAAGACTTGCAAAAAAAGGTAAACTAAAAACTAAAATAAAACTTTAACAAAAACTCTAAACACAAAGAGTAGACACACAAAGCCTCCCCGACAATAATGCAACAAAAATGTTTGATTACTTCCTTTGGTGATCCAGAAATGGAGCATAAAGGATTCTCGCCTTTTTACCCAGAGGTGACCCTAAGTTACCGAACCCATGGAAGGATGATGCCCTTTAAGCTAAGGACTCAAACAAGCTTTTTTTAGAGAATTAAATCCAGCTTGCACCAGATCCTAAGTCAAGCTGACACTAAAAGAACACTTATAATAAAAATATGCATGGGCATGAGGACTTATGCTTACAACCATATATTTGTGTTGGGACCAGATATGATCTTAATTTGTGCTCTGGAAGTCACTCATCAAGGTGTGCTCGTAACATATAAAAGTGGGGGATGTGTCCAAATTACATCTTGACCGGCACGCCTCCTGCATCAAGATTCAATTGTCCAACCGAAGGCCCTATCTGTCACATGAGGTTGCCTCGATAATTAAGATTGCAATAATCAGACAAAAGCATTGGGCATTTAATGACTACACCTCTTGAATCCCCGGGTATAGGATCTGTGTTACCATACTAAAACTTTCTGTCACTGGTGTTCAGAATAACACTTCAAGGTCTTCCTACCCTTATACTCTCCATGGTTGGTTCTCCATTATCTTGGGTACCTGCAGGGACAAAGAACACGAATGAGACAAGAGACAACTACAGAACAATTTTGTGTTGCACATACGAGACATTAATTCATAGTCCTTCCATTGATCCATCCAACAAATACATTGGGTTGGAAAGCCCTTGCCTTAACCCATGACCTCGCCGAACTACTCACACATGGAGATTAGCTCACACGAAAAACACATCATGAAGATAGATTGATTGGAAATAGAGATTTCTGTTTTCATGCCCCTCCTTTGTTCTACTTAGTTTTCCCCCATCCATCTAAGTGTGCTCACTTTTGCCCTCATCCACACGCCCACGCCTCACAAAAGGTCAAACGGTGCCGAGCTGTCTGGTTAAAGTTGTTGACCGTTAGTTCGCCGATGTTGACGCGTGGTCTGACCAAAGATGATGACATGTGGGACCGGTTGGTGCTGACACATGGGGCCAACCTGAGATGATGACATGCGGGACTCGTCAGTGCTGATACGTGGGGCCGACTTGAGATGCTGACATGTGGGACCGGTTGGTGGACGGCCGGTGTTGACGCGTTTGTCTAAACAAAAGGGGATGGAATATCTCTCTCTCTCATTTCGCATCCCCCACGCCCTGAGGAACCCACCTCCACCTCCACCTCCCCCATCCCCAACCCCAACCCCGCAGCCGCCATCGGCGATGACGACGGCTATGGAGGTGTTCTGCACCGGTGAGGCTGTCTTACGGGAGAAGTTCAAGGAGATCTACTCTTGGTTTCCTAGCACGCAAGCTTTGGCATAGCATGCGTTGCAATTGTGGAAAGATGCGAAGCCGGATGAGATCCATCCGATGATTCCAGATCCAGTCAATGGGATGACTTGTATGGGAGTTTTCGTCTGGGCAATGCATGAGGGAAAGGAGTCGCCAGATCCTCGGTCGTGAGCTCGCTGGTATTCATATGGTTTTCGCGACGACCAGCCGGATCTAAAGGTCAAACAAGAGCCCACAGCTATTCCGGGGGTGAGATATGTGCAACCTTCTCCTGGTATGTCTTTATACATAATTAATCCCAGATAATATGGAGGAGTTTATGAGGACCATCGAAAGGCCCACGCTCGAAGACGAGAAAATGGTAGATGAGGAGGAGGAGGATGAGGATTGGTTGTCAAAGCCTGCTTGGCCGCCAACGAGGAGGAGCATGAGGATGAATATGTAGAGGAGGATAGGTATTAGTACGTCGTAAAGCATAGGAGTGAAGACGACGACGTTTTAGGGCTTATCATGTACAGAGCAAAGCTAGAGGATGAGTGGAAGCCCGCAGTTGTGTAATTGGAGTTATGATGTACTTTTAGTTTGTTTATCACTATCTACTGAAGTTTTCCATATTCATCCAAGATGTGTATGCTACCATATCTATTTTTAGTTTGTTGATCCGAGATGTGTATGCTACCTTATCTACCGAAGTTTGTTTGTTTATGATTGATTATTCTAATGGTAACACCCTTGTTAGTTCCACAAGCCATTGCACGCCTCCATGCAAAAGGATTTCAATTTTTGAGCATTGTTTCATTTTCTATAATCTATTTCAATGTGTTGTAAAATTGCATGGATGACTAATCATATAAAATGGTTGGGAATTAGAGTTTTATTTGTGGGTACTACCTACATTCCTAATGTGGAAGGTGAAAATGATTTTTTTAGAATTTATTAGACAAAACTAGATCACATTGGCAGTTCAAATTTTAACTACTTGATGTAAATTGTCCAAAACTCAATAAATCAATGAAAAATGGCAATATCTCAGAGAAATCATGAAAAATTGGCAGCTGGAATCCCATGTGGTATACTTCAGGTGAAAATTGTAAGGTACTATTTTTAATACTATTTATGGCACTTGCTTCACAAAAAAGTCATGTATGGTACTAGAAAAATGGAAAATTAACTTTTTATTGACCAAATCTTCGATATTCTTGTGGAATGATTGCTCACAATAGTAACACCCTTGTTAGATCCAAAAATGATCATGTTATCATCTACTATGCCATGAAGATGCTCATGGGTATGGTCTGATACGTCCCTGTTGTATCTACTTTTCATAACGTTTTTCCTCTTGTTTTGGACTCTAATTTGCATGATTTGAATGAAACTAACCCGGACTGACGTTGTTTTCAGCAGAACTACCATGGTATTGTTTTTGTGCAGAAATAAAGTTCTTGAATTGGAACGAAACTTTTTGGAGAATTATTTCAGAATAAAAGAGAAATACTAGAGCCAAGAACCAACGAAGGGGCCCCCTGGGTGAGCACAACCCACTAGGGTGTGCCCCCTCTAGGCACGCTGAAAGGATCAATATGGTTGACTAGAGGGGGGGTGAATAGGCAACTAACAATTTTTTAGCTTTTCTTTAACAAGTTAAAGTTTGCATCAAAATAGGTTGTCTAGAAATGCAACTAGGAGAACAACCTATATGATGCAACGAGGATAGGTACACAAGCAAGCAATAGATATAAAACAAATAAGCTTGCTTAAATAAAGGCACGAGATAACCAAGAGTGGAGACGGTGGAGATGAGGATGTGTTGCCGAAGTTCCTTCCCTTTGAGAGGAAGTACGTCTCCATTGGAGCGGTGTGGAGGCACAATGCTCCCCAAGAAGCCACTAGGGCCACCATATTCTCCTCACGCCCTCACATAATGCGAGATTCCGTGATTCCACTATTGGTGCCCTTGAAGGCGGCTACCGAACCTTTACAAACAAGGTTGGGGCTCTCTCCACAACTTAATTGGAGGCTCCCAATGAAACCACGAAGCGTCACCACAATGGAATATGGCTCCGAGGTGACCTCAACCGTCTAGGGTGCTCAAACACCCAAGAGTAACAAAATCCACACAAGAAAGTATGGGGGAACCAAATATCCTTTGGTGGAAGTGTAGATCTAGGTCTCCTCCTTCAATCACTAGCAAATCAACAAGTTTGAGTGGCTAGAGAGAGAGATCGGGCAAGAGAGCTTGAAGGGCATCAATGGTGGAGTGAGAGAGGTCAAAAGGTGAGTGTGGTAGGTGGGAGAAGCTCCCTTATATAGTCACCCTCAATTTCCAACCGTTACTGTGATTTTAGCACTGCAGCGGTACAACCGGTCCTCGTCCCGGTACAACCGGGACTCACGGTGTATCAGTAGAACCCTACCAAGCGGTACAACCGGACCAGTGGGGCGGTAGTACCGGCTGAGAAAAATAACCGGACTAACCGCCTGGCCACCGCACAAACACCGCATCAAAACAGGAGCTTGACCGGTACTTGGGCGGTGCCTCGCTAGAACAACCGTATGGCCTTGAGCTCTTGGGTGGCTAAGTCCTGAGCGGAAGAACCGCTCGGACCACCGGTGGTACCGGTCATCGTGGAACAACCGGACCAACCGGGCCACTACCGCCCAAGAACCGCATCAAACCAGAAGCGAGAGCGGTACTGGAGCGGTGCATGGACGGAACCACCGCCCCAGCTGTTGCAGAGCATGGTGGCGGTACCACCGCCCGGAGGCAGCGGTACAACCGCTCGAGCACAACTGGTGAGCGACAAGACCCAGCGGTACAACCGCTCCAGAGAGTGGTACAACCGCTGGGCAGAAACAGTGAGCAGAAAAGAAAAGAGGGGAAGAGGCAAGGAAAACTCTCTCTCTCACACACACCTGAGGAAGGAAAAGAGAGGGTGAGGAAAGTGTACGTGAACTGATTCCCCCAGAGCTTCCTAATGAGGATTCCCTCTTGATAGTACGGGTACTCTATGACCAAAGAAAATAAAACCGTAGAGGACACGCTTCGATCTTTTCCTTCGAGAGGTAATAGCAATCCGATGTAAGCCTAAGCATCGAGAACCTGAAACATAAAGCACACGTTTAGACCACCAAGGGTTGTCATCATCATCCAAAACATAAAGTTGGGAAATGCCCTTTCAATCTCCCCCTTTTTGGTGGATGATGACAACAACACGATTTTCAAGAGATAAGTCAATGAAATCTAGACGGAACTCCCCCTGAATGTGTGCCCCAACAAGTACTAGCTGTTAGAAAGCATGAGCACACTTTCAGGACTAGACTCCCCCTAGATTTTATAGACTCATCACCCTGAGCTCAAAAGGATAGACAATATAATACTTAGAGGCAATAATAACGATAAAGACCTACGAACAGAAAGGTAAACGGAGTAGCAAGTCTCACACACAGCACGGAACGAACCAAGTCCACAAACAAACACAAAACACGAGAACAAGAGAAAACAACCCAAGCAAATCCCCGAGACCTATAGAACCCTCTCCCCCTTTGGCATCAAGACACCAAAAAGGAAAAGAGCAAAGCTAGCGACCCAAAGCTCATGCGTCCTCCTCTGACTCCTCAGTCGCATCTAGATCTTCATCATCAAAGTCGTCATCATCGTCGTGATCAGATTCTTCCATGGCATTGTTCGCTGCTGCAAACGAGGATGATGGCTGGGGAGGGGCTTCACCATCAGTCCAGGTGCTATGGGTAGAGATCCAATGCTCCTCTGGGGTGATGCTCTTCTCAGAGCCACTCTGAACCTGCATGTTGAGGTGCTTCATCATTGCAATTTGGTGATGCCGTGCAAGCTTCTCATTGACATGTGCCTCATACATCTTCTTCTGGATGTCAGCCTGGAGACAAAAGGTCTTCTTCACTTTGGCAGTAAGTTTGGCCACCCACGAAGGCTTGGCCCCTGGCTCCAGCTCAAAGTCCTCATCGTCAGAAGTAGCATAGACATCCTCAGGAGCATGTTCAGGGAAGCGAGGCTCGGCATGCTTCTTCTTCTTAAGGAGATTGACCTCATGAACAGTGAGGTTGTCTGGAGAAGTGAGGAGCTCTCCAGGACGACGAACAGCCCACACAGAGTTCAGAAAGCACATGACAAACAGAGCGTAGATTGGAACTTTACGGTAGATGACCATGTTGTACATCTGATGCCACATCCAATTGGACACATCAAACGTTGCCCCTGTCCCCACCATGGTCTTCATAGCAACCATCAAATCAACTAGATAGCCATGAATCTCATCTTGATTGCCCACCTTGGGCAAGAGCACATTGCGGAACACTCGGTGCATGATGTCATAGACCTTCTCCAAATCCTTGGATTCTCCAATAATCCCACGGCCCCTAATGTACAGAGGGGCAAGCTTCTCCTTAGGCATGGACTCAGGAAAATCATGAGGGCGAATGCCACCCCTTCCTTGCAGACCAGTATCCTCGTACCCAATAGCATTGCAGAAAGCCCTCCAGGGAACATGAAACAATTCATCGCGACACATGAAGGTGAGAGTGCGCGCATCATCTTCTCCAAAATGAACCGTGGCATAGAACTGATGGATAAGTTGAACATCAAAGTCACAGTTGACTGACATGATCTTGACAAGATCAAACTCCTCGCAGAGAGCTAGTGCCTCACCAAAATACTCCATGTTGTTTCTCCAATGATCAAAATCAATTGTCCACTGCTTGGCATATCTGTTCTTGTTGTGCTCAAAGAGTTCATGAACAATCCGCACTTGCATCTCATTCCGGACTGAACAGTGGTCCAACGGGGAGCAATGGGAAACTCATACGGATTCTTTGAGCGGTAGGCTTCCCAATCCTTGGCTTTCCAACGATGCAACGGCATGACAACACGTCGCTTAGCAGCTACAGACTTTTCATGGTGAGTGGGCTTGGTGGGAATCACAACTTCTTCATCATCTGACACAACCGGTCGCAAGGTCCTTCGTGCCCTCTTCTTGGTCTTGCAAGGAGCAGAGCGAGAACTAGAGCCACCTGAACACACACACGAAGAGAACACACAAAAACCCAACAAGGATGAGAGGATTGCACCCACTAGCAGAAAAGGAACAAGTTGCAACAACAGAGAAGATAGAACAGTGCTTAGTGGTTGATATACTCCAGTTGTACCGGATCTTCCGCCGGTAGTACCACTCCAGCGGTTGTACCGCCCGTAGGGGCGGTAGAACCGCTGACAGTGGCACTACCAGGGAAGATAGATCTAACCGAGTCATACGAATCACACAAGTAATATTCCGAATTCTAAGTGCTGCAAACAAGACAGGAGGCTAACAAAGAACTCTTCTAAGCCAAAGAACGAACACTAAACGCGGAAAGATGGGTAAAGCCCTAGGCAAGGAATAACCCTAAACAAACATCTAGAGGCAGAGAACACGAGGCAATACCACCATCCATGGGAAGAGATCGGAAGGCCTCCACGGAGAGAATCCACGGAGAGCCAAGGATCCGAAGCGCGAGACGCACTCCGGGGCAGGGGTAGAGATGGCCGGCGGCTAGGGCAAGAAAAATAGGAACGATGACGAAGGGAAAAAGACAGCCCTTCAGCCCCGTCGAGTATATATAGGCCCGTATGCACGCCCCGGTAGAACCGCTTAGCGGAGCGGTTATACCGCTCGTCTGGTACAGACCGGTGGATGGAGGCGGTACTTCCGGTGCCTGGAAGGCAGCCGTAGTACCGCACGACAACAACCGGTAGAACCGGACGTGGGTTACTGTGGGATTGTGCGGTGGAACCGCCCAGGCACCAAACGGAAACCCTTGGGACAGAACAACCCGGTACCAGCGGTAGAACCGCTCGTGGTGCCGGTTGTACCGCCCGACCACCTAAGCCAAGCCAAGATCAAATGAGTGCAATCCGAAGGGAGGAAGAAGGGGCACAAAAATAGGAGAGAAACAACACCCTAGGAGAACCTAACACAAAGAGCAAAGAGAGAAAGAGAGAAAACAACACGAGAGCAGCAAGGCTAACTCCAACTCCCCGAAGAGAGGACGGTGGCCGAGGCCACCTATGTTTGAGTCAATTGGTATGGCACCGTGAAGAATTATCCTTGGGTCCATGACCAAAACTCGTCTTTGAAGCACAAGTACCATCAAATATGGCTAATGTGAAAGACACAATCAATTTATGCATAATGGGGGGAGGGAGAGTTCATTGAGAGAACAACACTCCCCCTATGTCCATGCCTACACCTAAACTAGACAACAAGTTGAGCGTGGTAGGGTGTGCAAGGGTTCAAGCCACATTGCTCGAATCAATGATATTTAGCTCATGCCTTAACTCGCGAAATCTTGCTTCATCCAAGGGCTTCGTGAAAATATCTGCAAGGTTGTCATGAGTGTTGACATAGTTGAGCTCGATCTCTCCTCGTCTAATGTGATCCCGGATGAAGTGATACCGGATCTCAATATGCTTCGTCTTGAAATGTTGCACCGGATTGAGAGAGATCTTGATGGCACTTTCATTGTCGCACCAAAGAGGCACTTTGTCACAAGTGACACCGTAATCCTTTAAAGTTTGCCTCATCCATAGGAGTTGAGCACAACAACTACCGGCGGCAACATACTCCGCCTCAGTGGATGAGAGAGACACACAACTTTGCTTTTTGGAAGACCAACTTACCAAAGAGCAACCAAGGAATTGGCACCCTCCGGAAGTGGACTTCCTATCCACTTTGTCTCCCGCCCAATCGGAATCCGAGTACCCTACAAGCTTGAAGTTTGATCCTCTGGGGTACCATAGGCCAAAGTTTGGGGTATGAGCCAAATATCGAAAGATTCGTTTGACCGCCACATAGTGACTTTCCTTAGGTGCGGCTTGAAACCATGCACAAATTCCCACACTCAACATGATGTCCGGTCTAGATGCACAAAGGTAAAGCAAGGATCCAATCATGGAACGATATACCTTTTGATCCACCACTTTACCATTGGGATCTAAGTCAAGTTGGCACTTGGTGGGCATTGGAGTGGAAGCCGGCTTGACGTCACTTAGCTTGAATCTCTTGAGCATGTCTTGAGTGTATTTGGATTGATTGATGAAAGTTCCTTCTCTTCTTTGCTTCACTTCGAACCCTAGAAAGAACTTCAACTCTCCCATGGAGGACATCTCGAACTTTGAGGTCATGAGAGCGGCAAATTCCTCATTGAAAGCTTTGTTAGGAGAACCAAAGATAATATCATCAACATATAATTGGCACACAAACAACTCCCCTTTGACCTTCTTAGTAAAAAGAGTGGGGTCGATTAGCCCAACTTCAAAACCACGGTCTTGTAACAACTCGGTAAGGTGGTCATACCACGCACGTGGGGCTTGTTTAAGGCCATAGAGCGCCTTATCGAGTTGATACACATGATCGGGAAAGTAGGGATCCTCGAACCTGAGGGGTTGCTTGATGTAAACCAATTCATTAATGGGACCATTAAGAAAAGCACTCTTCACATCCATTTGTTGTAACTTAAAATTATGATGAGAAGCATATGCAATTAACAAGCGAATGGATTCAAGACGAGCAACGGGAGCAAAGGTTTCACCGTAGTCGATACCCTCGACTTGGGAGTAGCCTTGTGCTACCAAACGAGCCTTGTTGCGAATGATAATCCCATGGGCATCTTGCTTGTTCTTGAATATCCACTTGGTTCCAATGACATTGTGGTTCCCCGTTGGCCTTGGCACCAATCTCCACATTTTGTTGTGCTCGAAGTTGTTGAGTTCGTCATGCATGGCATTGAGCCAATCCGGATCTTCTAGCGCCTCATAGACCTTGTGGGGTTCCACAAAAGAGACAAACGCGTGATGCTCACAATAATTTGCTAATTGTCTACGAGTGCTTACCCCCTTTCTTAAGCTTCCAAGCACATTCTTCATGAGATGATCCTTGGTGGAGAGCTTGGATGCAATCTTGGCGGCACGACGCTCTAATTCCTCCTCGATGGTGAGTTGAGTAGCGGTTACTTGATCATCTTGAGTGCCGTCATGAACTTGTTCTTGATCTTGAACTTGCTCGGGGGAGAGAACTTGACCTTGGGCATCACTTGGTGTGTCAACACCGTCTTGAGTATGATCTTGCCCTTGGTCTTGTTCATGAGGTTGAGGGCCTTCACTTTGTTCTTCGGAAGCGTGTGGGCCTTGGGTTGGTGATGGCTCCACTTGAGTGGAGCATTGTCCTTCTCCTTCGGCCACAAGGGGTTCCTCAATGGGTAGGATAAAACCAACACCCATTCTTCTTATGGCTTGAGGAGGAATTTCATCACCTACATCACAAGTGCCACTTTGCTCCACTTGGGAGCCGTTATTCTCATCAAACTCCATGTTACACGTCTCCTCAATAAGTCCCATGGATTTATTGAGGACACGGTAAGCATGAGAGTTTGTAGCATAACCAACAAATATGCCCTCATGAGCTCTAGCCTCAAATTTAGACAACCAAACACCTTTCTTGAGAATGAAACACTTACACCCGAACACCCGGAAGTACTTGAGGTTGGGCTTGTTACCGGTGAGTATCTCATATGGAGTCTTGTTCAAGCCCTTGCGGAGGTAGAGCTGATTGTATGCATGACACGCGGTGTTGATGGCTTCGGCCCAAAAGTTGTACGGAGACTTGAACTCCGCCATCATGGTCCTTGCCGCATCCATCAACGTCCGGTTCTTCCTTTCCGCAACACCGTTTTGTTGAGGGGTGTATGGTGCGGAATATTGATGCTTGATTCCCTCATCACTAAGAAATTCATCCAAGGTGTAGTTCTTGAACTCGGTGCCGTTGTCACTTCTTATTGTCAAGATCTTTGCATTGTGTTGACATTGTGCTTCATTTGCAAAGTCAATGACGGTTTGTTGGGTCTCGCTCTTCCTCTTGAAGAAATACACCCATGTGTACCTTGAGTAGTCATCCACAATCACCAAGCAATACTTCCTACCTCCAAGACTATCGAAGGATGGTGGCCCAAAGAGATCCATGTGAAGGAGCTCCAAAGGCCTCTTTGAATAAATGATAGTCGTGGGAGGGTGAGCCTTCTCATGTAGCTTTCCTTCGATACAGGCACTGCAAGCACGATCTTTAGCAAAACTAACATTCGTTAGTCCACGGACATGGTCCCCCTTGAGGAGACTTTGCAAAGATCTCATACCGACATGGGCTAAACGGCGATGCCAAAGCCATCCCACATCAACTTTAGCCATTAGGCATGTCGCGGTCTTAGTGGGTCGCTCTGAAAAGTTAATCACATATAGACCGTTCTCGACATGCCCAACAAAGGCTACTTTAAGAGTCTTGCTCCACAAGAGGGCCACGGTATCGATATCAAAGTAAGTGGCAAAGCCCATGATTGCAAGTTGGCGAACGGAAAGTAAATTGTATGCAAGGGACTCAACAAGCATGACCTTCTCGATCGTGAGATCATGAGAGATGGCCACCTTGCCAAGTCCCAATACCTTAGAAGATGAGGCGTCACCCCACTCGACATTGGTGGGCATAGATGGAACCTTGTGCACGTCCACCACCAAGTCCTTGCTTCTGGTCATATGATTTGTAGCTCCACTATCAAGCAACCATGATCCACCACCGGAAGCAAACACCTACAAGAGATCAATGCTTGGTTTTAGGTACCCATTTTGTAATGGGTCCTTTGATGTTAGTAACAAGGGTCTTAGGAACCCAAATAGACCATTCAATGTATTCATGAAGAGAACCAACAAATTTGGCATAAACATGCCCATCACTAGCACGGCATAACACATAAGAAGGATTAAAATTGCCGGCTTTGTTGGGAGGGGTGACATTGCCCTTCTTGACATTATTCTTCTTCTTCTCCTCGGGGGCACTCTCTCCCTCTCTCACAAAGGTTTGCATGAGAGGAGGAGGCCGTTTGGTCTTGTCATTCTTCTTCTTGTTCTTGGAGTCGGGGACGTACCCAACCCCTTCCTTGGCCACACCTCCCTTTTGGTTGGTCAAGAGATCGTTGAGGTTCTTCTTGCCTTGTATGCAAGTAGCAAGACCTCTCTCAAGTTGCTCCTTCAACTTAGCATTTTCCTCAACAAGATGTATATGCTCACAACACGGGTTAGTAGCATTTGCATTATCAATTAAAACCATATGAGGAAAAGTTGCTTTCTCCTTAGTTAGATTCACTTGGAGTTGATCATGAGACTCCTTGAGACTAGCGTGAATACCCTTCAAGGCCTTGTGGGCCTTGTCAAGTATATCAAACTCCTCTTTGAGTCTAGCAAGATCAACCCCGAGTTTGGCCTTCTCGGAATTTAGCACACGAGAAACAACGAGGGCATGATCATAATCTTTCTCTAACTTAGCATGATCTACGTTGTGTGACTCCTCAAGAGCCAAACGAAGACCACGCTCTTCCTCAAGAGCATTGGAGAGATCCGAAATCTCATCGGCATAGTCACGACTATGTCCTTCCATCTTAGAGATGGTGTCTTTGTGAGCCTCGATCATGTCATTGGCCTCACCAAGTTGTTCCAAGAGAGCAATAAAGTGCTTCTTGGATTTTCCCTTGAGTTTGCCCATAAAGGCCTCAAACTCGTTAGCCTCCACATTAGCTCCCTCAAATTCATTAATGCTATCCGTTTGGGAAGGATGATTAATGATGGTAGTTTTGATGTTGGAGGTTACCTTGTTGGTGGCTTTAGCCATGAGGCACTTGGCGGTGATGCTCTCGTTGGGTGAGTCGAAGAGAGACACCCGTGACGTTGTTGCAATGGCAACGGAGGCCATGGAAACCGACTCATCATCTTCATCATCTTCATCATCGTCATCATCCTCATTGTACTCTTCTTGCACAACCAAGGCCTTGGGATGAGTCTTCTTGATGAAGTTGTTCTTGTTGGGGAACGACTTGGCCTTGTCCTTTCGGATGAGTTTGCCACCATTGTCTTCCCTCTTCTCATACGGGCATTCCGCAACGAAATGACTCACGTTGCCGCAATTGTAGCAAGTCCTTACACGTTGCTTGCCCCTTGTACCACTCGAGTTGTTTTTGCTAAAGTTTGGCCTTGAGTTTTTCTTGCTCCAAAATTGCCTTGAAGCAATTGCCATGTGTTCATGATATGCATACTTCGTATCTTCGGGGTTGCTCTCCTCTTCTTCCTCTTCTACGTCTTCCACTATGAGCTTGGCCTTCAATGCAAGGTTAGGCTTCTTTGCCTGTTGAGAACGGAGCACCGCATTGTCGGCGGTCTTGTCCAAAATGTTCATGGCCACAAACTCATCCAACACTCCGCTTGAGGTCAAAGTGTGGAAGTCCGGTCTTTGACGAATGACGGAGGACATGGCCTTGTGATAGGGCATCGTTGCCTTGAGGAATTTGCACTTGATCCAATTGTCATCCGTGTCCTTGCTCCCATGATCTCGTAGTGAGACCGCGAGTTTGGTTACTCTCCGATAGAGCTCATGAGGTTCTTCATCTTCCTTCATTGCAAACTCATCGGCCTCATCTTGTACCACTCACAGTTGGAGCGTTGAATGCTTGCGCTTCCCCGGTAGAGAGACACGACACAATGCCATGCATCTTTGGCCAAGGCGAAAGGACGAAGATGAGGTAGGTATTCGGGTGGAATAGCATCTTGAATGATGAAGAGAGCATTCTCATTGAATTGATTGTCCGCGGCTTCTCGAGGAGTGAAGTTGCTTGGATCATGTGGATAGAAACCTTCTTCAATGCTTCTCCAAAGGTTAGTGTTCACATGATTTAAATGACGTTTAAAGCGGTAAACCCAAGAATCAAAATCCTCATTTGTCAAAATCTTAGGGGGAGGACCGACATGATTCAAATGAGTGGAAGGAACCGGTCCACCATAAACAAGTGGTGGTTCCACATGGGCAAAGATGTCGGTGCCATTCTTGCCACTAGAAGAAGGAGCCTTTTCACTACTAGCTTCCCCCTTGTTGGGGATAGCATCCGTCACCTTGTTGGCGGGATCACCCACTTTCAACGGTGCGGTGGATAGTTTAAGCCCCTCAAGAAATTTAGTAAACATGCTTTCGACTTCGGTCGTCATGGAGGTTTTCAATGTCTCCAAGGCCACATGGAACTCCTCACGAGAGACCGAAGTTCCCCCATCTCCCGTAGACGAGATCAGATTCACACCGGAGTGTTCCTCCACACCGTCTACGGTATCAACCATACTCTTTGGACGGTAAACTCCTTAATAAAGAGACGAGGCTCTGATACCAATTGAAAGGATCGATATGGTTGACTAGAGGGGGGGTGAATAGGCAACTAACATTTTTTTAGCTTTTCTTTAACAAGTTAAAGTTTGCATCAAAATAGGTTGTCTAGAAATGCAACTAGGAGAACAACCTATATGATGCAACGAGGATAGGTACACAAGCAAGCAAGAGATATAAAACAAATAAGCTTGCTTAAATAAAGGCACGAGATAACCAAGAGTGGAGACGGTGGAGACGAGGATGTGTTGCCGAAATTCCTTCCCTTTGAGAGGAAGTACGTCTCCGTTGGAGCGGTGTGGAGGCACAATGCTCCCCAAGAAGCCACTAGGGCCACCGTATTCTCCTCACGCCCTCACACAATGCGAGATTCCGTGATTCCACTATTGGTGCCCTTGAAGGCGGCTACCGAACCTTTACAAACAAGGTTGGGGCTCTCTCCACAACTTAATTGGAGGCTCCCAACGAAACCACGAAGCGTCACCACAATGGAATATGGCTCCGAGGTGACCTCAACCGTCTAGGGTGCTCAAACACCCAAGAGTAACAAAATCCACACAAGAAAGTATGGGGGAACCAAATATCCTTTGGTGGAAGTGTAGATCTAGGTCTCCTCCTTCAATCCCTAGCAAATCAACAAGTTTGAGTGGCTAGAGAGAGAGATCGGGCAAGAGAGCTTGAAGGGCATCAATGGTGGAGTGAGAGAGGTCAAAAGGTGAGTGTGGTAGGTGGGAGAAGCTCCCTTATATAGTCACCCTCAATTTCCAACCGTTACGGTGATTTTAGCACTGCAGCGGTACAACCGGTCCTCGTCCCGGTACAACCGGGACTCATGGTGTATCAGCAGAACCCTACCAAGGGGTACAACCAGACCAGGGGGGCGATAGTACCGGCTAAGAAAAATAACCGGACTAACCGCCTGGCCACCGCACAAACACCGCATCAAAACAGGAGCTTGACCGGTACTTGGGAGGTGCCTGGCCGGAACAACCGTATGGCCTTGAGCTCTTGGGTGGCTAAGTCCTGAGCGGAAGAACCGCTCGGACCACCGGTGGTACCGGTCATCGTGGAACAACCGGACCAACCGGGCCACTACCGCCCAAGAACCGCATCAAACCAGAAGCAAGAGCGGTACTTGAGCGGTGCATGGACGGAACCACCGCCCCAGCTGTTGCAGAGCATGGTGGCGGTACCACCGCCCGGAGGCAGCGGTACAACCGCTCGAGCACAGCTGGTGAGCGACAAGACCCAGCGGTACAACCGCTCCAGAGAGCGGTACAACCGCTGGGCAGAAACAGTGAGCAGAAAAGAAAAGAGGGGAAGAGGCAAGGAAAACTCTCTCTCTCTCTCACACACCTGAGGAAGGCAAAGAGAGGGTGAGGAAAGTGTACGTGAACTGATTCCCCTAGAGCTTCCTAATGAGGATTCCCTCTTGATAGTACGGGTACTCTACGACCAAAGAAAATAAAACCGTAGAGGACACGTCTTCGATCTTTTCCTTCGAGAGGTAATAGCAATCCGATGTAAGCCTAAGCATCGAGAACCTGAAACATAAAGCACACGTTTAGACCACCAAGGGTTGTCATCATCATCCAAAACATAAAGTTGGGAAATGCCCTTTCACACGCCCAGGTGGGTTGTGCCCACCTGGTGGCCCCGTAGACCCTGATACCGACTTCATAAAAACCTATATTTGGGGAAAAGAATCAGGGAGAAAGAATTATCGTATTTCACGATACGGAGCCGCCGCTACCTCCTATTGTCCATCGGGAGGCCAAATCTCGAGTCCGTTTGGGGCTCCAGAGAGGGGGATCTTTGATCTTTGTCATCACCAACCCTTCTCCATCGCCAATTCCATGATGCTCCCCACCGGGAGTGAGTAATTCCTTCATAGGCTCGCTGGTCGCTGAGGAGTTGGATGAGATTCATCATGTAATCGAGTTAGTTTTGTTAGGGCTTGATCCCTAGTATCCATTATGTTCTGAGATTGATGTTGTTATGACTTTGCCATGCTTAGTGCTTGTCACTTTGGGCCCGGGTTCCATGATTTCAGATCTGAACCATTTATGTTATCACCATTATATCTATGTTTTAGATTCGATCTTGCAAGTCATATTCACCTACTACGTGTTACGATCCATAAACCCTGGAGTGACAATAGTCGGGATACTTTCCGGTGATGACCGTAGTTTGAGGAGTTCATGTATTCACTATGTGTTAGTGCTTTGTTCCGGTTCTTTATTAAAAGGAGGCCTTAATATCTTAGTTTCCATTTGGACCCCGCTGCCACGGGAGGGTAGGACAAAAGATGTCATGCAAGTTCTTTCCATAAGCACGTATAACTATTTATGGAATACATGCCTACATTATATTTATGAATTGGAGCTAGTTTTGTATCACCCTAGGTTATGACTGTTATATGATGAATATCATCCAATGAATCTACCGATTCAATGCCTACAAATTTCCTACACATTGTTCTTGCTAAGTTACTACGAGTGTTGTTACTGTTTCACTTGCTACAAAATCATTGTTATCACTGTTACCGTTACTGCTACTATCATCACTACTATCACTATTATCAAATTACAGTGCTACTCATCATATTGCTGTAGATATTTAATCTCCAGGTGTGGTTGAATTGACAACTCAATTGCTAATACTTGCAAGTATTCTTTGGCTCCCCTTGTGTCGAATCTATAAATTTGGGTTGAATACTCTACCCTCGAAAACTGTTGTGACCCCCTATACTTGTGGGTTATCAAGACCCTTTTCTGGCGTTGTTGCCGGGGAGCATAGCTATATTTACTGAGTCACCTGGGATTATTATCTATTTATCATTATGAAGAATCTGGAAGATACCAAGACTAAGATTTTCCCTCTAAGACGAGGGGAGGTAAGGAACTGCCATCTAGCTCTGCACTTGATTCACCTTCTATTTTGAGTAAACTTGCAACACCACCACATGTTATTAATCATGATATGTCACAAGTTATTGATGATGCTACTTCTATGAATGCTACTCATGATGATGCTAGTACCTTACTTGAGGATAATATGCCACTAGGTGAATTTATTGATGAACAAATTGCTAGAGCTAAAGATATGGATCATGCTGAAGCCAATGAAATTGTTGAAACTGATGAAGTACTTGAAACTGAAAATCTTGAAACACCTATTAGACCTAGCCCTCCTAGATATGAATTGCCTAAGATACCTGAAGGTTATGTTATGGTTGAGGAGACAACTAGAGATTTTCTTGCTTGCAATGATAGAGATGATCTTAAGAAATTATTATGCAAACTTAAAGAAAAATCTTTGAATGCTAGAATGAAATGTGATCCTAAGTTTGCTACTTCACCTATCTTTGTTGATTATAAGGATTATGAATTCTCTGTCGACCCAGAGTTAATTACTTTGGTTGAGTCTGATCCTTTCCATGGCTATGAAACTAAAACTGTTGTGGCACACCTTACCAAATTAAATGATATAGCCACCCTTTTTGCTCATGAGGATAAAATTCGCTACTACTATATTCTCAAATTATTTCCGTCCTCATTAAAGGGTGATGCTAAGATATGGTACAATACTCTTGCTCCTGGTTGTGTGCATAGTCCCCAGGATATGATCTATTACTTCTCCGAAAAATATTTTCCTGCTCATAAGAAACAAGCTGCCTTACAGGAAATATTTAACTTTGAGCAAATTGAAGAAGAGAGTCTCTCACAAGCTTGGGGGAGGGTTCTCCAATTGCTTAATGCACTGCGTGATCATCCACTAAAGAAAAATGAAATACTTGATATCTTCTATAATGGACTAACTGATGCTTCTAGGGACTTCCTAGATAGTTGTGCTGGTTGTGGTTTCAGGGAACAAACTATTCAACAAGCTGAGGAATTATTGAATAACATATTGAAAAATTATGATGATTGGACTCTTCCCGAACCACCGCTTAAACCCACTCCAAAGAAGAGGCGTATCTTATATCTCAGTCCTGAAGATATGCAAGAGGCAAAGAAAATTATGAAGAAAAAGGTATTAAAGCAGAGGATGTTAAAAATTTACCTCCTATTGAAGAGATACATGGACTTGATACACCACCAACCAAGGTGGTAGAGGTAAAATCTTTAATGAAATTCGATGAAAAGGGCAACCCTTATAATATGCATCCTAGTCAATGCCTTTATGAGTTTGATAACTACATTAGAAAACAAGATCACTTCAATGAAAATGTTATGAAACAATTGAAATACAACTCTGATATGATAGCTCGCTTGAGTGACTTGTTATTTAGAATCTCTAATGATGTCAGAGGTGTAGGAAAACATGCTTCTACGGTTCACACTCAGTTAGAACAACTCGCTAAATCTCAACAAGAATTGCTTGATGAAATGAACAACAATATCAATGATCATGCTATTAGAGTAGTAACTAGAGGAGGTAGAATGACTCATGAACCACTTTATCCTGAGGGACATCCTAAAAGAATTGAACAAGACTCTCAAATAAATAACACTGACGCACCTATCCTTCTAAAAAGAAAAAGAATAAGAAAAATGATAGGACTTTGCATATCTCTAGTGAATCTAGAAATAGAAAACACTACAAAAAATACACTTCTGTGATGATACGTGTTTGTCACAGTAGGTCACATTTTCTGTCATGCATGTACATCCATGACAATTTTATGACAGAATCAAGATAGTCATACCTGTGCTGTCGTAGAAGTGTTCCATGACATTACCAAAATTATCATCACGGAAGTGTCCACTTCCATGACGATAAATCACGCGTCATGGAAGTGCTTTCGTCAAGGGTGACCGACACGTGGCATCCACTGTAACGGGTTGCTGTTAAGCTATTGGGTCCGGTTTTGGATCCGATAACTCGCTAACAGCCCGGACCAATGAGGATTTTCCATGTATAAAATTCTCATTGGCCGGAGGAAACACGTGTTGGCTCACCATTGGGACAGATGTCATCCATTCATTGGACAGGAGGCACCTATGATACGTCGACACATGGCACGACCCAACAGAGGCCCATTCCGGTGAAAAGGCCGGCCCATTTGACTTGGTCAAAAGGTAACGGGTCGGCCCATGGAAAGCCTGTTAACGGCTTGTTCGTATATAGCCCTTTTATGGCCCGCTAACTGACGACCCGTTATGGCCTATCGGAATTAAGCCGAGTAGCTTCATCTAGGCCATACAATATGATTCCAGCCCGTTGTTACTTCCGGCCCATGTATGGCCCTTGATGTCTTTCAGTCCATATGAGGTCCTTCGTAACTCTGGGCCCAATAAAGGCCCGAGATGAAACTGGCCCATAATGAATAGTGTATCACTTTATACCCATTAACGACCCATTTCCGTCGGCCATTTCCTACCCATGTTAACTTTCGGCCTTCTAAGGGCCCATTTATTCTTGGGCTCATTTCTAGAATTTAGTTAGTTACGGTCTGTTACTGGCCTGTTCCATTTGTGGGCCAAATTCAGCCTGTGTTTACATTGGGCCCATTTGTGGCCCGTTAACCCGTTGGGCTGTTTTCATAGCTTTATCAAATATGGCCTATTAACGGCCCGTTATGGTCCACGAATAGTATGGCCCATGTTTGGCGAAATGATTATACGCCTTGTAGAAGGCCCATGGATCCTACGACCCGTAGAAGACCAATGGACCCTATGGCCCGTAGAAGGCCCATGGATCATAAGGCCCGTAGAAGGCCCATGGATCCTACGACCCGTAGAAGGCCCATGGATCCTATAGGCCGTAGGAGGCCCATGGTTACAACAGTCTGTGTGTTGCCATGATTATCGTGGCCTAGTACAAAAATAGGTTATTGTGGCCACTAGAAAAACACAGAAAAAGAACTGCAGTGACTACAAGCAAACAACTAAACAAGACAATAAGGAAATAAATAAGCAAGCAACTAACACTAGCCTATTATAGCTATTACACACATTACATCCACTAGGCATCAAAGTTAGCCACCAGTGCAAATATAGGGAACAAAGAAGCATATTACATACACTGGCTGTCAAAATTGGCCACCAGTGCAAATAAACGTGGCAACAAAACAAGAGTATAACTGAAACAACTTTAGAAGAGCTCAAGAAACATTATCCTGGGTATCCACCATGCTGGCAATAAGTTTAGAAAGCTTATTAGCTTTGTCCTATTTGGCGCTAAAATCCTCCAACACTTGCTGTTGCACCAGAAAGTATGCATCTGAATGCTCCAGGGACTTCTGCAGTCCTTCCGCTTCTTGTCGCAGCACAGCTGATCGATGTCTTTCAACTTGTAGTTGAGACTCAAGAAACTGAACTGATTCAGACAGTGAGTTTGAATAGATTGTGCAAGCGGTAGTGGCCAGTAACTCGAACACTAAACCAAGACATGACTTTGGGGTTGTCTCATTGTCTCCAAGATAGTCTTCCTTAGCTGTTTTATCAGCTTTGTTGGAGACCAACAAGGATATCTCACTATCATGAACCTTATCTGCATTACTTCCTTTACCATTGCTTAATAAGGCACTCTTCCCCAATATTCTGTCAGCATTCTAAAAGAAGAACCAAGCAGACACATAACATGTTTAACATGTACCAGTATATGAAACTTATTTCGGTGAAGCAGTTCATTAGTAAGGTGGACAGGATTAAACTACTAAGTCTTCTATTGCCAAGTACTAGTACATAATAAAATCATCAAACAAACATATATCTATGTCCTATGGTCACTGCATTGTCTTGCCAAATCAAAATAGAGACACGGTTCAAATCATATCAGTTCAAGACAAAGCAGCAGTGAAAGAATACAAAGCGTGGGAAACTACATGGCACAACAAGATTTCAGATGGGTACGGCGGGTCTACATATACAACAACACTATTGGCTCTGTTGTGATGCTAGTAATGTGCATGATATGAGAAGTCAACTGTATACACACTTGAAATTGAAATCAACAAAGCTATTGATAAGAGCAAACCTGTTAAAGAAACATGCGTGAACATACCTGCTGTGCCATTGGAGTTTCGATTGGATCCTTCAATTTAAAAATAAGTTTGTATGAGTAAATACAATGATACAAGAGCAAAGCAGTATGCACGATAGCAATGGAATCTTAAATTAGAACAGTTGTTCTTCAGGTTTAAGCACTTGTTCTACATGAACAGAGTACAGTAAGACACAAGAATACAATACTTAAAAATGAGCTCATAGACCTTACCACATTCTTGGTTCAGGACCAGTACAGAACAAGGCGTTCCCGGTCATCATCCAGTAAATGTGTCTCAGGAGAACGTAAGGGAATTTGATGAGTTTCTTTGCCAGTGAAGTATGTTTTCTTCAGGTAATTCCGATACTGCCACCAAGCATTCTTGAAGATAGCAGAGGTATTAGCATAGGTTACCTCATCCCGAGTTTCCAAATCGGTCCTTCTCTATAGAGAAAAATGGGAAAATTTGCTGTATTATAACCATCATGGAGGTAGAATGTATGGGACAAAGCAAAGTAATTGCCATGAATAACATTACTTACACATTACTCCTAGACAAACACCTGCAACTAGCATTTTCCTTCATCTTCAGTATAATATTTCCAAGATGGGAAGATACACTCATAGGATTTAACAACATCAAATGCGATAGATGCTAAACTACGACTGGCTGGTTGTGCTTCCTCCACAGGAATAGGCGTACTAACTGGTGGAGTTGGGGTTCGCCGTGGTAGTACTGGCCCTTTGGGCACTGGAGCTGCCTTACTAACTGCTCTTGTTTGGGAGCTCTATGGTGGAGATGGTGTTGTGTCAACAGGAACTGGGTTACTATCTGCTGGGGTTGGGGTTAGATTGGGTGAAGCTGGTTCTCTGACCATCGCAGTAGGGGTATAATCTGCGAGAGTCTGGGTTATGTGTGGTAGGGCTAGTTCTCGTGCATGTACAACAGGGGTGCCATCTCCACCAAGAGGTAGCACTGTTTTATTTGAAGATCGTGTTTTTACTCCACTAGATACTGCCATCACCCGCTCCAATTCAAATGGCTGAGGAACAGGAAACATAGTTGAATGTACAGACATTGTATGAGAGACAGATGCAATAGATAGTGTGGAAAAAAGAGGGCCTGCAATAGTTGACATGTATATTGTTTAACTAAAACGGATAGCAAGAAACATAATTTCACATATATGATGTCTATCTAAACTGGATAGCATAACATAACATAATTCAAAGATATGATGAATAACTAAACATGTTCGCATGACATAATTCACATACATGTTATCTAAGTTATCAGGATCGCATGATTTAATTCACATATGTGATTTATATGCTAAACAGAGGGCATTCGATATGATGTCTGAACTAAGAACATGGTGTTGAATATTGTGTATATGATGTCTAAACTATGCAATGCAAGATACCATATGCATGATATGAGCAGTATAACCGTGTCAAGTTAGAGCATACACCTCGGTGGGGGAATAGGACTGGTCATCTGTCTCTGAATCCATCTCTGAGGAGCTATCGGGACCCAACAAGAGATCTACTTCGACAGGTAGCACTGTCTTCTCTAAAGGCCTTGTTTTCACTCCAGATTTTTCCATCTCCCACCCAAATGGCTGATTCACGGGAAGATAGTTTAATGTACAAACATTGTCGACAAAATGGAAATGTAATGAAGAAAATGATGGGCAAGATATCATTCAAATATATGATGCCTGGTTAAACAGGACGGCATTGCACATTTCACATATATTATGGCTTGCTAAAAGACATGAGACTGCATAATTCCCATATATGATATAGAAACTAAACAGGTGGCATTACAGAACATGTCTAAACTAAGCAGATGACATATATGATGTCAAAAGTAGTCACTGCAAGGCAACATATGCATGATATGACTAACATCATCATGCCAAGGTAGAGCAAACACCTTGGGGGGTAAATAGGAGTGGTCAGCTGTGTCTGAATCCACCTCAGAACAGATATCTTCCTCTGGATTACAATCTGGAGAGGGAGGGGGGAGGGTTTGCCATTGAACCCACCATGGAGCGATGTCTGCATGACATTGTATTGCCGCGCAAAACTCTTCTCTTTTTCTGTACATGTTCAGCATGATTGTGTACAATATCTAACATGCATACGAAAAAAATATGGTGAGATTATGTAAGGAGAGCATGCAGAAATCTAGAGTGATGGTAACAACCAGTGGATGGATCCAAAAATAATGATAGCAGGCGGATGATTGCTTTAATTTAATAAAAAGACAGATGATTATTGCTTTACTATTTGTTTCCCACCCAAGATGAACAACATAGGCATATCCTAGGTGAACCAGATATTAGACAGAGATACTATTCATTGCTGCCTCAATATGTGCCCCACAACTAATTTAGAACTCAAGTTTGAACATCAATAAAGTAAAACAATATGAAAGCGTGTACAGTTAGAATGTTACTAGCCGTCAACCCGTGCATTCGCACGGGCTAGTCCTTAAGATGTTGTAATACTTTTTCATATGTAAATATTTGGCATAGTCCATCCTTCATGTTTAGCGAATACATGAGTTAGATTCGTTTTTATATTTGCGATTGTAATTTTCAAATTCATTTAACATAGTCATTTATTATTCTGTACTAAGAAAATTCTTATCTATATGATAGTGGAGTGCATAAACTAATCTACTGTAGTTTACTTGCAACAACTGTTTCATCAAATGGCATATTACTTGAGTTGTAATTTAAATAGACATATACTCCCCATTTTTTACATCTTACATTGGTTATTACGTTTAATTTTCCAAAAATAATAATTTATTTAACATTTTGAAAAACGACTAATTTTTTATTGATCCCTACCTGCACATAACAATTGAATGCATAAAAAAAAATCTCGAACAATTATTTCGGTTGCTGGTTTCTCAATCAAAAAAAAGAAACAAATTTGTTTTTGAAAACTCCAAACGCTATATTGTAAGGTTGCTACAAAGAAATTTAAAAAGCAATCCGACCTACTCGCGCTTTGACCAGCATGCATCATGCATGTATATAGCTACAAAAAGAATACCTTAGGAAAACATTGAAAATGATATGGTCAACATGCAGCAGTACTCCAATCTATATCTTGTCAATACAAACAGTGTAGAATGCTAGAGTTTATGCTACAAAGAAAATTTTAAGACAAAAATAAGCATGGAAGTTCTAATGGGTCATCCATTGAATAAAAAATCATTGGATTTTATCCAGAAATGACTATGTCATTAATTATTACATCGCCAATAATATCATTAATTAGCTTATCACATGAACTATAGTCGGCGTTGTTATTTGGACGAAGAAAGAGCAACAACTCTATCATCGATCAGAGGAGATACTTTTGGTGCTTAGAACTGTGTAATGCAAAACTCCTAATTATGTGTCTTCAGTGTCATGGATTCACCGACACCGATGAATCTGCCTAGCATCCAAGGGTAGGCAAACCATGCATACTGGAAAGAGAATGTGAATAAATTTAGATCAAAATGACATGTGAGATCTCATCATGGAGAAGCTAAAAAAACATGAAAAATAACATAAGAGATTGGAAGTAATGGATAACCACTGTACTGAGAACAGGGCTAAATATTCCGAGTCCCGTTTTTTTAAACAATATAATGAGTACAACTATTAGTTAGAACACTCTAGGAAGCAGCAAATAAATGTATTGTTGTCTGAACCATAAATTAAACCTTTTACATTGGCAATTACTTGTGGGCCAGCTTATGGTTGCCTCTGCTGTGCAAAAATCTGGGTGTGTGATGTAGTCTTAATTAAGGTTTCCAATGGTAATTAAGAGCCATAAGATATTTAAAACCTTAATACAGCTAGCCCCTCACCCGCGAAGTCTAATGCATCGACATATGCTTAGCACCGTGTTACAAAACTGGTAATTATGTGTCTTTAAGGTGATTGATTCATGGACGCTGGTGAATCTGTTGAACATCCAAAGGTAGCTCATCAGTTCACATGTTGTCCAACAAACCATAAATACAGGAAAGAGAACCGGAATTCATTTAGATCAAAAGTACATGTGAGATATCATTATGGAAACTGCAAACATACAGGAAAAAAGGCAATTGAGTGGACAACAATTGAACTTAGAAAAGGGCTGCATACATGATGTACGGTGCACCAAGACCACCATTGATGCGTTAGTCCAGTAACATCAGGCATCTACACACTGATTCATGCATTCATCTGTGGATACGATGAAGATTTTCTTGTTTGCAGGAATTGTCAGAGATGTGCTGGTCGGGGAGAAGACACAACCTGAACCTGTCATAAACGTAGATTAGACACTGCACGTTATAACAAAGGGATATATGTTGCGCCATAAATTATGAATCTATGGTCATACAATTGAATTAGGATCTGTACCTTAGAGTAGTAGTTCTCGAACAAATTACATATCTACGTACATATTCATCAAACAAATAACTGCAGTAATTACCTAACAAATTGGACAAAATTCCTTTTGATCAAATCAGGGATATCTAAGGAGAAGCAAATAAATGATGAGCTAATACACTTAAAAATAGAATGCTAGCATTGGCTTTCCGATGGTAATTAAGAGCCATAAGAGATTTAAAACCTTAATACAACTAGCCCCTCACCCGCGAAGTCTAATGCATCAGCATATGCTTAGCACCGTGTAATACAAAACTGGTAATTATGTGTCTTTAAGGTGATTGATTCATGGACGCTGGTGAATCTCTTGAACATCCAAAGGTAGCTCATCAGTTCACATGTTGTCCAGCAAACCATAAATACAGGAAAGAGAACCGGAATTCATTTAGATCAAAAGGACATGTCAGATCTAATTTATGGAAACTGCGAACAAACAGGAAAAAAAGGCAATAGAGTGGACATCAATTGAACTTAGAAAAGGGCTGCATACATGATGTACGGTGCACCAAGACCACCATTGATGCGTTAGTCTAGTAACATCAGACATCTATATGCTGATTCAGGCGTTAATCTTTGGCTATGACGAAGATTTTCTTGTTTGCAGAAATCATCAAAGATATGCTGATCAGGGAGAAGACACAACTTGTCATAAGCGTGGATTAGACACTCCACGCTATAACAAAGGGATATATGTTGCGCTATAAATTATTAATCTATGGCAATACGATTGAATTAGGATTTGTACCTTAGAGTAGTAGTTCTCGAAAAAATTACATATCCATGTACATATTCATCAAACAAATAACTGCAGTAATTACCTTACAAAATGGACAAAAATCCTTTTCCTCAAATCAGGGGAAGCCAATAAATGATGAGCTAATACACTTAAAAGTAGAATGCTAGCATTGGCCAGTGACCTCCACCTTATTGTTACTAATCCTTCTGATCACAATGCTTTTTATGCTTTCTCTCATAGCCACGTCCAAGTCCCATCCTCCATCGTCAGCATAAACCGACCCTTCTCTCATAGATCACATTGGTGTTTGCCAAAAGCAAATGAAAACACGCTGTTTTTGTTAGGAAGTGTACCAATAAGAGGAGCCTTTGAGGCATCATCAAGATAGAGATGTAGGCTGAACCAGCTGACAGGAGGCGACATATAGGAAGTGTACCAGTAAGAGCAGCCATTGAGATGTTGTCAAGATAGAGATTGTGGCAGCACCAGCTGGCAGGCGGCGACGTACAAACATAAGTTGCGACTTGAGCAGCGGAGGAGCCTGATACGGATGATTGAATAGAAGGCGGCACCAGATGGTCGGCTGCGGCGTGCGAACGACACATGGAGAGAACATCGAGGATGATCTGTAGGAGAGGACAGACGGGCCAATGGAGGATGGTGGCGATGAAAGTGGAGGCCGATAGATCGCTCTCACGTATAGTGTTTTGTGTGTTTTATGTATCAGATCGGGGAGGCAATTATGGCATGACATCATTGGAGGAGAGGGAATATAGGATGGGTAGAAACATGTGATTTCTGAATCATGATTTATGAATAGGTTTCATGAGCATGGCTAATCGTGATTTGTGAATAGGTTTCGTGACCATGGGTGATTGTATTTGATTAATCCAAGCCATTGAAACTTCGATGGACCGATGGATGATTTACATTTTTCTCTTTTCTCAATTAATCTAGAAAAAAATCGAATGATCTACACCGTAATAACTCGGTCCCACCGAATTAACGACTCCTAATTACTGATTAACATGGTAATTTCTTGGGAGTCTGTAATTAGTATAGGTATAGATAGATTCTGCCACTAATGCACTTGGTCTTGTTTTCATGCATAGAATTTTGAAAAGTAGGTCCAGGTGGATGTTTTGCTCCATTCCTTTCAACAAAATGCATGAATAATTGAATAGTAAAGTGCCATAGGAAAATTTCCTATTGCTATGTTTTCCGTTGAACCATAATATCCCTAATGGATGGACATGAATGTAGAGTAATAAGTGATGCGACAAGTGTACAACCTCTTAGACGTAGCCGTGTCCTCAGCATCATTGGGTTGGTCGCTGAAGAAGTTGAGACAGAGGTGGCTATCAGAGGTGTGGAGGAAGATCTAAGGAATCTGTAAACGGCGTCCAGGGCATTGCTCTGTTATGATGGACCGTTCTATCGTTGGAGCAGCTCTTGTGAGCCGTAAGACGTCAAGGCTGAAGCAGCACAAGACAAACAACGTTAATCTCAAGTGGGATTCTAATAGCATCTCCAATAGATGATGTAAAATAGATGTAAAATTTACATCACCAAAAACCGCCTGACTACAACAGATGAGGTAAAAACTGTTGACTCTGAACTTAACTGTCGGAACTGAAATTTACTGTGGAATCTAAATGTTACTGTCAAAAATGAACACAATGGTAGCAGAGAGGCACTTGACATGTAGTTTAGTGAGGGCCTATAGTTCATCTTCAACCTGCACTTCCCTCAGCCGCCAGCCACCACTGGCCTCGCCGCCGGGCCCCGTGTTGCCTCCGCCCTGAAACAACTCCCCACCGCCGGTCCGCCGCTGCCTCACCGTCCCGAAACAACTCCCCACCGCCGGTCCGCCACCGCCCGGGCCAGCCCTCTAGCCCCCCCTGCGCCAAGCTTTTTCTCCGGCGATCCCCACGCCATCGCCCCACCACCGCGCCCCCACCGCCGAGGAGCAGCACCCCACCCATAACCCTAAGATAGATAGTGGGGTACCTCTCTGGCGAGCCCCCTCCCCACTGTGGGTGGTTCTTTCTTAACTCCGGCGAGCCCCCCACCCCCTGAAAATCGACAGACCCAAAAGTCGATTCAGTCGACTGAAGTGTAGCTAAATCGAAGCAGAGCAGCAGCACGAGCGAGGGGGAGAGTAGTGATAACCCACAAGTATAGGGGATCAATTGTAGCCTCTTTTGATAAGTAAGAGTGTCGAACCCAACGAGGAGCTAAAGGTAGAACAAATATTCCCTCAAGTTCTATCGACCACCGATACAACTCTACGCACGCTTAACGTTTGCCTTACCTAGAACAAGTATGAAACTAGAAGTACTTGTTAGGTGTGATAGGATAGGTTTGCAAGATAATAAAGTGCATGTAAACAAAAAGTAGGGTCTATTTAGATGAAGATACAACTAAGTTAATTTTAGTAGAGAGCTATTTGTCTCACAAGAAAGTTATTTGTCCCTAGGCAATCGATAACTAGACCGGTATCATTATTGCAATTTTATTTGAGGGAGAGGCATAAGCTAACATACTTTCTCTTATTGGATCATATGCACTTATGATTGGGACTCTAGCAAGCATCCGCAACTACTAAAGATCATTAAGGTAAAACCCAACCATAGCATTATAAGGCATCAAGTCCTCTTTATTCCCATACGCAAACAACCTACTTACTCGGGGTCTGTGTTTCTATCACTAACGCCACCCACCATATGCAAATCATGAACATATTTCAATGCCCTACATCGGGGATCCCTCACGCTCGTGTGAAACAGAGAGAACCATAGGACAACACCAATAATAAAACATGCAACTCAAACCAATCACGATCATCAATTAACCCATAGGACAAAATGGATCTACTCAAACATCATAGGATAGCTACATCATTGGGAAATAATATATAGCGTTGAGCATCATGTTTAAGTAGATATTACAGCGGGTAAAAGAGGAGTTACACCGCTGCATAGAGGGGGAAGAGTTGGTGATGATGTCGGTGAAGTTGTTGGTGTAGATTGCGGTGATAATGATGGCCCCGGCGGTGTTCCGGCGCCACCGGAAGAGAGGGGGTGAGAGCCCCCCTCCTTCTTCTTCTTCCTTGACCTTATCCCTAGATGGGAGAAGGGTTTCCTCTCTGGTCGATGGCCTCCATGGCGGCGGAGGGGCGAGAGCCCCTCCAAGATTGGATCTGTCTCTCCGTCTCTCTCTGTTTCTGCGTTCCACATTCTTCCCTTTCACCGTTTCTTAAATTCCCGGAGATCCGTAACTCCGATTGGGATGAATTTTGGACACCATTTTTATCTGGATATTATATTTCTTGCGGTGAGAGAAGGGCACCAACCGCCTTACAGGGTGGCCAGAGGGTCAGGGGCGTGCCCCCTGCCTCGTGGCCCCCTCGAGCATCGTCTCGCGTTGATTTCACTTCCCAAAATTCACATATATTCCAAAAAAATCTCTGGCAGTTTTTATCCCGTTTGGACTCCGTTTGATATAGATTTTTTGCGAAACAAAAACATGCAACAAACAGGAACTGGCACTGGGCACTGGATCAATATGTTAGTCCCAAAAACAGTATAAAAAGTTGCCAAAAGTATATAAAAGTTGTAGAATATTGGCATGGAACAATAAAAAATTATAGATACGATGGAGACGTATCAACATCCCCAAGCTTAATTCCTGCTTGTCCTCGAGTAGGTAAATGATAAAAAAGATAATTTTTGATGTGGAATGCTACCTAGCATAATCTTGATCATGTAATCTAATCATGGCATGAATATTAAGACACGAGTGATTGAAAGCAATAGTCTATCATTTGAAATTAAGACAATAATACTTCGAGCATACTAAAAAGCAATCATGTCTTTTCAAAATAACATGGCCAAAGAAAGTCATCCCTACGAAATCATATAGTCTGGTTATGCTCCATCTTCACCACACAAAATATTCAAATCATGCACAACCTGGATGACAAGCCAAGCAATTGTTTCATACTTTTGACGTTCTCAAACCTTTTCAACTTTCACGCAATACATGAGCGTGAGCCATGGACATAGCACTATAGGTGGAATAGAATATGATGATGGAGGTTGTGTGGAGAAGATAAAAAGGGAGAAAGTTTCACATCGATGCGGCTAATCAACAGGCTATGGAGACGCCCATCAATTGATGTCAATGCAAGGAGTGGGGATTGCCATGCAACAAATGCACTAAGAGCTATAAGTGTATGAAATCTCAAGCTGGAAACTAAGTGGGTGTGCATCCAACTTGCTTGCTCATGAAGACCTAGGGCATTTGAGGAAGCTCATCGTTGGAATATACAAGCCAAGTTCTATAATGAAAATTCCCACTAGTATATGAAAGTGATAACTCAGGAGACTCTCTATATGAAGAACATGGTGCCACTCTGGAGCACAAGTGTGGTAAAAGGATAGTAACATTGTCCCTTTTTTTCTTTTTTCTTTTTTTTGGGGGGCTTCTTTGGCCACTTTTATTTTGATCATGTGACAATGTTCTAATAATGATGATCATCACACTTTTATTTACTTACAACTAAATATTACAACTTGATACTAGAACAAAGATATGACTCTATATGAATGCCTCCGGCAGTGTACCGGGATGTGCAATGATCTAGAGTAGCAATGGCATCAAAAAACGGACAAGCCATGAAAACGTCATGCTAGCTATCTTACGATAATGCAAAGCAATATGACAATAAATACTCAAGTCATGTATATGATGATGATGGAAGTTGCATGGCAATATATCCTGGAATGACTATGGAAATGCCATAATAGGTAGGTATGGTGGCTGTTTTGAGTAAGATATAAGGAGGCTTATGTGTGACAGAGCGTATCATATCATGAGGTTTGGATGCACCGGCGAAGTTTGCACCAACTCTCGAGGTGAGAAAGGGCAATGCACGGTACCGAGGAGGCTAGCAATGATGGAAGGGTGAGAGTGCGTATAATCCATGGACTCAACATTAGTCATAAAGAACTCACATACTTATTACAAAAATCTATTAGTCATCAAAACAAAGTACTACGCGCATGCTCCTAGGGGGATAGATTGGTAGGAAAAGACCATCGCTCGTCCCCGACCACCACTCATAAGGAAGACAATCAATAAATACCTCATGCTCCAACTTCGTTACATAACGGTTCACCATACGTGCATGATACAGGAATCACAAACTTCAACACAAGTATTTCTACAATCCACAACTACCCGCTAGCATGACTCTAATATCACCATCTTTATATCGCAAAACTACTGATCTACAAGTTTTATGTAGGATTTTATGACCAACCATGTGAATGACCAATTCCTGTCATCTCTCTAAGTAGATATAAGTGAAGCAAGAGAGTTTAATTCTTTCTACAAAAGATATGCCCACGCTCTAACAAATATAAGTGAAGCAAAAGAGCATTCTACAAATGGCAGTTTTCTATGTGAAGAGAAACAGGCAATCCAAACTTCAAATGATATAAGTGAAGCACATGAAGCATTCTATAAAGCCATACTCAAAAGATATAAGTGAAGTGCAAAGAGTATTCTATAAATAAACCATGGACTATCTCATACCAGCATGGTTCATAAAAGAATAGTGAAACTAAATGCAAAAGACGCTCCAAGATTTACGCATATCATGTGACGAATAAAAATATAGCTCGAAGTAAAATTACCGATTATTGTTAGAAGAAAGAGGGGATGCCTTCCGGGGCATCCCCAAGCTTGGTTGCTTGGGAGTCCTTGAATATTTCCTTGGGGTGCCCCGGGCATCCCCAAGCTCAGGCTCTTTCCACTCCTTATTCCTTCATCCATCGTGATCTCTCACAAAACTTGAAAACTTCAATCACACAAAACTTAACAGAAAGTTCGGTAAGATCCGTTAGTATAATAAAGCAAATCACTACTCTAAGTAATGTTGCAAACCAATTCATATTTTAATTTTGCATTTTATATACTGTAATATAACTTTTCCATGGCTTAATCCACTAATAGAAATCGATAGTTTCATCAAAACAAGCAAACTATGCATCAAAAACAGAATCTGTCTTAAACGGGACAGTCTGTAGTAATATGAACATTCACCATCCTTATGGTACTCCAAAAATTATGAAATA
This sequence comes from Triticum dicoccoides, assembly GCF_002162155.2. Taxonomy (NCBI): domain Eukaryota; kingdom Viridiplantae; phylum Streptophyta; class Magnoliopsida; order Poales; family Poaceae; genus Triticum; species Triticum dicoccoides. The sequence continues at coordinate 370,484,638 of NC_041380.1, read as the reverse complement.
AATTATGAAAAATAAAACATTTGTATATAAAGACAGTGCAAAAAGTTTCAGAACTGTTCAACATTCTAGTAAAACATGTAAAATCGCGCACTACAGCCAAAGTTTCTGTCTTGCACCGCACAAACCAACAAGCAATGTAAACATCCAAAAGGCAAATCTGGGCACATTATTCTTGTTTTTAAACTTTATAAAATCACACAACGGAAATAAATGACTCTCTAAAACTTCCGGTTGTCTCCCTGACAGCGCTTTTTTTAAAGCCATTAAGCTAGGCATATAGTGCTCAAGTAATGGACCCACCCGGATCCCAAGGTATATCAAAGTCAACTTTAACTAACAATTATTTGTGATTTGTTAGTGAGCACAAAGTAACATAAATCATGCAACAACGAAGTCTAACTCTCTTCCTATGCATCGGCATGTCATAAAAGAACAATTCATGCACACATAGTAAAGGCCAATGCATAGTATAAACAGTTTCTTGCAATTTTATCATATTGGAAACATGGAGAGGCGGAGATGTAGTTCCTCTCTCATAATAATTGCAAGTAGGAGCAGCAAGCACATGCATATTATATTCATCAAAATCATCATGTGTGGTAGTGAAACGCAACCCATCAATATAATCCTTAATAAGGGCAAACTTCTCTGATATAGTGTTGTCGGGCGAATTCAAAAAGATAATAGGACTATCATGCATGGGTGCAATAGCAACAATTTCATGTTAACATAAGGAACTATAGCAAGTTCATCTCCGCAAGCATAATTCATATTGTCATCTTGGCCACAAGCACAGTAAGCATCATCAAAAAGGGATATTCAAAGGAATCAACAAGATCATAACAATCATCATAGCAATCATCCTTCAGTAAGCATGAAGGGAAATTAAACAATGTATGAGTTGAAGAGTTACTCTCATTAGAAGGTGGGCACGGGTAGCTAATCCGCTCTTCCTTCTTTTGTTCTTCGCTCTCCTCATCATATTTTTCATCCAATGAGCCCACAGTTTCATCAATTCCTTCTTCCATAGACTCCTGCAAAATATTAGTCTCTTCTTGGACAGTGGAGGAGTCCTCAATATATGATTTGACATAGGCATTAGAAGCATAATTATCATAACAATATTTAAGTATGGAAAATTTTTCAGATTTGTAAAGAGTAGCATCATACTTTCCAATCAATGAAGCACTTTCATAAGCACCCTTAAAAGCAACAAATTCTTCAATTTGTTGAACATCATTGTAATTATAAACACCCTTAGCATACGAAGATACGATTCCATTATAAGTAAACTCACATTGGTAGGTAAGGTGTTTCTTAGGGTCTTCAGAACAACAAGTAAAATCATATATTTCACATAAATTCCAAGCATAACATTGCAAACGATGAATTTGATCCAGTAAAAGTTTCCCTTTTTGGGATAAGCGGTGTCGCACATAACAAGCATGCTCATCTAAAGATTTTCCCTCAACTAAGCTAGTTGGGGTTTCACCACGAGCACATAGGGATCAAAGATGATCGAAGTAAAAAGCTTCAGGAGTGTGATAGATTTTGAGTGGTTCTTCAACCATTGGTGTAGTAGGTACAACTATTTTTTTTGGTATTTTGCGTTTCCTACCCATAACTAAAGATAGAAAACAAGAGCACAAAATAAAAACTACTTAGTGAAAAAGCAAACAAGCACACATGAGAATATTCACCCCACACTATAACTCCCGGCCAACTGCGCCAGAAAAAGGTCTTGATAACCCACAAGTATAGGGGATCAATTGTAGCCTCTTTCGATAAGTAAGAGTGTCGAACCCAACGAGGAGCTAAAGGTAGAACAAATATTCCCTCAAGTTCTATCGACCACCGATACAACTCTAGACACGCTTAACGTTCGCCTTATCTAGAACAAGTATGAAACTAGAAGTACTTTGTAGGTGCGATAGGATAGGTTTGCAAGATAATAAAGAGAATGTAAATAAAAAGTAGGGGCTTTTTAGATGAAGACACAACTAAGTTAATTTTAGGAGAGAGCTTTTTGTCACACAAGAAAGTTATTTGTCCCTGGGCAATTGATAACTAGACCGGTAATCATTATTGCAATTTTATTTGAGGGAGAGGCATAAGCTAACAAACTTTCTATTCCTGGATCATATGCACTTATGATTGGAACTCTAGGAAGCATCCGCAACTACTAAAGATCATTAAGGTAAAACCCAACCATAGCATTATAAGGCATCAAATCCTCTTTATTCCCATACGCAAACAACCTACTTACTCGGGCCTGTGTTTCTATCACTCACGCCACCCACCATAAGCAAATCATGAACATATTGCAAACCCTACAGCGGGGATCCCTCACGCTTGCGTGACATGGAGAGCACCATAGGACAACACCAATAATAAAACATGCAACTCAAACCAATCACGATCATCAATTAACCCAAAGGACAAAACGGATCTACTCAAACATCATAGGATAGCCATACATCATTGGGAAATAATATATAGCATTGAGCACCATGTTTAAGTAGAGATTACATCGGGTAAAAGAGGGGTTACACCGTTGCATAGAGGGGGGAAGAGTTGGTGATGATGGCGGTGAGTTATTGGTGTAGATTGCAGTGATGATGATGGCCCCGGCGGCGTTCCGACGCCACCGGAAGAGAGGGGGAGAGAGCCCCCCTCCTTCTTCTTCTTCTTCTTTGACCTTCTCCCTAGATGGGAGAAGGGTTTTCCCTCTGGTCCATGGCCTCCATGGCGGCAGAGGGGCGAGAGCCCCTCCGAGATTGGATTTGTCTCTCTGTCTCTCTCTATTTCTGCGTTCGAGATTCTGCCCTTTCACCGTTTCTTAAATTCCCGGAGATCTGTAACTCTGACTGGGCTGAATTTTGGACATGATTTTTATCTGGATATTAGCTTTCTTGCGGCGAAAGAAGGGAACCAACCTCCTTACAGGGTGGCCATGAGGGTCAGGGGTGCGCCCCCTACCTCGTGGGTACCTCGAGCATCATCTCGCATTGATTTCACTTCCCAAAATTCACATATATTCCAAAAAAAATCTCCATCGGTTTTTATCCCGTTTGGACTCTGTTCGATATGGATTTTCTGCGAAGCAAAAACATGCAACAAACAGGAACTGGCTCTGGGCACTGGATCAATATGTTAGTCCCAAAAATAGTATAAAAAGTTGCCAAAAGTATATAAAAGTTGTAGAATATTGGCATGGAACAATAAAAAAATTATAGATACGATGGAGACGTATCAAGCAGCAGCAGCGTGAGCGAGGGAGCGAGAGCCGGAGCAGCAGCAATAGCGCGAGCAAGCGAGAGCCGAAGCAGCAACAACAACGTGAGCGAGCGAGCGAGAGCCAGAGCAGCAGCAACAGATCCGGCTGGTATGGCCGCCGCTGCTGAAGGGGCCTCGCACTAGGGGAGAGCCGCCGTGGAGATGTCACCTGCGGCGTCGGCTTCGAGGTAGCCACTCCATGGGGGTGCGGGATGGAGCACCGTCGGTGCCGGGAGGTCGAGTTAAGGAGAATGTGAGATGCAATGAGTGTACAACCTCTTTGGTGGCGCCGGGTAGGCCTCGGCTTCGTCTGAGGAGTCAGTGGGGATGTTGCAGTTCCGGTGGAGCAGGTAAAGGCGGCACTGTGGGGATGTAGCAGCCGTGATAGACGAGGTGATCGTCGGAGCAGCTCCTTGAAGGTGGAGAACGGGGCGGCTGAACCGACAGGACGACAGGATGGACGACGGATCCTCATCCGGGGAGGTGGATGAGGGACATCGAGCTGTTGCGGTGGACGACGTCATTGGGGAAGAGGCTCCAGCTGGGCAACGGTGAGGTGGCGGACGGAGGAGGGTGGGGTTTCGCGGCTGGAGCGGAGAGGTTATGGCGGCCTGGGATTTCGAATGGCGAAAAGGAGGCAATGGGAGGGGGACCATGACTTAGGGACGCGCTTGTCCAAAATGTAGGGTTTGCTACAAAAGTACCCCAACCAATTTGAACTAGCGGTCCTTTCGGCTCAGGGTTAGAGGGGGGATTTCACGTGTCGGGATTTGGCAGCTGGAGGGAGTTTTCGCGCACGTTGTAATTTTGGGATAGCAAGGCGCGGGTTGTGAAGGCGCCAGTTTTGGGAGCACGATATCTGAATTTTTGGGATATAACAAGGCACGGGTTGAATTTTAGGGACAAGCCTAACGTGTAATATTGTACTTGGACATACCAAATCAATTCACACTTCCCTCAACGAAAAAACGAAAAAAATAATAAAAACTATTCACACCACACAAAGAGAGAGTCTTGTCCCGTTTTACTATACAAATGCTATTCAAAGCTACTCCCTCCTTCCATCTATATAGGGCCTAATGCGTTTTTCGAGGCTAACTTTGGCCAAATATTAGAGCAATAATATATGACATGCAACTTACACAAAGCACACCGTTAAATTCGTGTGTGAAAGGAGCTTTCAATGATATAATTTTCACATTGTGCATATCATGTACTATTAATCTTGTCAACAGTCAAAGGCGATCTTAAAAAACACATTAGGCCCTATATAGATGGAAGGAGGGAGTATGAATCCATGTTATGTCCAATTAATTTTTTTCGCTGGCTGTATAATGCATGTAACCTACTCATACCAACATTTTAGTGCATTCCAAATGTTTATACTACCGCTGCAATTCGAACTGAATTTGAATTTGTTTCTTTATTTCAATAAGAATCTACAATCATGATTGTTACCAACTTCAACCATCATTCGTGTATTACATTAACAACACACCACATGACTACTATAGAGATAGATATGAAATATGTGTACTATATGAACTCGAATTCAATTTTTTGAATACACTTGATGTTGATTCCAAATAATAGTACATTTGATGTACTAACTATATATTCATAATCTAAACCATGTTCCATATGTACACCGTGTTTATCACACAAGGTATAGTGCCCCACCCCCTACATTATGACAAGTATTTAGCCGTGAGCTGCTAAAGCCACACATTAGCCCAAATTATAATCAATGTTCTATATATTATATGTAGTACTAGCAAGATGCCCATGTGTTCCACGGAACATCAACATGATCAAGGGGATGCCTTATTTGCAAATATGGAGAGGGGTGTGGGTATCTTTTTTCAAAATTGCCATAGTTTCCTTCCTACCTGTCAAATATAAATCGGACAACCTATATTGCAGGATGGCAGGCACACCATCATCAACAACTCTATTTTTTTTTATAAAAGTATAGATAAAATATATTATATGTAGTATAACATGTTCATAACCACACCATGTGTATCACGGTTATATATATTCACGCATGCGTCGGTTTAAAACACTATGATAAATTCTTCAAATATTTGAATTCACTTTTTCTAATGAATCATGATCTCTATTCATCTTTTACACACACACAATCCTCTTATCTTTGTAGCTAGCGCTAACTTTCTCTCGTGCATGCACACGCCCGCATCCCTCTCACCCTCCCTCAGCATTCTCTAGCTCCATCACACAAATTCATCTTTTCACTTTTGGTCGTTCACCCACGGTGTGTGTTGGCCCCCCATCTCCTTCTTTACGGCACACATCGATCGATATGCCTCTCTAGCCAGGTGTGCCTACCACAAACACAAGCTTCCCCTCTTCTCTTCTCACCGTCCATGCCTCACTCCCACCACTCTTTTCATCGATCTCGTACTCGCACACTCCTTCCCCCTCGATATAGCATGCCTCTCGCACCACCTCCTAGATGCATACCCCTCTCTCTATCTGTTGACACACGAAGACGTCAGGTGTACCCTCGACGCTGGGGGTGATGCACCGCAGCTCACGTCGAAGGAGACCCGACCAACAGCGTGATACGCAAGACAGTCGACGGGCGCTTTTGCAGACCCGAAAACCCCACACCCCCGGGAGGGACCCCGTCATGGAGTGTAGTGGCTATGGGCTGCCCTAGGTCGATTCGCTCTCCCCTATAGCCCTGAGATTCACACCTCTCAAACACTAAGAACAACGAAGAATGAGAGAGAAAAACGGTGGAGAGATAAAACATAGACTGAAAAAGTAGTATATTGATTTGTTCGATTGTGTGTTGTTTTAATCGGCCGTCACCCCCAACATATATAAGAGGTGGCTGGACTTCCTGTACAAGCAAAGGATTCATCTAGGCTTTCCTTACAAGAAAATTACATCAATTCAGGTCCTCCAGTTCTAATTCCAATCCAACTCGGATTCAACCCAAATCTGGCCTAAACTTCTATCTTGTCCCTTGTACAGGCCGTGGAATTTGCATGTGACCTCCGATTGAGAAGATCAAAATACAAAATTTATGCGCCTCGAAGATATGAACAACTCTCCTGTTGATCATTTTTCCAAATAAGGTTATCTTGAATACTTTACGAGGTCATCTTTAACTTCCAGTCAAATTTGGTCATGCAGTTTTCTTGGCTGTCCGAGTCTTTCAGAAACTCTACAGGCTGTATACTATCTCAGATGATGATGACTCCGAGATCAAAGTTGACCGTTTTGATGATACGCTCAATTTTCATGTAGAACACTTTTCTATCCAAGGTCAGCTGAATAACCTTTCGAGCCCATCTCCAACTTCCGGTCGGGTTGCCCCGGCAAGCTTTCACACCGACAAGCTTTCACACCGGCAAGGTTTTCACCCCGGCAAGGTTTTCACCCTGGCAAGGTTTCTACCCCGGCAAGCTTCTACCCCGGCAAGGTTTCCACCCTGGCAAGGTTTTCATTCAGCCGGCAAAGGCAAACAACTCAAGCGACCCATCAGACACCACCTAGGTGGGTGTATGGTCCCTTGCGTCACTTTTTCACTCAGGGCCAACCCGTGAAGTATTGCCTCTAACTTTTGCATACAAACTCGGATTGGATTGGGGCAATTATTATATCAAAATCGATCACCTTGACGAGACGAAGACAATTCGCGTAGATCGTTTTTCCATATGAGGTCGTATTGGGGGAGTAATCAGATGAATAGTGTTCTGAATACAAAATCTGAGTACTTTGAACACAACTTCGGCCTTAGAGATGAGATCGTTTGGCTACGGCCAAAATATAAAAGTTTCTCCTTTTGAAGATACGGAACTTTCTCATTTTGAACACTTTTTATTTGAGGGCATTTTAATTGTGTTTTTGACCATGCCAAAATCTAGCGTCAACACATGCCCCCTTGTTTTTCGGCAAAGTTTGCGTGCCGAAAAATAACTTGCACATAGCTTGTTCTAAGGACGATAATCAGGTATCAGCCATGTTTGTGCTAAGGGCAATAATCATATATCGGCCATTTCCTACTTAGGCTTCTTACCACACACTCGGGTGGTATGTCTTTAAGTACTTGCCATTGAGAACTCGAGGTAACAGTGCCCCTTGTACGGATTCCACCAAATAAGAGTTTCTGGGAACTATTCTTGTAATCCTAAAAGGGCCTTCCAAACTTGGAGACCACTTCCCGAATTTTCTGTCTCTTGAACCAATCGGCAGAATTACTTTCCAGACGAGATCGCCAACTTGAAAATTCTTCAACTTAAGTTTCTTATTGTAAGCTCTTGCTACCCTCAACTTGTCCCTTTCTATGGCCTTCAAAGCAACCAAAAAATTATCGGAATCCTCATCAATATTGTCCATCATCAAGTTATAAAAGTCTACTGCCGATAAATCATTTTGTTTGGCTATTCTCAAAGCACTCAAATTTACTTCCACCGATAAAATGGCCTCTTGACCATATACTAGCTCATATGGAGTCACCTTCGTAGCACCATGCCTTGAGATCCTATGTGCCCACAAAGCTTCAGACAACAACTCATGCCATCTTCTTGGATTATCCTCAATCTTCTTCTTTATGAGTTTGATTAAAATTTTATTTCTAGACTCAGCTTGTCCGTTGGCTTGGGCATAATATGGAGAGGAATTGAGCAACTTTATGTTATAAGATTCGACAAATTCTCTAACTTGGTTCGACATGGAAGATGAGCCCTGATCTGTAGTCAATGTTTGAGGAAGGCCGAATCTATGAATAATGTGCTCTGTTATGAATTTAATTACCTCCGTATGTGTCATGTTCGTGAGAGGTACTGCTTCGGACCATTTAGTGAAATAATCGGTTGCTACCAATACGAACTGTTGGGTTCTACTGTAGGGTGCGTCGACAGCAAATTAAAATTTTCCTACGCGCATAACAACCAAGAACATTCTACGGGAGATGGATCATAGTTTGTTACCACTAGACGCGCAGTGCCGTGTAGCAGAAGAAGAGTTGGGGGCAGCACGTCCGCGTGGATCGTCTCCTCCTCGTCCGATCTCCCTCCCTCGTACAACCGGTCGTTGGTCCCACGTATAGGTTCGCCGGAGCAGCGCAAGTGCACCGCCTCTAACGGCATCCTCGTGTGTAGGAGGAACATCGTGCGGCGAACTGCTAGGTCCAATCACACAAGTGGCGGCGAGTGGAGGTGTCTATTCGCAACACATGCAAACCCTAGTGATAGCGCCGAAGAGATCAATCGCGTGAGTGTGCGGCACCTCCACTTTATATAGGCGTCCGTCGCAGGCTCAACACTTGGGCCTCGCATGGACCATAAAGCCCATAAGTCTACTCGGCCACAATCCGAATACAGCTCAGATCACATCCGACTAGTGTCCTCGGATCCGACCTCGTAGGTTCCTTCCCTTAAGCGCGCGACCCCTTATGTTCAAGCCGGCTTGGTCGCAGTTCGGATCACCTCCGAACTGCACAGTTGGTAGCGGCCTCTAGCAAGGCATGCCGAACACCAAACAGACTATGAAGCTGGTTAGGCGAACCTGTACATCATACTTCCATTCCTTTTGCCACACGATATATGTTGTTGGGCTCAAGGCGAGTCTATCATCCTGGTGCTAGCCCGACCTTTTTCTTATTCCAGTGATGCCGACCACAAACCGGATTATCTCATAATCCTTGTCGCATGGCCATGCTTATCCTGGTCGGATCACATGAGGGGCCCAGAGTATATCTCTCCTGATCGGAGGGGCAAATCCCATCTTGCTCGACCACATCTCGCAGCATGGTTCTGGACAAACCTGAACCTACCTTTATAACTACCCAGTTACGGAGTAGCGTTTGGTCGGCCCAAAGCAAGTTTGTCACCATCCTGAGTACATGCGTCAGCTCAGGTCTTAGGACATAGAACATATGTTGTACTCGAGACTCAAAAATGACATATCATTGCGTCTCATAGTTGGGTCTATCCGACTTAGACCTTATCTCGACTCAGATCCGACTACGTCGAATCCGACCATATCCTTCCAAGTCCATATTATCTGGTTAGCATCCAATGCTCCATGGCTAGTGAGACCAAGCGATCGACCGTGTCATATGCTAGTCTAGTTGGCTGCGCGTTCACACAACCATTTCAACTAGGGACCTTTTAGGACAATAATCATATAATGCATAGTCCCACAAACAAGTCACATACTTGCTGATACACATAATTGATAAAGTCCAAGGACTATCTTTATTCATAAACACATAGGAAATATCATCATACATGATTGCCTCTAGGGCATAGCGCCAATACGAACCGATGCCCCTTTGAGGAAGACAGATGAATTTGTTCAATAAAGTCTAAACATCATCCTCTGAAAGGCCACAGCTTGATAATGGGACGTAACATAGCAGCATGAGCCAACTGAATATCACCAAATTTTTGACAAGCTTCACACCCTTTATAATATTTGAAGCAATCATTAATCATAGTTAGCCAATAAAATCCAGCATGTCGTAGTAACCATTTCATCTTGGGGGCCGACTGATGAGTGCCACAAATACCTTCATGGACCTCTCCCATAGCAATTCTCGCTTGGTCCTTGTCCAAGCACTTTAAAAGAACATCATCAACTGTTCGGCGACAGAGACCATCATCTCTCATTGTGTATTTGAAAGCCATACGTCGAACAGCCCTGTCCACCCTTCTACTAGGATCACACAAATAATCAATGATGGGTTTCCTCCAGTCTTGATTTTCTCCTGCATTGAATATTTCATTAGTGGCCGAAACGGTGGGCTCCGGTTTGGCCTCCCCTATGTTGGCAAGACTAGACATCGGCTTTTCAGAAATATGAAACATGCCATGATCAACATGATAGTCGGATGCTTGTTGTGCCAACTCATTTGCTTTCCAATTGCCATGTCTAGATATATGAGCAATGCTAAAATAATCCAAAGTAGAAATTATATCTAGACATTTATCAAGATAAACATTAAGTGATTCGTCAAAACATTGAAAGACTTTGGATATTTGTTGCACTACTAATAATGAATCACCATAAGCCTCAATATGTGTAACACCTATAGCAAGTAACATCTCTAGGCCGAATAACAATGCTTCTTATTCGGCTTGATTGTTTGTACAAAAATATTCTAAGCGGCATGACGCTTCAAAAACAGCACCATGAGGAGATATGTAAACAATACCAACACCTTAGCCATTGATACAAACTGAACCATCAAAATATAATCTCCACGGTACTAGTGAGACAAGGTTTATATCAACATCATGCTTGTCATCAATCCGATGTTCAACTATAAAATTGGCAACGAATTGGCCTTTCATGGATTTTAGAGATTCATAAGCCAAATCATATTCAATCAAAGCATAAGCCCACTTGCCAATTCTACCACAAAGAATTGGTCTATGCAACATGTATTTAATGACATCGGTCTGACAAGCTACTATGCAAGCACTCGGAACTATATGATGTCTCAATTTTGTGCAAGCATAATATAAACATAGACATAATTTTTCAATAAATGTATACCTTGTCTCGGCGTCCAATAAACGGCGGCTCAATAAGTGATGGCATGCTCTTTTCCTTCGGTTTCTTGAGTCAGAATAGCACCAATAACTCCTTCCTCTACTGCAATGTAAAGCCTGAAGGGTTCCCTATGCTTGGGTGCTTTCATCACCGGAGGAGTGCACGAATAATTCTTGATCATATCAAATGCTTCTTGCTGTTTTGCCCCCCAAGTGAAATCAGCATCATTCTTTAACCGAAGGATAGGAGTAAACACATCAACCGTCCCTGAAAGATTAGCTATGAACCTCCTCAAGTAATTGACCTTGCCAAGGAACTTTTGCATATCTCTCTTGCATGTTGGAGCCTCCACTTTCTGTATGGCCTCTATCTTTTTGGGATCAATCTCTATGCCATCTTCATGGATAATGAAACCCAAAAACTTGCGAGCTGACACGCCAAATGCACACTTCAAAGGATTCATCTTCACTCCATACTTTTCCATTCTTTCAAAAGCTAAACGCAAATCGGCCAAGTGAGACTCAAAAGCATCCGATTTGACAACAATATCATCAATATAAACTTCAAGTATGACACTGGGTAAATCATGAAAAATCAAATTCATAGCCCTTTGATATGTGGTGCCAACATTTTTTTGTTGGAAATATGCCCTAGAGGCAATAATAAATTGATTATTATTATATTTCCTTGTTCATGATAATCGTTTATTATCCATGCTAGAATTGTATTGATAGGAAACTCAGATACATGTGTGGATACATAGACAACACCATGTCCCTAGTAAGCCTCTAGTTGACTAGCTTGTTAATCAATAGATGGTTACGGTTTCCTGACCATGGACATTGGATGTCGTTGATAACGGGATCACATCATTAGGAGAATGATGTGATGGACAAGACCCAATCCTAAGCCTAGCACAAGATCATGTAGTTCGTATGCTAAAGCTTTTCTAATGTCAAGTATCATTTCCTTAGACCATGAGATTGTGCAACTCCCGGATACTGTAGGAGTGCTTTGGGTGTGCCAAACGTCACAACGTAACTGGGTGGCTATAAAGGTACACTACGGGTATCTCTGAAAGTGTCTGTTGGGTTGGCACGAATCGAGATTGGGATTTTGTCACTCCGTGTAAACGGAGAGGTATCTCTGGGCCCACTCGGTAGGACATCATCATAATGTGCACAATGTGACCAAGGGGTTGATCACGGGATGATGTGTTACGGAACGAGTAAAGAGACTTGCCGGTAACGAGATTGAACAAGGTATCGGTATACCGACGATCGAATCTCGGGCAAGTAAAATACCGCTAGACAAAGGGAATTGTATACGGGATCGATTGAGTCCTTGACATCGTGGTTCATCCGATGAGATCATAGTGGAACATGTGGGAGCCAACATGGGTATCCAGATCCCGCTGTTGGTTATTGACCGGAGAACATCTCGGTCATGTCTGCATGTCTCCCGAACCCGTAGGGTCTACACACTTAAGGTTCGATGACGCTAGGGTTATAAAGGAAGCTTGTATGTGGTTACCGAATGTTGTTCGGAGTCCCGGATGAGATCCCGGACGTCACGAGGAGTTCCGGAATGGTCCGGAGGTAAAGATTTATATATAGGAAGTCCTGTTTCGGCCATCGGGACAAGTTTCGGGGTCATCGGTATTGTACCGGGACCACCGGAAGGGTCCCGGGGGCCCACCGGGTGGGGCCACCTGCCCCGGGGGGCCACATGGGCTGTAGGGGGTGCGCCTTGGCCTACATGGGCCAAGGGCACCAGCCCCTAGAGGCCCATGCGCCAAGATATAGGAAAAAGGGGAGAGTCCTAAAGGGGAAGGCACCTCCGAGGTGCCTTGGGGAGGATGGACTCCTCCCCCCCTCTTAGCCGCACCCCTTCCTTGGAGGAAGGGGCAAGGCTGCGCCTCCCCCCTCTCCCCTGCCCCTATATATAGTGGAGGGGAGGGAGGGCATCCACACCTGAGCCCTTGGCGCCTCCCTCCCTCCCGTGACACCTCCTCCTCTCCCGTAGGTGCTTGGCGAAGCCCTGCAGGATTGCCACGCTCCTCCATCACCACCACGCCGTTGTGCTGCTGCTGGATGGAGTCTTCCTCAACCTCTCCCTCTCTCCTTGCTGGATCAAGGCGTGGGAGACATCGTCGAGCTGTACGTGTGTTGAACGCGGAGGTGCCGTCCGTTCGGCACTAGGATCATCGGTGATCTGAATCACGACGAGTACGACTCCATCAACCCCGTTCACTTGAACGCTTCCGCTAAGCGATCTACAAGGGTATGTAGATGCACTCTCATTCTACTCATTGCTGGTCTCTCCATAGATAGATCTTGGTGATTCGTAGGAAATTTTTTGAATTTATGCTACGTTCCCCAACAGTGGCATCATGAGCTAGGTCTATTGCGTAGATTCTTTGCACGAGTAGAACACAAAAGTAGTTGTGGGCGTCGATATTGTTCAATATGCTTGCCGTTACTAGTCTTATCTTGATTCGGCGGCATCGTGGGATGAAGCGGCCCGGACCAACCTTACACGTACGCTTACGTGAGACCGGTTCCACCGACAAACATGCACTAGTTGCATAAGGTGGCTGGCGGGTGTCTGTCTCTCCCACTTTAGTCGGATTGGATTCGATGAAAAGGGTCCTTATGAAGGGTAAATAGCAATTGGCATATCACGTTGTGGTTCATGCGTAGGTAAGAAACGTTCTTGCTAGAAACCCATAGCAGCCACGTAAAACATGCAAACAACAATTAGAGGACGTCTAACTTGTTTTTGCAGGGTATGCTATGTGATGTGATATGGCCAAAAAGGATGTGATGAATGATATATGTGATGTATGAGATTGATCATGTTCTTGTAATAGGAATCACGACTTGCATGTCGATGAGTATGACAACCGGCAGGAGCCATAGGAGTTGTCTTTATTTATTTGTGACCTGCGTGTCAACTTAAAACGTCATGTAATTACTTTACTTTATTGCTAACCGTTAGCCATAGTAGTATAAGTAATAGTTGGCGAGGCAACTTCATGAAGACACGATGATGGAGATCATGATGATGGAGATCATGGTGTCATGCCGGTGACGATGATGATCATGGAGCCCCGAAGATGGAGATCAAAAGGAGCAAAGTGATGATGGCCATATCATGTCACTATTTGATTGCATGTGATGTTTATCATGTTTATGCATCTTATTTGCTTAGAACGACGGTAGTAAATAAGATGATCCCTTACAACAATTTCAAGAAGTGTTCTCCCCTAACTGTGCACCGTTGCGACAGTTCGCTGTTTCAAAACATCACGTGATGATCGGGTGTTTTATTCAGACGTTCAAATACAACGGGTGTTGACGAGCCTAGCATGTACAGACATGGCCTCGGAACACACGCGAAACACTTAGGGTTAACTTGACGAGCCTAGCATGTACAGACATGGCCTCGGAACACGGAGACCGAAAGGTCGAGCATGAGTCGTATAGAAGATACGATCAACATGAAGATGTTCACCGATGATGACTAGTCCGTCTCACGTGATGATCGGACACGGCCTAGTTTGACGCGGATCATGTAATCACTTAGATGACTAGAGGGATGTCTATCTGAGTGGGAGTTCATAAGATGAACTTAATTATCCTGAACATAGTCAAAAGTTTTTTGCAAATTATGTCGTAGCTCACGCTATAGTTCTACTGTTTAGATATGTTCCTAGAGAAAAATTAGTTGAAAGTTGATAGTAGCAATTATGCGGACTAGGTCCGTAAACTGAGGATTGTCCTCATTGCTTCATAGAAGGCTTATGTCCTTAATGCACCGCTCAGTGTGCTGAACCTCGAACGTTGTCTGTGGTTGTTGCGAACATCTGACATACACGTTTTGATAACTACGTGATAGTTCAGTTAAACGGTTTAGAGTTGAGGCACCAAAGACGTTTTTGAAACATCGCGAAACATATGAGATGTTTTGAGGGCTGAAATTGGGATTTCAGGCTCGTGCCCATGTCAAGAGGTATAAGACCTCCGATGACTTTCTTAACCTGCAAACTAAGGAGAAAAGCTCAATTGTTGAGCTTGTGCTCAGATTGTCTGAGTACAACAATCATTTGAATCGAGTGGGAGTTGATCTTCCAGATGAAACAGTGATGGTTCTCCAAAGTCATTGCCACCAAGCTGTTAGAGCTTCGTGATGAACTATAACATATCAGGGATAGATATGATGATCCTTGAGGTATTCGCGATGTTTGACACCGCGAAAGTAGAAATCAAGAAGGAGCATCAATTGTTGATGGTTGGTGAAACCACTAGTTTCAAGAAGGGCAAGGGCAAGAAGGGATACTTCATGAAACGGCAAATCAGCTGCTGCTCTAGTGAAGAAACCCAAGGTAAAACCCAAACCCGAGACTAAGTGCTTCTGTAATAAGGGGAACAACCACTAGAGCAGAATTACCCTAGATACTTGGTAGATAAGAAGGCTGGCAAGGTCGATAGAAGTATATTGGATATACATTGTGTTAATGTGTACTTTGCTAGTACTCCTAGTAGCACCAGGGTATTAGATACCGGTTCGGTTGCTAAGTGTTAGTAACTCGAAATAAAAGCTACGGAATAAAACGGAGACTAGCTAAAAGTGAGCTGACGATATGTGTTGGAAGTTTTTCCAAGCTTGATATGATCAAGCATCGCACGCTCCCTCTACCAAAGAGATTGGTGTTAAACCTAAATAATTGTTATTTGGTGTTTGCGTTGAGCATAGACATGATTGGATTACGTCTATCGCAATACGGTTATTCATTTAAGGAGAATAATGGTTACTCTGTTTATTTGAATAATACCTTCAATGGTCTTACACCTAAAATAAATGGTTTATTAAATCTCGATCGTAGTGATACACATGTTCATGCCAAAAGATAGTAATGATAGTACCACCTACTTGTGGCACTGCCACGTAAGTCATATCGGTATAAAACGCATGAAGAAGCTCCATATTGATGGATCTTTGGGCTCACTCGTTTTTGAAAAGTTTGAGACATGCGAACCATGTCTATTGGTGTATATGCATGAAGAAACTCCATGCAAATGGATCGTTCGGACTCACTTGATTTTGAATCACTTGGGACATGCAAATCATACCACATGGGCAAGATGACTGAAAAGCCTCGTTTTTCAGTAAGATGGAACAAGATAGCAACTTGTTGGAAGTAACACATTTTGATGTGTGCAGTCCAATGAGTGCTGAGGCATGCAGTGAATATCGTTATGTTCTTACTTCACAGATGATTCGAGTAGATGTTGAGTATATTTACTTGATGAATCACGAGTCTGAATTATTGAAAGGTTCAAGTAATTTCAGGGTGAAGTTGAAAGATCGTCGTGACAAGAGGATAAAATATCTATGATATGATCATAGAGATGAATATCTGAATTACGAGTTTGGCACACAATTAAGACATTGTGGAAATTGTTTCACAATTAATACAGCCTGGAACACCATAGTGTGATGGTGTGTCCGAACATCATAACTGCACCTTATTGGATATGATGCATACCATGATGTCTCTTATCGAATTACCACTATCGTTCATGGGTTAGGCATTAGAGACAACCACATTCACTTTAAATAGGGCACCACGTAATTCCGATGAGATGACACCGTATGAACTATGGTTTAGAGAAACCTAAGCTGTCATTTCTTAAAAGTTTGGGGCTGCGACGCTTATGTGAAAAAGTTTCAGGTTGATAAGCTCGAACCCAAAGCGGATAAATGCATCTTCATAGGACACCCAAAACAGTTGGGTATACCTCCTGTCTTAGATCCGAAAGCAATAAGGGATTGTTTCTAGAATCGGGTCCTTTCTCGAGGAAAAGTTTCTCTCGAAAGAGTTGAGTGGGAGGATGGTGGAGACTTGATGAGGTTATTGAACCGTCACTTCAACAAGTGTGTAGCAGGGCACAGGAAGTTCTTCCTGTGGCACCTACACCAATTGAAGTGGAAGCTTATGATAGTGATCATGAAGTTTCGGATCAAGTCACTACCGAACCTCGTAGGGTGACAAGGATACGTACTACTTCAGAGTGGTACAGTAATCCTGTCTTGAAGGTCATGTTGCTAGAGAACAACGAACCTACGAGCTATGGAGAAGCGATGGTGGGCCCAAATTCCGACAAATGGTTAGAAGCCATAAAATCCGAGATAGGATCCATGTATGAAAACAAAGTGTAGACTTTGGAAGAACTACTTGATGGTCGTAAGGCTGTTGAGTACAGATGGATTTTGAAAGGAAGACAGACAATGATGGTAAGTGTCACCATTGAGAAAGCTCGACTTGTCGTTAAGATGTTTTTCGACAAGTTCAAGGAGTTGACTACGATGAGACTTTCTCACTCGTAGCGATGCTAAGAGTCTGTTGGAATTATATTAGCAATTACTGCATTATTTATGAAATCTTGCAGATAGGATGTCAAAACATTGTTTCCTCGATGATTCTTGAGGAAAGGTTGTATGTGATACAACCGGAAGGTTTTTGTCTATCCTGAAATATGCTGATAAGTATGCAAAGCTCCAGCAATCCTTCTGAGGACTGGAGTGAGCATCTCTGAGTTGGAATGTATGCTTTGATGATGATCAAAGATTTTGGGTGTATACAAAGTTTATGAGAAACTTGTATTTCCAAAGAAGTGAGTGGGAGCACTATAGAATTTCTGATGAGTATATGTTGTTGACATATTGTTGATCAGAAATGACGTAGAATTTCTGGAAAGCATATAGGGTCATTTGGAAAGTGTTTTCAATGGAAAAGCCTGGATTAAGCTACTTGAACATTGAGCATCAAGATCTATAAGGATAGATCAAAACGCTTAATAGTACTTTCAAATGAGCACATGCCTTGACGTGATCTTGAAGGTGTTCAAGATGGATCAGTCAAAGAAGGAGTTCTTGCCTGAGTTGTAAGGTATGAAGTTAAAGCTCGACCATGGTAGAATAGAGAGAAAGGACGAAGGTCGTCCCCTATGCTTAAGACGTAGGCTCTACAGTATGCTATGCTGTGTACCGCACCTGAAGTGTGCCTTGCCATGAGTCAGTCAAGGGGTACAAGAGTGATCCAAGAATGGATCACAGGACAGCGGTCAAAGTTATCCTTAGTAACTAGTGGACTAAGGAATTTTCTCGATTATGGAGGTGGTAAAAGAGTTCGTCGTAAAGGGTTACGCCGATGCAAACTTTGACACTAATCCAGATTATTCTGAGTAGTAAACTGGATTCGTATAGTAGAACAGTTATTTGGAATAGCTCCAAATAGAACGTGGTAGCTGCATCTAGGAGATGACATAGAGATTTGTAAAGCACACACGGATCTGAAAGGTTCAGACCCGTTGACTATAACCTCTCTCACAAGCATAACATGATCAAACCCAAAACTCATCGAGTGTTAATCACATGGTAAATGTGAACTAGATTATTGACTCTAGTAAACTCTTTGGGTGTTAGTCACATGGGGATGTGACCTTGAGTGTTAATCACATATCGATGTGAACTAGATTATTGACTCTAGTGCAAGTGGGAGACTGTTGGAAATATGCCCTAGAGGCAATAATAAATTGATTATTATTATATTTCCTTGTTCATGATAATCGTTTATTATCCATGCTAGAATTGTATTGATAGGAAACTCAGATACATGTGTGGATACATAGACAACACCATGTCCCTAGTAAGCCTCTAGTTGACTAGCTTGTTAATCAATAGATGGTTACGGTTTCCTGACCATGGACATTGGATGTCGTTGATAACGGGATCACATCATTAGGAGAATGATGTGATGGACAAGACCCAATCCTAAGCCTAGCACAAGATCATGTGGTTCGTATGCTAAAGCTTTTCTAATGTCAAGTATCATTTGCTTAGACCATGAGATTGTGCAACTCCCGGATACCGTAGGAGTGCTTTGGGTGTGCCAAACGTCACAACGTAACTGGGTGGCTATAAAGGTACACTACGGGTATCTCTGAAAGTGTCTGTTGGGTTGGCACGAATCGAGATTGGGATTTTGTCACTCCGTGTAAACGGAGAGGTATCTCTGGGCCCACTCGGTAGGACATCATCATAATGTGCACAATGTGACCAAGGGGTTGATCACGGGATGATGTGTTACGGAACGAGTAAAGAGACTTGCCGGTAACGAGATTGAACAAGGTATCGGTATACCGACGATCGAATCTCGGGCAAGTAAAATACCGCTAGACAAAGGGAATTGTATACGAGATCGATTGAGTCCTTGACATCGTGGTTCATCCGATGAGATCATCGTGGAACATGTGGGAGCCAACATGGGTATCCAGATCCCGCTGTTGCTTATTGACCGGAGAACATCTCGGTCATGTCTGCATGTCTCCCGAACCCGTAGGGTCTACACACTTAAGGTTCGATGACGCTAGGGTTATAAAGGAAGCTTGTATGTGGTTACCGAATGTTGTTCGGAGTCCCGGATGAGATCCCGGACGTCACGAGGAGTTCCGGAATGGTCCGGAGGTAAAGATTTATATATAGGAAGTCCTGTTTCGGCCATCGGGACAAGTTTCGGGGTCATCGGTATTGTACCGGGACCACCGGAAGGGTCCCGGGGGCCCACCGGGTGGGGCCACCTGCCCCGGGGGGCCACATGGGCTGTAGGGGGTGCGCCTTGGCCTACATGGGCCAAGGGCACCAGCCCCTAGAGGCCCATGCGCCAAGATATAGGAAAAAGGGGAGAGTCCTAAAGGGGAAGGCACCTCCGAGGTGCCTTGGGGAGGATGGACTCCTCCCCCCCTCTTAGCCGCACCCCTTCCTTGGAGGAAGGGGCAAGGCTGCGCCTCCCCCCTCTCCCCTGCCCCTATATATAGTGGAGGGGAGGGAGGGCATCCACACCTGAGCCCTTGGCGCCTCCCTCCCTCCCGTGACACCTCCTCCTCTCCCGTAGGTGCTTGGCGAAGCCCTGCAGGATTGCCACGCTCCTCCATCACCACCACGCCGTTGTGCTGCTGCTGGATGGAGTCTTCCTCAACCTCTCCCTCTCTCCTTGCTGGATCAAGGCGTGGGAGACATCGTCGAGCTGTACGTGTGTTGAACGCGGAGGTGCCGTCCGTTCGGCACTAGGATCATTGGTGATCTGAATCACGACGAGTACGACTCCATCAACCCCGTTCACTTGAACGCTTCCGCTAAGCGATCTACAAGGGTATGTAGATGCACTCTCATTCTACTCGTTGCTGGTCTCTCCATAGATAGATCTTGGTGATTCGTAGGAAAATTTTTGAATTTATGCTACGTTCCCCAACATTTTTAACCTGAATGTCATCACTGTCCACTCGAATAAACCAAGAAGACCAGGGCGACAAAAAGCTGTCTTGTACATGTCCTCTTCGGCCATAAAAATTTGATTGTATCCGGCATTACCATCTAGAAAGCTAATAACCTTATGTCCAGAAGCATCATTAATAAGCATATCGACTATTGGCATGGGATACTCATCTTTGGGTGTAGCCCTATTCAAATCTCCAAAGTCAATGCACACCCTTAACTTGCCGGATCCTTTCTTCTTGTGACGCCCTCGATTTAATCGTACACTAATCATACACGCAAATGTGTACGATCAAGATCAAGGACTCACGGGAAGATATCACAACACAACTCTAGACACAAATTAAAATAATACAAGCTTTATATTACAAGCCAGGGGCCTCGGGGGCTCGAATACATAAGCTCGAATACACAAGAGTCAGCGAAAGCAACAATATCCACTTCAAAAAAATACACTTCCGTGATGATACGTGTTTGTCACAGTAGGTTGCGTTTTCTGTCATGCATGTACATCCATGACAAATTTATGACAGAATCAAGATAGTCATACCTGTGCTGCCGTATTAGTGTTCCATGACATTGCCAAAATTATCATCACGGAAGTGTCCACTTCCATGACGATAAATCACGCGTCACAGAAGTGCTTACGTCAAGGGTGACCGACACGTGGCATCCACCATAATGGAACACTGTTAAGTTTCTGGGTCAGATTTTGGATCCGATAACCCGTTAACAGCCACAACTAATGCCAATTTTCCATGTGTAAAATTCTCATTGGGTGACGGATCCACGCATCAGCTCCGTGTTGGCACAGGTGTCACTCATCCAACGGTCGAGATGGGCCTATGATATGTTGACACGTGGACCGGCCCAAAAGTGGCCCACAAAGATTAAATGGACCGGCCCAACCGAAGGCCCATAAGATTTAGCGGACCATAATGGGCCGGCCCAGCTAAAGGCGCACAAAATTTAGCGGACCATAATGGGCCGGCCCAGCTAAAGGCCCACACGATTTTGTAGACCATAATGGGCTGGCCTAGCTAAAGGCCCACAAGATTTTGTGGACCACAATGGGCCGGCCCAGCTAAAGGCCCACAAGATTCTGCCGACCATAATGGGCCGGCCCAACTAAAGGCCCAACATTCTCTGTCAAATCAGCCCGTCAATGGCCTGTCCTAAACTTGTCATCAACGCGGCCCATGGTCACTTCTGGCCCGTTAACAGTCCGCTAAGTAATTGGGCCGAATTACGGCCCGGTGTATTTCCGGCCTATTAAAGGTCCGACTTCATTTGGGCCTATTTACAGGCCATCAAAACTTTCGGCCCATAAACAACCGTGAAGGATTTGGGTCATATTCGGCCATGTTTGACATTCGGCCTGTTAGAGGCCCACTATAGCTTTGGGCCAATTTCGGCCTGTTGTCATTTTCGGCCTGTTAATGCCGGACGTAAACCATGGGCCATATGTGGCCCAACGTCATATCGGGCCCATTAACGACCCATATAAAAATGACAATAATCTAGCCCGACCGAAGTTTTGGCCTGTTAAGGCTCGTGTATTAGGTCTGTGCATTTACGGCCCATCCGAATTTCGGCCTGTTAAAGTCCAGTGGGTTATTTGGCACAATCAGGGCCCAATCTCACTTTCGGTCTATTAAAGGCCCATGTATTTTATGGGCTCGAGATATTTACACCTGTAAACAGCCTATTTTTACTGAGGGCCCAAATTATGTTTAGGCCTGTTAAAGGCCCACTATGGGCACAGGCCTACCAGAAAAATATGAAAGCTTATGCTGATTTAGGCCCAGAAATTTTAGGTGGGCTACATGCCAATTTTGGCCCGTAATCGTTTTTAGCCCAATTGGAATGGGCCCCACGAATGTTGGCATGTTGGGCTCCTACGAAGCTTTCGGCTGAATACATTACTAAGATAAACCTACACTATACAAAAATAGCATCGTAATTACTACAGCCTGAGGCAGCATCATACATGTTGTATCACAACAAAATAAATTCCAACCATACAACAAAAGGCATGTTGGCATAAAGTTTACAGTCCTTCCAGATAAAAGCACCATCAGATGTATAGAAGCACAGATCATTTGACCTGAGTGCTAATGTTTCAGGCTGTAGAATCTGATGGAGCAGCACGATCTCCACCTTTTTTTCCACCATTGCTCTTGAACAATGAAGCGAATGTCTGATAGTCTGGTTTCAAAACCATTCATATCTTGACGACATTTCTCAACCACTATTCTTGTTTCCGAAACAACGTCCATTAGGGATTGGACTTGTGTCTGGAGAACAGATATATCACTCTGTCTAGCATGAAGATTTTGTTCAGTAGGCGATTTGGATGAGGTTACCTTGACAACCAACCTAGAATTACGCAGGAAGGTGCCTTTTGCACTGTTAGTGGAGAGATACTGACGGACTGCAGCAAGAGGTGACATTGTGCGTGTAGTAGCCTCGTCACCTTCAGGTGGTTGTGGCTGTTCAATCATTTATTCCATAGCTTCCTGAAAGTTCGAACTTGTAGATTAGTGTACCAGATAAGTTACTAATGAGACAAAAACAAACAAAGTAGGTTAAACGTTTATACATAACTTATTTTGGTGAACTACTGTAATACATTAGCATGTATTGTAGTGCCAACTACATAATAAAATCACTTTCGGAACATATGTCCATGTAGCATGCCTACTGTATTGTCTATTTCCTCACATTCGTTGACATCTAAGGATAAAGAGACATGGTTTAAAGTAGGATGAACATAGTATGACATCATTCATATCATGGGCAAACAGATATAAAACAAACATGCTATTTTATCATTGTGTGCGCACGTGAACATAACAACTAGATTACAGATCAAGACCAAAAGAATATCCTTCATCTCTTTTAAACCATGTAAGGTGAAATGATACGTTAAGACAACTGTGAATAAAAGTGAACAAAGTAACTGACATTGGCTGCAAACCAAGTAGTTAAATGAACACATCACAGTACCAATCATTTCAAGGCAGGAGGAGTAAGGACTTACAACAACGGCTTGAACTGGTGTGCTCATGCCCTTCATCTTGCTGGTGTGGCAATCCTTGAAGATTTGCACGTCATTCGGTTCAGGTTCTTTTTGGTCCGCACGGGATTTCCTCTGTATTTGGAACAAGTCAATATAGATACGATAATATGGCACAAAAAAACAAGGAAGTAGCAGCTATTTACAAGAGCCTCGCAGTGTGCAATATAGCTACGAGATCCTGTGGTATGTTGGAATTTCACTTTAGAACGGTTGGTTTTGTTCTTCAAACAGTTTGCCTAGAAGAAGATACACTTGTAAGGCACATACATAAATACAAGTTTAATATGTGGTCTGATCAAATACATATAGCCTACCTGATACGTTGGATCAGACTAGTGATTAACGAGGGCTGTCCAGTCTTCATCTGTAATATATTCCACTAGAGATGTTTGGGCGATTTCATTGTTAGCCTTGCCTTCAAAGTGAGATTTTCTAAGGTGGTACCGATACTGTCGCAGAGTAGACTGAAAAACATGAGTGCATGCTTGTCTAGTTGCATCATCTTTCGGATCCAACTTGAACATCATCTGTTGAAAAAAGAATGTGAGTCTTATTAGGAGGAAGCTAGAAAGTATGGGACAGAGCAAGACAATATTACTAATTGCGATGAATAGCATTACTTACGGATAAATGGTCAAGGAAGGTGTTAAACTGGGTATTGTCTTTCTCATTCCTGTACTGGATCCACGTTGGGAGGATACGTGCATGACACCTATCGGCAACGGTTGCCTCTAATACTAACTTGGCTGACTCTGTAGCATCACGTGGCCTTTTTAAACCTACCTCGAAATGGATCTCCATTCTTCCTCCTTTAGATTTTGTTAATCTGTCAACAATTATCCCTGATGTCTGTTTCCGCTTGCGCTGTGGTGCTAGTTCAACAACGAATATGGAAAGTGTTAGTGTACATCAAACTGTGAGAGTACATATAAAGGAGCATGCAACTGCAACTTGACTCGGTCAGGTACCGTCTTGGTGTTGATGCTCATGAGGTTCATCTGATCTTGCCAAGTCCTGTTGTGTCAGCAATGCTTCGGAAGTAGTGTTAGGTGTGAAGGCAGCTTGGGAACTGGCCAGTTCCAGAGCAAACGAACGAGTAACTGGTTGAGATGCTGGTACAGTTGAAGCAGATGCTGCAGCTGGTGGAGCAGGTGATACTGTGTTTGTAGATTTAGCCGGTGGACTTGGACCTTCTACTGCACTATAAGTACCAGCAGAATCTCAACGGCAGAACCTTTTCCGTTTCACCCGATGACTAATAGCACTCCCTACTATATTATTTTCCTTGCTCTTTTTTGACTTTGCCATGTCAAGTTGTACCCACAACACAAAAGAATAAAATCACTCTTCAGAACTCATTGATGCATGATACAGTACTTTGATGTAAGACAACCGTATGAGGATGGAATATGTAATAAAAACAGGACGGCATGACATATTCACAGCTACGATGTGCAAACTAAGCAGAAGGATTTTCAAGAAAATAGAAGTAATGCAAGCTAGACACCATATGAAAGATGTAACCAATATTACTCTGCCAAGTTAAAAGTGTCTTGTCATAAGTAGCAATTCAAAAAATTAGAAGCAGTACAACGTAGAAATCAATGCAAGATGCAACCACTATCAAACTGCCATGTTAAAAGCGTCCAATCATGAGTGACCGATGCGGGATACACAACATCAGTACTTTGATGTAAGAACATGGTATGATAGATAGATGTAGTGTATTCTAGACACAGAAAGCCATGTCATATGCACATGTATAGCGTATAAACTCAGCAGGTGCAATTTAATCAAAATAGAAGAAATATAGGCTAGACAACATATGCAACATGAAACCAATTATCACACTGTCAAGTTAGAGCAAGCACGTGCGATGGTGGAGTACGGGAGATGAACTCATCATGTAGACTTGGGACTTTAACTTCATTAGCAGTAGCAGTGGCAAATCTAGAGAGTCTCTGTTTGCGTCGTTGCGGAGGACCACCAACATTCCCTAACTTACCCTTTTCCTTCCTATTTTCTGATATTGCCTTATTAAGTCAAAACCACAAGAAGATGAATAAAATTAGCTCTGCATAACTGGTTGATGCATGATACAGACGAACACTACTTTGATGTAAGGCAAGCGCATGATAGGAGGATGGAATATATACAAAAAAGACAGCGTTTCATATTCACACGTACGATAGGAGGATGGAATATGTATGAAAAAAAGTAAGCGGAAGGCATTTCAACAAAATTAGAAGAAATGAAAGCTAGGCACCATATGAAAATGCAACCAATATCACTCTATCAGGTAAAAAGTGTCTCGTCATAAGTGCCATTTCAAGAAATTAGAAGCAGTACAAGCTAGAAGACAATGCAAGATGCAACCTACATCACAGTCCCAAGTTAAATGTGTCTTATGGGTAAGTGATCGTTGCAGGTATAAGTTGTAAGCTACGCAGATGCAATTCAACATAATCAGAAGCAATACAAACTAGACATCATACGGAAAATGCAACCACATATAACAGTTCCAAGTAAGAGCAAGCACCTGTGATGGTGGAGTAGGGGAGATGTGCTCATCATGTACACGTATGTTCTAGAAACAGGAACACGTGTCATATTCACAAGCATTATGTGTAAAGTAAGCAGATGCAATTCAAGTTAGAAGCAATACAAGCTAGACATCATACGCAACATGCAACCACATATAATCGTGTCAAGTTAGAGCAAGCACCTGTGATGGCGGAGTAGGGGAGATGTGCTCATCATCTACACAGCTACGTTGACTGTCCAACCTTGTGTTGTCTTGCGAATCTTGTTGGGGGGATGGCGGAGTAGAATATGTAGAGACCCCCTGTTTGAGTTGCTCCGAAGGACCACCATCATCCACTGCCGGACTAATTTCCTTCAGCTGTAATGATTTTGCATTGTGAAGTCAAACCGATAAGAAAAAGGAATAAAATTCGCTCTTTAGAACTCATTCATGCATGATACTGACGAACACTACTCGGATGAAAGGCAAAAACATGATGCGAGGATGGAATATGTATGAAAAACAGGATGGTGTGACATATTCACACCTATGATGTGGTAACTAAGCAGAAGGCATTTCTACAAATTAGAAGCACTGCAAGCTAGACACCATATAAAAGATGCAACCAATATCACTCTGCCAAGTTCAAACTGTATGGCGTTTCAACAAATTAGAAGCAGTACATGCTAGAAATCATATGCAAGACACAACCAATATCACAGTGGCGACTTAAAGGTGCCTTATCATAAGATATAGTATGTACCAAAACAGGAAAGCGTGTCATATTCACATGTATCATGTGTAAGCTAAGCAGATGCAGTTTACACTAATTAGGAGCAATACGAGCTAGACACCATATGCAACATGCAACCAGATATCACACTACCAAGTTAGAGTAAGCACCTTGGATGGTGGAATAGGGGAGCGGAGACTTGGACCTTGTAATGCACTATCAGTAGAAGGAGAATCGGTACAGATGCTCCATTTACGTTGCTGCAGAGGACCACCATCATCGCCTTCCTTACTCTTTTCCTTCATCTTTCTTGATTTTGCCTTGTCAAGTCAAACCCACAAGAAAAAGGAATAAAATTTTCTCTTCAGAACTCATTGATGCATGATAGTGACGAACACTACTTTCATGTAAGACGAACACTACATATCACACTGCCAAGTAAGAGCAAGCACATGCGATGGTGGTGTGGGGGAATTGCGGTAATCAACTAGAGAGCTACGTTGACTATCTTCATTTAGCCTTGCTGTTTCTTGAGAATCATGTGGGGAGGATGACACTGCACTCTTTAAACGAGTATGGCATCTCACAGAAACCCACCCGGGTGATTGTCTCATCATAAGTGATTGACGAGGGATACAAAAGAGCATTAGTTTGATGTACGAACATGGTTAATAGACATATGTAGTATGTATCAAAAACATGAAGGCATGTCATTATCAAAGGTATAATGTGTAAAGTAAGCAGATGCAATTTAACCAAATTGGAAGCAATACAAGCTAGACACCATATGCAACTTGCAACCACATTTGACAGCGCAAAGTTAAAGCAAGAACCTGGGATGGTTGTGTGTGGCAATTGAGATCATCAACTGCAGAGCTACGTTTACTGTCTCCAATTGCTGACACTGCACCCGTTAGAGCGCTGGAACGCTTAGTGCTTATCTTCGAATTACACTGGAGCGACTTCTGTCTTTTCTTTTCTGCATTCATCAACACCGCGTCAGAGTCTGAAATACCCATGCATAAAAAAACAATAGTGTGAGTATGGGTGAAGTGTGTGCACAATTAGTACAGTGTAAAGGTAGCAGATAGCAGGTCGGTGAGAAATAAATGATGGGAGACATATGATAGCTCTACAACATGCATGGCACACTAAATTACTACAGGATTCTATGAAAATAACAGTCGACTAAAAGCAAATAGGTTAGTCCATTTTTTCTGCACTTTCCGATGTACAAAGAACGGGCAGATCGCCTTCATCTACCTCTAGCGAGTCAGTGTTGACGATATTCCTCGAAACGGCAGTGACCACTGGCCCAATATTCCTCCCCTGCCTGCGCCCTCCCCTCGACCTCACCGCACCGCCGTGCTTGGCACCGCCCCCCGGCCATCCATTCAAGCCCCGCCGACCTCCAGATCGGGCGCAAGAAGCTCCTGCGCCCCACACCCCTATGATAGACACCGATGCGCCGCTTCCCCGGGGAACAGGCGGACTAGGTGCTCCACGCGCCTAAGCAGGTGCTGCTTCTTTTAATTGAGGTTCGACTGACCCTGAATTGAAATCTAGGCGGGCTACTGACCTCTAGTAAAGGTGAAATAGTAAAAGGGAGGAAACCTTCTACATTTAGTATCACGAAGAAGATGCAGTAAGAAGCGCTCAATTAGTTTCTTTCGTGGGATGAATACGGTGTGAGCGGAGACGTAAGATTTGCACGAATAAGGGAAGAGGAGTACCTCTTTCTGCTGGCAGTGCTGTGTCCTCCTTCCGTTTTTCCGACAATCTTCTTGTTGTTTGCCGGAAACCAGAAGTTGTGGAGGACGGTGCAGCCTTGGATGAAACCATGGCCAAGTTGTTGAGTGTGGTGCGGTGGCCGTCTGTCAGCAGCGGGGAAGCAGATCCGAGGCGGTGAACAATGGCGTAGCAGGAACAGCTCCGGTGCGGTGGACGGTTGCGATAGTGGAGCTGCAGTAGTGAGGCACAGGACGGTGTGGTCGGAGTGGTTCTGGTACGGTGCACGTCGGCGTCGGCGTCGTGGAGGCAGCTCTGCCTCGGCTTCAGCTGCTAAGTCCTTGAGGGCATTGCGGTTGCGGTTGCATTGGACGACGACGTCGGGGTACCAGCTCCGGCGTGATGGAGGAGGGCGGCGGTGGATTGGCCGCTATGGGTGGAGGACGGAGGAGGTGGAGTTTCGCGGCTGGTGGAGAGGGCGTTTTCGCGCCCACGGAGTATGAATGGGGAAACAGAGGAAGGCGGGGAACTAAGGGGGTACAATGTTTCGGTTTGAGACGCGCTTGTTTGAAATTTGGGGAAAGTTACAAACTTTCCCCCCATCTAAAATTTCGGACATATTGTGGGTTGGGGGTAGGACAGTCATGTCAGGTGTCCCAAATGTGGGCGGGATAGATTCTGGCCGAGTGCATGGGTAGGCGCCCACGGCGTATGAATGCTTCTCTGGCGTCTTGGTGAAGTTACAAACCTACCCCGGTTTAGACCTTTGGACATCGGGCCGATAGGCTACACGGGCCAGAGTCAGGACAGTAATTTCCTACCACACAAACATTAGTCTCGCGCAGTTTCAAGTGACCAGAGGCCTATTTGGCGTTTCGTTCAATATTTGGGAGTAGAAGCATTAACGTTTTCAGTTCTCTTGAATTAAACTTTTAGGATTTGTCAAACTTCACAAATCTTTACTCTTGAAAATCCTAAAGCTACGATTATTTTGGAATGGAGGGGGTACATTTGAATATACATTCTACACGAGTATATATTAAAAAATATGCAACTTACCTCAGTTCATGCATGGTTCCAGATATAATCTCCTTGGTTGCAAAAAAAAGCTAGATATGCGCATGAATATATATAGCATGTTAAAACTCACAACAAAGATTGATGCCCCCTTTTACATCTGATTTACAAATGCCATTATCTCGGGTTCAAATATATAAATGCACTTCCTATGAATTTGAATCTTTGAAACCCCCTTTATGTTGAATTCGACATGTATTCTATTTCATAGCTAGCAATTTGGAATGTATCCATGCAAGTGACAAATGTATAAAGTGCTTCACACTAACAACATGGAGTGTACTAATTAATGTTTATATATGAATTGCAAAAGCAACCATTGCCTGTATTTCAAACCGCTCTCACTCTATGGATCGATAATATGAAATAAACACATGCACATGCTAGAATTCAATTGCAGTTGAAGAAAGAGCCTACTCCTGGTACTGTATATTAGTGATAGGGGTGTGTACAAAGTACACGTGAATACCAGGCATTGCGCGTGTGTGTATACTATCGACGAACTAGCCCCCAAGCTTGTATAACATACTAAGGGCCTAGGGTTACAAATCATATATAGTCGGCTTATCACCAGTGGGGATAGAGTCCCCCGTGACTCTGGTAGCTTCGTGTTGTACACCGAGTCCTCCACATGGGTGTTCGTATAACATGTCTCGGTCCAACCTATATGTGGCGCGGGATGGAACCGACCCATGAGTCTTCATGTTGACCCACCACAACTAGAAATGATGTGCCCACCACACCACACACACAATCAGCCACTAAGAAAATAATCATATACAATAGTACAATGGTATTTAGCTCACAATACGTCTCCATATTTTGTTGATGACACTGACGGACTTTGCATTTGATGCGTGCTCCGTATTTTGTTGACGACACTTACGGTCATTGTATTTGAAGCGAAAGCACGATATGGTCACTGGACTTCAGAATAAGCTCATCACGGTCACCACATACATTTTGTCGTGCTAACCAACATGTGGTTGGATGGTTAGAGGACAGTGGTTTCTCAAGCCCACCAAGGTTAAAGTCCCGGTGCTCGCATTTATCTTGTGTTAATTTCAGTATTTTCCAGCGACGTACGTTCAGTGGGAGGAGACGTTCCACTCGACTACGAGGCACCTATGGTGACTTCGTAAAATCTCAAGATCATATATGCTGGCCCACTTTCTCGAAGGTGCTCGTAGGGGTAGGGTTCGTGTGTGTGCGCTTATAGCGGTGAGTGCTTGCGCGTATATATGAGCCCTTGCGTCTGTACCGTGTTAAACAAATACATATCATGATTATACGGTCACTGGCTCACCCGTACAACTCCGTATTTTGTTGATGACACAATCAATTAACCAGTCAAATGTTCCACGCGGCACAACTAGTATTGCACCATCGGGGCGCGTAACCGTGGGGCCCACCTGTCAGCCCGTATATGAAAGAAAGAAATGGTAGTTTGAGTCTGTACTGTGTTAATAAAATAGGAGTACATTTTAGGGTGATCATACGGTCACTGGCTCACCATACAGCTCCGTAATTTGTTGATAACACGATCAATTGACCAGTCAAATGGTCCACATTCAGCAGCGCACATTACCATAGGGCCCACCCATCAGCGCGTATATGAAGGACATAAATGGTAATAAATTAGTGGTCGGTGGGTATTCGAAGTCGTGAGACCTCTGGTTGGCAGTCACCGGCGGTTGGGGGGGCGTTCATTGGGCGGTGGGGTGGGGATCCCCGGAGAAAAAACTCAGCGGGGGAGGGGGGAGGGGGCTAGAGGGATGGCCGGTGCGGCAGCGGACAGGCGGTGGGAAGTAGTTTCGGGGAGGGCGGGCCGGCCGCGGGCGACGGGGGCTGGCGGTTCGGCCGGTGGTGGCTGGCGGCTCAGGGGGGGTGGAGTTTGATGATAAACTGGAGGCCCTTGATTTCGTATCCAACGACTGGAAAATCTAATGACCAGAGATGAAAAAGTCAGTCGACTGACGTGTAGCCTCACTCCGCACGTACACATGCACGCACGCAAGACACGCACGCAAGACACGCACGCATGTAGGCGTGCAACACTGACACGTACACACGCACACATGCTGGCGTGCAACACTGACACGTACACATGCACTCATGAACATACGCACGTACACACCCATGCATGCAACACTGAAATGTACCCTTGCACGCACGCAACACTCGCATGCCTGCATGCACAAAGCACATGACACAAGACACACGTTCAACCTATACATGCATGCACCCTTTGTTAAGGACATGGATTGTTACGGGTATTAATAAATCTTATTTGTGATAAGCAGACCATTGATGTTTGCAGCGGTCTTTATGAATCACAACGTATCGAACGGGCTATCAACATAGTAGGCTTATCTACATGAAAAAGATGACGTCACACTAAATGAACAATCATCGGTTTATGAAATGCCCGCTTCTGACCGCCCTGGCCCACCAAAGGTTCCTCTGTTGTGCGCTGCCTGCGTTGGGTCACTGACATGCATGCCATGCACCCAAAGAGCCCACATGTCAGTGGACGAATGACGCGGTGTCCTAGGTCAGAGTCGAGGGCGCCACTCGCGGCACGCCCGGCTGAACACGCCTCCGTGCCGCATTCAAACGCCTCCATGAAACCCGCCCGTGTGGAAGCCGAGAAACCCACTCTGGACACATGTCCGTTCATGACCGGGCCGGCGTTAAACGCAACGCCGGCCAAGCTCCTCCCGTCCGCCATCTATTTAATTTCCTATTTAAACGAGGCCAAACGCTGGCCAAGAATCGCACACCTCCGCTGCTCCCCTATCTCCTCCACCATTTTGTCCACTCTTACAATGGCTTACGAAGAGTAGTTATTCCGCATCCAAGCCGGCTGGGTAGCCCGCCGGATACAAGCTATGCAGCTCGCTGATCCACCTCCCTCCCCTCGCACGACGGAGCCAGTTTCCGCCCCAAGCTGGCGCGCAGTTCAGCAACTCGCCGCTCCAGGCCAGCTCGACGAGGAGCGGTGCACGGGCGTCGTTGTTGCCGTCCACGCCGCTGCCTCGTACCGCGTCTCCCGTTTCTATGGCCGAGACACCCATGCCGACGGCCGCGCCATGCAAGCAGCGACAGAAGCCGGGTGCGCGGAGAGCGACGAGTCGGTGGCCAGCACCTCCGCGTCCGCCGCCATCATCGAGGAGAAGTAGAACACGAGAGGCTGCTGCCGCTTGGGTCCCATGAAGGCCACCGCGGAGGCGACGCCGGCGTACACAACAGGTGTCTTGCCGGATCCTTTTTTTGCGAGGACCATCGTCGACCCCGCATGGTCTCCACGGAAGAGGGGAATGTTAGGATGAACTCGAGCCAGTGCCAGCCATGGCGAAGTAGTGGCCGATGATGAACTCGAACCGGTGCCGGCCACCATCATCTTTGGCACCAGCCAATGATATTAGTTGGGCAGTGGGGAAGCGATCCGTCCTTTGCGCTGAAGCATATACCTCCGGGGCTCCCGGCAGTCTGGTGATCGTGCTGCCAGACATGAGGAACACAAATCGACCAGCGGGCAACCATTTAGGCCAGGTATTATATACCTGTGCTGTCGAGAACTACACCGCGTAGTTCACTTGAATGTAATGAAATCCATCATGTTTGTATGAAAATCCGGTATTTTATATGATTTTCGTTGTTGTTTATATGAAATATCAGTTTGTCTATGTGTTTGTGTGAATTTCATCTGGTTGGTTGAGTTGCTGTCATAATGTGTGCGGCTACGGTTGGATGGTGTAATTTGCGGGTCACTGGTCGGTCTGCGGGCGGCTCGGGCGGTGTTATGGGACAAAAAACACAGCTCGTGCGAGCTCGTCTCCAACGTGCGCGCTGGAGGATGCATGACAGCATGAGCACCCGAGCCATTCCTCGTTCATCGGTGGCAAAGGCACCGGTGGACAAAATGGTCGCCAATATTTTGGCTACCCCGGGCAAGATCCAAACAGCCCCTCCCAATAGATTCAAATCCCTCGTTCGCCATGGAATTTTGCCATGTGTTGTTTTCATGGACTAGCAAGATGCCCGTGCATTGCACGGAACATCAAGATGCATTTTTTTACAAACTCCCGCATGCATGCAAGGGATAATTAATGTCCTCCTTTGCTAGTACCACAAGGCAAACACCATTAATATTGCATCGTTTAGTGTTAGTGGCCTTTTATATCTGCAAATTGTAATTTTGATAGTGGCCCCTTGTATATAAAAATGGAGGGAGAAAGATGAGAGATAAGGTGAGGAGTGGGGCGTGGTGGTGACTGGTGGTCGGACTGAGCAGAGGCATGGGGATGGACGGCGCATTATGTCTAGGTTTGTATCTCTCTCACACACCCCCACGTAGGTGGGGGACGTGCACGAAGAGAAGAGGTGCACGCACGACACACGTACTCCCGTCTCTTTCCCAACCACACCCGCGCGAGTACAGGGCGGAGCTCATTTCTGTACGAAAAAGGCAGCCCACGTGGTAATTTGGCACGTGTACTAGTTGTCCACTTGGTTGAGGGAGGATCATCTACCACGGGTGAACAAACAAATTGCGACTTGACGCGTTATGTTAAATTAAAAAAAGAGGCAAACCATGTGGGGCCTACCTTAGAGGCAAGGCTCTATACACTGGAGTACTTTTGATGTGTCCTATCAACTCGCAGAACGAGGAGAAGCTTGCTTAGTACGCCGTCTCCCCAGCCACGGGCGCGGTGGCTCGCAGGATGAGGTGAAGCTTTCTTACTATGACTTACGCCCGCTCCCTCGCCCACGCGCGCGGTGGCTCGCAGCATGAGGAGAAATTTTTACTACTCCCTCCGTTTACTCATCGTCCCTACTACGTACTTTCGTTAGTACTCCCTCCATTTACGTATACAAGGCCACTATAAAAAATACATTTTGCATCTATACAAGGCCACAAATAGTAATCGAGACAAAAGTTACTACTCCCTCCTTTCCAGTTTATGGCTCAATTTCAAAATCTCTCCAACCAAGGTAGACGGTGAGTGGTCGAATTAATTTCGTAGTTTGCACAAGTACTTAGTATGCTCATTTTTCTCAAGAAGTTACGTTTACTGAGGCACTAATTAGAACGAATGCATGAATGACCACTAAATTTCCATGAACTTGTACATGCATTGGTTAGTTTCCTCTTGACACTGCTTGCGTCGGGTGATCTAACGCACCTCGAAATCCAACATGTAATGGTACTACTACTAGTATAGTAGAATTGAGACTTATCAAATGGAAAACCAAATGTTTTTTAGATGAGCCCTATAAACCCTAGTGGGTACGTACTCCGTAAAAACAGATTTTTCCAAAACTAAGTCGCTCCCTTTCATGAATTCTGTAGTATACTCCTCCGTCGATGCTCCCTTTCATGAATTATGTACTTCCTGTCACCGACATGTGGGAAATATAGCAACCAGGTCGATGTGTCAAGCACCAAATAACAGTGCAGAATAGCAGGGGGGACGCACCCCACTCGTACCGGCCCAGTAGTAGTAATGAGCAATGAGACGTCAAATCACAATGCCGCACTTTCCTAAACGGACGAAGCAACCATTATTTCACACTTCAGTTCGCCATCATCTCAAACCACGTACTAGTATTGCTTCTGCCTCAAGAGGGACACGCGCATCACCTTGGTACATCATGACACGTGGGACCGCATGACATGCCATGCTCCCCCGCCGATCACTCGGTAAAATCACTTATTTTTACTATACTTCCTCCGTATCGGTTTACTACATGGCATGCACGTCGTTCTAGGTTGAGAATTTTACTGACTATATATGTGATGAACAGTACTCTAGCCTTTTAAAAAATGTATACTTTTGTACAGTAGTACTATCGATGGATTGCGCCATGGAGCAAAAATTGAAATAAAAAAGGTGGTACATATAGAGAGCGCTCATCGCCAAATTATGCATATAGTACTATTAAAAAGCTAGTACATGCTTAATTCGGGTGCTAAATTCTATTAAAGTAATAGTAGTAGTATGTCATACTGAAGAGTTAAAGTAACAAGAAGAAACATAACATAGTTCTGCTGGGGGCTCAGCACAACATACCCCTTAAATTAAACTAAGCACACCTGAAATTAAACTATGCAACTAATCCGGTAGACACCGCATTAGAAGTTTAGAACCACCATGAGCAATGACACTGCCACCTTACTCGGAGTCCTCGTCCACGTCCTTGACTTTGTCCTTATCCCTATTCCTCTTGGCCGATACTTCTTTGCTTGAACCGCACACTTGGCTATTGCTCTTCATCCAACGCTTGTAGATATTGAAACAAAGGTAGCCATCCATTGCAGCGTAGTGGATGTGGTCTATATCTAGTACATTCCGCTGCCATGCATGACGATGAAACGTGTATGGAGGTTTCTCCAGTTTACCGTACGAAGGATGAACCATGGCTCCTGCCAGGGTCAGCATTGAAGGCTGACGAGAGGGCACCAGCCGATTCTTCTGGAGGTCGAAGGGGTTGCCTACAACGAGGCCTATCCGACCCAGGACTTCTTCGTCATTCGTAAAGTCTACAGTAACGAATTTCACTGTTTTGTCCTTGAGGAAGTTCTTAAAATCCTGGCACTCAACGTCGGCATGGCATATGTGGTAGACCAAGCAAATGTTATATACGCAAACCTGGATCACGGCGGGCTTCTTCCTCTCTTCGTCCTTTAGATCCTTCTCTCGTCCCAGGACTGTGGTATACTCAACATCTAGCCCAACGACCCACTCATCATCTGAGTTTTCGAACATGCGTCTGAAGCGAGAAAGGCATCCTTTCACCATCGCGGAAGAACGGGTGTAGATGACGTCGAACTCATTGCCGGTGATGGTTCTAACCTTGTACTCACCGCCGATCATGGAGATTTGGGATGCCATGGATTTGGGAGGAGGGTTAGGATTAGTGGAACTGTCGTAATGTGAATGGACGGGATGACTAGGAGCGAACCGTGGTAGTATTGAAGGACATGCGGGGACGAGTAGGAGCGAACTGCCAGCGTGCGAACGGCAGAGTAGTGGCTTTCCATTCTCCCATGATACGGGCTTCCGAGAGCCCTTGGATCTGAGATCGAACGGTTGCATGGCGTGATTCTAGACCTATGGGTGAATATCCTATCCTGGAGGGTTATTTTGCAAATTTTCAGCAACTTAGCATGCGACCATTTGATCCCAGATCCAAGGGCTGCCAGCATCCCGTATCATGGTCGCGCCTACCACGACCGTCGCGTCGCTCGCGCGGTCGCGCCCTTGGAGATTTAACACGGTGCGTTAGGCTATCTGATGTTGGCATGTCATACATAGTCATCACTTAGTCACTCATACTACAACAAGGTTGGCTATAAGTGTATTTTTTTACTCCTCTCTATCTCTTTCTTCATACTCAAGGAAGAAACGGTGCTAAGCGCGTGAATTTATTGCATTTGCCAAGGAGTGACCTCTTCCAATGAAATGGTGTTGCTAAGTTTGCTTCATTTAATTAGCTATAGACTCAAAATTGTCTTTTCACCTAGGTACACGCACTTAGCACCGTTTCTTCCCTAGCTCACCAAACTAGTCTCTCTCTTCTTGATTAACTGGCCACATCAGACTTTATGCCTATGTGGCAAGCTTAAGCACCTGTTGGAGCAAGTAAAAGTAAGTACAATAGTGCGCTTTACATGGCATTTTTGCATATGTGGAGGAAAGAGAGGCAAGGAAAAAGTGGAGAAGTGGGCTCTCATGCAAGAGCTAGCCTCTACTACATGGTGGAGCATTGGGAGATGCACCTGTATGGAGGTCGTCAGGAATCTGGGAGACTCACGCCGGTCGTAGCGCCGCAGTTAAAATGATAATGGCAAGTCAAATCACGGGGCCCCACCTGTCCAGTAGTAACTCGCTGTCAAATCACACAGCCCTATGTTTGCAGCAGCCTACTCCCTCGTCTTCTCGCGTCTCTGTCGAACCGACTAGGCAGAACTGCCTCGCCGCCTATCACGCAGGAAAAGCCCCGCCCTCGACTTTTAAATACAACTACATCTGCTTAAGAATCCAATGATATACTTTTTGTGACATAGTAACTCATATTTAGTTAGTCAAATGGATGACCTAGAACTACGTGCAGGCCCTATAAACCGAGACGCCTAAAAATAAAAAAACCGAGACGGAGAGGGTAGTTCAGCACGTATCTTTTTAGATCAATATAGTCGGGATTCACCAAGGAGCAAAACCAAGTGGTAGGCTGCTCCTATCGTGTTGGCGTAGCAACTCAAGCAGGGTCAGTCTGCACACGAAATGGCGACACACTTAGCAGGACCCCTTTGGCCGACATGTGGCTCACCCAGCATCTTGTTCCACGTGTGATGCACCAAATTACAGTTCGGAGCAGCGGTTGGAATTGGAGGCACCCCGGTCGTTGCGCCGCAGTAGTAGAAAATGAGCGACGAGGGGTCAAATCACAAAGCCCCACCTTTCCCGCATTAAGCTGGACGGACGAAGAAACCATCATTTCACTCTAGGGCGCAAGAGCATAAAGAAAAGAGAAAACAATGATGCGTGCGGCAGCTACCTAGGGAACCCTAGGGTAGGGGTCTCCACTACAGATGTTTTTTTTGAAAGCGCCTCCACTAAAAATTGGCTTCTCCCTCGTCCTCTTGAAGAAAACCGATGATGACTGCGGCGGTAGGGTTTGTAGGAGTACTACGGCGTGCGGGGCCACGTCGTAGTAAACGGGTTCGAGCCGACGCCTTAAATATGTGTGGGCCGCTTGGTTTTACGGGAACGAGGCAACATTTTGGGTTCGGGGACCAGTGGAGATATAGTACGTACAAAAAATTGTGGACGTAGGTTCAACCGAAAGGCAATGATGCATGGGCCCTGAATTTTGATATACCCGGGGCCGCGTGAAATTTGCTACTCTACACAAAACTAGTAAGGTACACATGTATTGAACGCATGATATTTCGAAACCAAATTATGAATAAATACACACTATAGCATGTAAAGCTTTGAGTCGTATATGCATGATGTAGATGTTCGTTTAGTTCTTATATTTCATCTCATTCAAAATCAATAAGTTCTATAAAAATGTTAAGATTCATGGGGTTGTGCATTGTACTCCCTCCATTCCAAAATAGATGACCCAACTTTCCACTAACTTTGTACAAAGTTAGTGCAAAGTTGGGTCATCTATTTTGGAACGGAGGGAGTAAATCATAAAGTAAAAAACAAATCATGGCAATTCATTTAGAAAAAATAATCAATTATGATACAGAAGATTCTAGAACAAAGGAGAAGTGCTTGTGTTTTGAGATTTGTGCATTATGCTTAAGTTCAACCATGGAGTCTTCTAAATTGTACATGTGGCAGATCTGGTGGAATGTTGATGATATCCAACGGCCAGTAGTGCTTGGATTTGCCTATCTCTGCACTGTCGGGTTAGCTTCATCCAGCGACCATCTTTCAAAGTTATTGGAACACTATATAGTTCTTGTGCCATAGTTGCATGTTTTGCAAAAAAAGCTACTAGTGGGTTGTACTATCTATTTAGGAATAGAAGATGTATACATGGAAGTTGTAGGGAAAGAGATGACATGGAGCATCTCAATTCCTATGAGTAGGGAATGGAAAAGAGATGTCATTTGGTTCACATCATAGGAACTTTTCTATTGAATCTAGAGATGACATGTTTCTCAATTCCTATGAGGAGGGATTAGAAAAGAGATGTAATTTGGTTCATATCATAGGAACTTTTCTATTGAATATACGCTAATGTTTATTTTCCTTTGAAATTAAGGGAGTATAGGAATCCATTCATATGAACCAAGTGGCTCTAAAGCTATAGAAATGATATCATGCTTATTTCCTTTGAAATGTGGAGTATATGAATCTATTCCTATGAACCAATTGTCTCTAAAGGAAAAAATCTTATAAAAATCATATCATATAGAGTTCCTATGATATTCCTCGACACTAAAGGATGCTTGAAATTCCCGCGGGTGATACGATGGTCTTTCTTTGTAGACTCCTCACCCAACTTTATAGTTACCTCTTGAAGATGAATGAAATGATATATACATGGTATTCTACATGTGCAATTTGGTACACGAAAACTCGGTAAAAGTTTGCGAGGTTCGAATTTTCATTAAAGCTATATGCACTGCATTTCAGAATGGAGGGAGCATACGACAGTTGCTAACACTCACGTGGAAGATTTGTGTGTAGGAGGAGTGGCTGTTCTGTTAAATGACATGCCAAAACTGACACTGTCGGATGCCGATCTAACGGTCCTTACGGTGTTCGTCAGGAAAAGGCTTGTGGCGAACGTTTGTCGGATAATGATTTACGGACACATGCATTGCATTGATACGTGCCCCCCCTCTCTCTCACGCACACGCACCCTCACGAGTCACGACTCTCCAGAGTCCTCTCGCAGACTCGCACGTCGCACCCACCGTCTATCTGTAGGTAGACATCACGCACATATGTGCTCTTCACACCCCACCCTTGGAACTTCTAAAAAACAAAAGACGGCGCACACATTTTATTTTAGCTCACACGTCACACACTTGTACTATTACTCTTGCGGCGAACATTCTTTGGGCATAGTATAGTGTACTCTCACGAAGAGAAGCGGTGCACGCATGCACTAGTTCTCTCACACCCACTCGCGGGTACACGTAGGAGCGTATTTTTTTGAAGCTGGTACAACAAAATCACTCCACTATATATAAAAGCAGGAGCCTTAGCGCTTGCTTTACTAGGGTTCCTCTCGTTCACTCTCTCATGCTCTCCAGATCTAAGCAACACATAGGTGGCCACACTCTCTCTCAGCTCATGGCTGGTCACAAATCCGGCCGGACAACCTCGACGAGGGCAGGGGTGTAGGTGCATCGTTCACGCTGTCATCGGCGGCGAGGGAGGAGACCAACGGCTGCCCGCGCGTCCCGATCGGAGGCCGTGCCATTCTCTCCGAGAGAGCGCCGACTTGGGAGGGCCTCCGACCCCTTCTTCCTCCCTGCGGTATTGTGGCCATGATGCGGCCTCCCGACGCTGTTTTTGCGACATGCCGACGACCCTCAGGTATATATTCCTTCGAAACCTGCCTTGCTCTACTGCCCCAGCTCCCTTTGTGTGGATCCTTTTCTACTTCCGTCCGCTGTTCCAAAGCCACCTAGACTTCTACTAAGGCACGTGCTTTGCACGTATGTTCTGTATGATAGATACTCATATACCTTCTTTTTAGAGAGAGAAATGGGTACTCGTATTGTAACACCCTCAATACGACTATATCTCCCACGTGTCGAGGCACGACTTAGAGGCATAATCGCATTGAAGGCATATGTCGCAAGTTAGGCAATCTTCACAACATCCCATGTAATATAAATAATAAAGGGGAGATAACATAGTTGGCTTACACTCGCCACGTCAATCAAGTACATAAATAACATTACATCATCCAAACACTCATGGCCCGACTACGGCGCCAAAATAAAAGATAACCCAACATGCGACACGGTCCCGTTCACCCCCAACTGGGCACCACTACTGATCATCAGGAAAGGAAACATAGTAACGTTGAGAGTCTTCGTCGAACTCCCACTTGAGCTCAAACGCGTCTCCTGGAGCGGAATCATCAGGCCCTGCATCTGGTGTAATAGTAATCTGTGAGCCACAGGGACTCAGCAATCTCGCACCCTCGCGATCAAGACTATTCAAGCTTATAGGTAAGGCAAGGTAAATATGTGGAGCTGCAGCAAGCGACTAGCAAAATATGGTGGCTAACTTATTCGCAAAAGAGAGCAAGAATAGGAGGTAAAGCGCGAGCGAGAAACTAGAGAACAACCTGCACAAACATTACTCCAACACCGTGTCCACTTCCCGGACTCCACCAAGAAGAGGCCATCACGGTAACACACTCAGTTGATTCATTTTAATTAAGTTAAGGTTCAAATTATCTACAACCGGACATTAACAAATTCCCATCTGCCCATAACCGCGGGCACGGCTTTCGAAAGTTCAAATCCCTGCAGGGGAGTCCCAACTTAGCCCATGACAAGCTCTCACGGTCAACGAAGCAATAGACCTCCTCCCAAGACGTTCCGATCAGACTCGGTATCTCGGTTCTTGAAGACACTTCGACAGGTTAAAACAAATCCAGCAACACCGCCCGAATGTGCTGACAAATCCCGATAGGAGCTGCACATATCTCTTTCTCAGGGCACACTCAGATGAACACTACATACAACTAAAACCAACCCTCAAGTTGCCCCGAGGTGGCGCTGCAAGTGGCTCTATTTGGAC
>NC_041380.1:370419634-370442710 GCF_002162155.2 Triticum dicoccoides | reverse complement strand
GGGGTTAAATAAGATGACCCTCGGGCTCCGGAAACCCAAGGGAAAAAGGCTAGGTGGAAAATGGTAAAACCAAGGTTGGGCATTGCTGGAAAAGCTTTAATCAAGGCGAACAATCAAGGGGTTCCCATTATAACCCAACCGCGTAAGGAACGCAAAATCCAGGAACATAATACCGATATGACGGAAACTAGGGCGGCAAGAGTGGAACAAAACACTAGGCGAGAGGCCGAGCCTTCCACCCTTTACCAAGTATATAGATGCATTAAGATAACATGGCAATATAATGATATCCCAACAAGTAAATAAATGTTCCAACAAGGAACGGACTTCAATCTTCACCTGCAACTAGCAACGCTATAAGAGGGGCTGAGCAAAGCGGTAACATAGCCAATCAACGGTTTGCTAGGACATGGTGGGTTAGAGGTTTGACATGGCAATTTTGTAGGCTTGAAAGCAAGTGGTAGGCATCGTAGCATTGGCATAGCAAAAGAGCGAGCAAACTAGCATAGCAAAGATAGTAGTGATTTCGAGGGTATGATCATCTTGCGTGCACAGTTGTCAGAGTTGACTGGATCCTCGAAAGAAAACTGAACGGGCTCCTCGTTAGCGAACTCGTCTCCCGGCTCTACCCAAACAAGACAAACAAGCAACAAAGACACAATCAACCACGTGCAAGGATAAACAATATGATGCAATGCTGATATGCTATGCGGGATGCGATGCGGGATGCATATGCAAGATTGACAAGGGATGCATGAACCTGGTCTCAACTTGGAAATCCAAGTGTGCCACTGGAAAGATGAGATGAAATCGCTTGAAAACGATATAAAGAACGCCGGAAACGGAGTTACGGTTTGGAAATGGCAAGCGATTCAAATATGACACCGGTCAGCGATTTACAGCAAGTAGCCATCTAAATGCAATGAAATGAACATGCTACAGCACCCAAACAAGATAACAAAATACATGGCAGGGATGAATTCGAGATGCTTAACAAAAGTCTAGTACTGAGCTATGGCCAATTCATCCATTAACAGGTTCAAACAAGCATGGCAAAAATGCATATGACAAACAGATCTCAGACTTCGTGAAATTAACACTTGTCTGGAATTTCAGATCAGGTAGCTCTCTTCGGAGCAACAAAACTACATGCTACAGGACCTGAACATGGCAAAGTAAAACATGGCATGGATCTACTCAAATAGCTTAACAAAAGTCCCTTAGTGACCTTGAGCCAAAAGGGATAAGAAAATATACTAACAAGCACGTGAACATCGCAAAAACATAATCAGTTTCCAGACTTGGTGAAAACTGGCACATGCTGAAACAGATATCAAGTAGGCATGTTCACGAGCTCGATGCACTCACTACGGTGCAAGTCATGACAAGACAAGCATACATCCATCAAGAAGGCACAAAATGCAAGCTAGACATGGCAAGAACAATAACATAGCATGCACGGATCAACTACAACATCATCGGCAAAATTGCAAACAAGTTGACAATCTGCCCAGATTCACAAAGTAGCAAAAGTAGAGCTCGATTGACTCAAGCTAGGGTGCTCCATAATTTCAAACAAAGACATGGATGGTTAGAGCACTACAAGATTAACAAAACATCTTCACTGATCATCCTCAAAAGAGGAACGGATCGCTAGGAAACAACATGAACATATGGCAACATGAGATAAACAGATCAAGGACTTGGTGGAAATGCTAAGTCCCTGAAAACAGAATTACTAAGTGCACCACTTTGCAAGCTTGCACTAGTCACCACACTCATCACAAAAATACATGGGTTG
Source organism: Triticum dicoccoides (assembly GCF_002162155.2). Taxonomy (NCBI): domain Eukaryota; kingdom Viridiplantae; phylum Streptophyta; class Magnoliopsida; order Poales; family Poaceae; genus Triticum; species Triticum dicoccoides. Next base: position 370,440,909 of record NC_041380.1, on the reverse strand, counting down.
CACCTCTGGAAAGATGACAAAACTCTTAACAAAACATATGTAGAGCATCAGGGCATATCATGCACACATTAATCATGGCAAAAATGACAAAAACCTAAATGGAGTAACAGATCTGACAATTATCTCAAGTAGACCTCTTCTAACAGCATTTCGGGCATCAAGATGAACTCAAATGAAAATGATGCTATGGAATGAAATGATGTACTTTCTGAGATAAACATTTTGATATGCTATATGCATGAATCGGAGCTACAGATGCAAAGTTACGGGGCTATGAACAGAAGCACTTGGATCTAGAGTTTTTAGGGACTTAGACGAAAAAAATCACCCCGAGATCTAGGGTTTGACCCGGCGCGGAAATCAAGGCGCGGTCGGGGCACTGTAGCCGCCCGCATCCGAAGCTCGCCGGAGGAGGGCGCAGGGCGGCGTCGGAGTGGGAGGGAGAGGCCGAGGCGAGGGAGCGGCCGGGCCCGGCGCGAGGAGCCAAGGGCGGCGCGGCTGTGGCGTTGGCGGACGGCAGCGATGGCGGGCGGCGGCGCTCACGGCGGAGGCGGCGGGGCGCGGCGCCGGCTCGGGAGGAGACGGCGGCGGGGCGACACAGGTGCGGGCGGCGGCGACTGGGCCCGTGGTGGGCGGCCTTGGGCTTCCTGGGCCGCGCGGTGGGAGGCGGCGGTGTGGACACATGGCGGCGTCTGATAGGTGCAGGCGGGCGGCGGCGGCGTGTCCGGCCGGAACGGACACGTCCGGCGCGGCGCGAGGTGGATTTTTAGGGTTTCGGGGAGGGGGATCCGAGATTTTCGAGGAGGACCTATTTATAGGCATAGAGGGAGCTAGGAGAGTCCAAATGAGGTGCGGTTTTTGGCCACGAGATCGTGATCGAACGCTCTAGATGATGGAGCAGAGTTAGGTGGGTTTTGGGCCAAATTGGAGGGGTGTTGGGCTGCAACACACACGAGGCCTTTTCGGTCCCTCGGTTAACCGTTGGAGTATCAAACGAAGTCCAAATGATACGAAACTTGACAGGCGGTCTACCGGTAGTAAACCAAGACCGCTTGGCAAGTCTCGGTCCAATCCAGAAATGTTTAATCCCCACCCACGAAAGAAAGGTAGAATTGACCACCGGAGGAGAATGAAGCGCCGGAATGCAAAACGGACAACGGGGAAAATGCTCGGATGCATGAGATGAACACGTATGCAAATGCAATGCACATGATGACATGATATGAGAAGCATGAAAATGATAACAACACACGGAGACAAAGACCCGAACCCGAGGAAATAAATTAACTTAATGCCGGAAATGGCAAGAGTTGGAGTACAAATTGGGAAAGTTACATCCGGGGTGTTACACGTATCTTGAGTAGATATCATACTGTGTTTGTTTGCATGATCTAAGGACTATTCTGAAATAAGAAGAAAATCACTTGCACAAATCAAACTGAGTTCCAAGTAAGAATTTGATTAGAAGATAAAAGTTGTAGTTTTATTATATGTTGTTTCCTGGGTTCCATTGATGTATAGTTCCAGAGTTGTTTGACGGTTTACATGCATGTTTATGGACTAATTTGTGCAACTAAATAAGTCATTTAGGTCTGATAGACACTCATGTCCTGTATTAGCTTGAGGTATAGCTTATGTATGAATGAAATAAAATATTACACTTTTTCTGCGAATAATAAAAATATTACATTTCTCGATGAAGCAGAATAAAACTTTAGCTAGCATCAGCCATGCAATGTTATGTTATGTGAACAGTGTAAACTTTGCAGTATAGCGGCATCTAAAAAAATCCATTTTTACAGTAATCTAAAAAAATAAGTTAGTAGTAGAGTGTTTATTTCCCAGGTGACAGCGGGGAACCAAAATGTGCTAGCCATTTGCCAACTTGTCGTACTTGCATGTGAGGAGGTGGCAGCAGTTTCTAGACATTTCTCAACTTCAGTAGGTGCAATCCAGATTCAACGGGGACTTCTTTATTTGTTTACTTGGAGAGTAGAGTCGGCCATGTGCACAAGGAGCGGGAGCGAATCCAGCAGCTCTTAGCCGTCAGATCATGTCATCCTTTGTTTGATGGACGGCAGTGATATGCATGAGAGGGGAAATGAATGGTGGATTTTGAGCCAATGCTTGTTTGGGCGGGAGAACCGAAGATGGAGTGGTAAATCCAATTTCAAAACTGCCGCATTATAGTAGTAGTAGTTTAGAAGTAAAGCTATTTCATACAGTCGACTCAAAGCATTGGTTCAAACAGGGAAGAAAGTGGGAAAGCTGTAGCATGAATCTAGGACTTGGGTCTAAGAGGAAACAGGGGAAAGTAGTAATATTCGTCACTGTTTAAATAACCGTATTTCTTATTTGCGCAAACAGGGATGTCTGTCTCCATATTGTTTCGGGATGTCTGTCTCCGTATCGTTTCTATCCGTGCAATCAAAAGCACACACCTCAGTTTTAGTACAACTGCGCAAAATGAGATGGCCATCCCTCGCTGCCGTCGTCTAACCTCCCATCTTCAAGGTAACCCTACATTGGTAGTAACTAAGGTAGAATGACCAACGCAATCTAAAAGAAGCTGATTCGTATGTTTTACTTCCTGATTGCAGTGCAGGGACGAGAGAAAACAACTGCATCCTAGTCCGGAATGCACTTTCTACCAGTTCATCCATGGACCAAGGACTAGCTGGCACGGCTGCACAGCGGTTTTTTGGACAGGTGCACGGACAAGAGGCATTGTGGTCTGCTTATTTCTGCAAATAGCGGTGCTTAAATTTAGTGGAATGCACAAGCATTTCAGCTGGTCAGTACACTGCATGGTTCAGTTCAACATTCCAGCTAAGACCACAATTATAATTGGTTATTCTGGAATGAGAGAACCTAACCCTGAATGGTGGCAACAAGAAAAAATCAGAGTGAACTCCAGGAAATTTAAGCCTGCCGGGAGGCCCTTTGCTCAGAGAGAAGCCTTGCTTGTTTTTTCCTGATTTGTAAACCTTCTCACAACTTTGTCTTTTGCTGTGAACTAGTATATGTTTGTTATGTTCTATGAATCATTGAGATGTATAAAATTGCTTAACTTATGCTTTTCAAGTTTTTTATGAAGATGAGTTTAATATGAGTGTTCCACATGAGCGCTGGACTAGCGTGTGAACGTTTGGAATTTATTACATTGTGGGCTCAGTTAACTGCATGAACCACTGTAACAAGATACATAGTTGATGATATGTCAGACATCAGATTGTTGATTGTTAGCTGGTCGATAGCCTAGTGTTGAAGCGAGCTGAGCCAATGTGCCGTGTTTTGCACAACTGCTTACAAGTGGGGTAGCACCAACAGTGTTTACAAGTACTTATGTATACGTCGGCGCACGGTTCTTGAACGAGTGCTCTATTTCATCAAAACACACACTGCTCGTATGATAAACCATGACAACTTATGTCTTACCATGCCATATTCATGAAAAAACTAGTTAGGACGCATCTGTTTCGGCAACAATTATGATGGTTCTCACATGATTCACGGGCACACAAAAGTAGCAGCAGTTCCCATAGATGGATTCAAACAGAGTACTAGCCCAGAGGGGTCGATAACAGGCAAGGTTCGGATAATTAGACACAATCCAAACTACTATTAAACACTAGCTAGGGCAACTATTTCATGCCTCGATCTAATTTGGGCTGGACACAAGACGAACCTTGCCATGAACATCATCGAGGACGTCCCGCAGCAGCTCAATCCTGTGAACCTTCATGAAGACAACCTTGTGGCCTTGCCACTGGTAAACTTGTTTGTGGAGGCATGCCACGTCATCTTCCTGCGTAAGCTTGACAAGAACTGTATTCCTCACAAACGAAGGAGTAGCTTTGAACTTCTTGTGCTTCAGTACACCCTGGACAACACGCCTGACAATAGTGAGGCTGGAATACAACTCTTCATTGGTATAACCGCAAATGGCTTCCAGGATCCAACAGCCTTAGAACTCTATTTCCCCAGTGCGTATATTCAGGTCGTCCGCCTCATAGTGAGTGACATGTACAACCACACAATCCTTGTCTGCATCAGGGCTCTAATTGAAACAGAAACAAATTCTGAATTACTTTTCAGTATAAGAAACACGAGTTATTTAAACCACTACATATACCATGGCATCGAAGCTAATAAAATTTTGCATTATTAATCACCACATACTTCCTTTTCTAAAAAAATCACCACATACTTAGATGAAAAACCACAATCAAGATCGGCAAAGAAGGAAATCACATTGGGCAGCTCAGCCGGGGGGGGGGGGACACATCCTCGAAGGGGGACACTACTAGGGAAAACCTTATACAAAGAATCTTAGCAGCAGCGCGGCATAAAAAGAGGCGCTGCTGCTAATTAGTAGCAGCGTGGTTACGGAAAGCGTGTTACTGGTGCAAATTTAGCAGTAGCACGTGATGTTTAAACCGCGCTGCTACAAAAATCCACCGACAGTACACAACAACCTAAGTTTACCAGTAGCGCGGTGTCAGGAAGCGCGCTGCTGCTAATGCCATAGTAGTAGCGCTCTTTTTAGTCACGTCGCTGCTGCTAATTTTGAAATTGTCCACACGGTTGGCCCGTTTAGCAGTAGCGCGTGATAGGAAAGCGCGCTGCTGCTACGCTCTTAGCAGCAGCGCACTTTTGCTCCCGCGCTACTGCTAAGACGTAGCACCCACCACCTTTTCCCACCTTCCCCTCCCCATCTCCTCTCCTCCCTTTCCCCTACCTCCCACATCCTCCCTCTCTCACTCTTCTTCTTCCTCAGTACTTCTCCCCCATTACTCTCCCTCTTCTACCTACCTTTCTCTCTCTTCATTACTCCTAGCTATAACTACACCACCTCCATTAATGCATCTCCTTTCTCTTTTTCCTTCCCCCTCCACTAGTTGAAGTTGTCTCCTCCCAAATTAGCTAGCTAGGTAGATGTAGCATTTAGTTAAGTGACCTATTTGCCCCTAACTAGATCTATCTTTGTCAAGAAGTGATTTGTGCACTTTTGATCTCCCTACAACATCATCTCCACCGTGTGCTCGATCTCGAGATAGAGGTGATTAAAATTTCATGCTTTTGCAAAATGGAAATATGTTTATGTGTGTGTGATATGTTTATGGAAATTTTGTGTGTGGCATGAGTTGACGCCAAATTGTGATTTTGAGTTGCCTATGTTTTGCCGAAATGTTGATTTATTTCCGTTTCGGCGAATCCCGGGCAAACTCTACATCTATATATGTCCTATTTTTAAGGAAGGTCATGCCGAATTTTTGTATGACTTTGATGAATGCACGTATTTTTATAATCAATTTGTTTATTATTACCGTGCAGAGTTGACGATGGTCAGTGGAATGATGGTGGACAGGTGGTTGCGGTTGGCGGTGCAAGACATGAAGGAAAATAACCTGACAGAGGTTTTATGTCTGTGTCAAAAATGCAAAGGAATAGTTTGGCTCGACCCACATGACGATGGTCGTGTCAAAGCGCACCTGCTCATGACTGATTTCATGGATGGCTATACTCGGTGGATAATTGAATATGAGGATGACGATGTTGAGGATGCCGACGGGGCAGGCAATGATGACACGGGGCAAGATGAAGAGATGATCGATAATGGCGGCGGGGAAGAGGCCAGACATGGCGGCGGAGAAGGGGCCGGACATGGCGGCGGAGAGAACGACATGGACTCCACGCAGCAGAGTTCATCGGTACTAAGTTCAATTGTGCGGGACCCTCATGTTCAAGCATTGCTTCGCAAGGAGACGAGTACTGAGAGAGCTGCTTCTAGAGAGGAGGCTAAGCTGGAGCAACTGGTGGTAGACTCGAACACTCCATTGTATGATGGTTGCAATCTTGAGGTGACCCGCTTGAGTTTCACGCTCCAACTCCTGAAGACGAAGGCTAAAAACAAATGGACCGACACTAGCCTCGATGAGCATCTCAAGTACCTAAAGGATGTTCTTCCCGCGGGTAATCTATGTCCTAGTAGTGTTGATGAGGCCAAGAAGATCGTGTGCCCTCTTGATCTGCCACACGTTAGATACCATGCATGCATCAACGATTGCATAATTTATCGGAAGGAGCATGCGGAAAAAACAAGCTGTCCGATGTGCAATGCTTCTCGATACAAGAAGGCTGGGAAGAAATGTCCCCAGGAAGTGGTATGGTACTTACCGATCACTCCCCATCTCCAGAGGTATTTTGTAGATCCCAAGGAAGCAAAGCTAATGTGCTGGCACGCGCAGAGGAAGAAGCCCGACGATGGAGATGATCCGAAGCTGAGACACGTCAAGGATGGAAGCCAGTGGATGATACAGCGTCTCAGCAGCTAACGTCAAGGAAAGATGGCGGGTCTCGGACAATCGTGTACATGGGGCATCGAAGATGGCTCGAACAGGACGACCCGTGGAGAAATCGTGGAGATCTATTCAATGGTCACGCTGAGCATTGAGGACCTCCATGTAAGCGGAGCGGTGCCGAAATCGATGGGCTGTTGAAAAACTGGAAGGAGTGCCCCGCATCGGGAAAGACGATGAGAAAGGCGCCGGAGCCACTGCTGAAGGTATGGAAGACGAGGTCTGTGTTCTGGGACTTGGAGTACTGGCACAAACTCGATACACCTCATTGCCTTGATCAAATGCATATCTGTAAGAATGTCCTTGAGAGCTTGCTCGCAACACTGATGAACATGCCAGATAAGACCATGGATGGGCCGAAGGCAAGAAAAGACTTGCAATATTTGAAAATCAGGGAAGATCTGCACATGCCGCCCCATAAAATGTCAGACGAGACAGAGACGGAGACAGAGGCACGGGAGAAGAAGGGCAAGAAAATAAAGAAAGAGGATTATTGCCCCCCTTCTTGCTTCACCTTAAGTCAGGCTGAGATCCATCAATTCTTTAAGTGCCTTACCGGAGTCAAAGTTAGTTCCAGTTACTATGGCAAGATAAGCAGATATCTAGACACGGACAAGAAAAGCTTCAAGGGGATGAAGTCCCATGACTGTCATGTGATGATGACGCAGATACTACCTATTGCCCTTAGAGGGATAATGGACAAGCACGTCCGTGACACGCTTATTGGTCTCTGCAACTTTTTCGATGTCATCTCTCGAAAGTCGATTAGTGTGAAGCAGCTCTGAGGCTACAGGAATAGATCGTTGTGATACTGAATGAGCTTGAGATGTACTTCCCGCCCGCGTTCTTTAACGTCATGGTGCATCTGTGTGTCCATATTGTGGATGACATAATAGACCTGGGGCCGTCATTCCTGCACAACATGATGCCGTTTGAGAGGATGAATGGGATCATCAAAGGATTCGTTCGTAACATGTCCCGTCCGGATGGAAGCATCGTCCAGGGCTATTTGACACAAGAGTGCATCTCTTTCTGTGAGAATTTTCTATATGGCGCAGACCAGCCGCCTGGTGTTAGTGTTGGTTTGCCCGTTAACAAGCACGATGGGAGGCTCGAAGGAGAAGGTCACTGCAATGGTCGCAGGGAATTGCACGTGGCATACTCAGATCGACGCAGCGACTTTGACAGAGCAAACTTGGTAGTGCTACAACATCTAGACGAGGTAGATCCTTTCGTGGCACTGCACAAAGAAATTATCGCAAAGAAGTATCATGACCGGGGGGTATGCAAGACAGACGCCGAAGTTACTAGAGAGCACAACTCCACTTTCCTGTATTGGTTCAAAGAGCATATTATTGCTAATCCCCCGGAGGAGGGCTCTAAGGATGGATTGCTCATATACGCCTTAGCACATGGCCCCTCGCCCAACCTCGTAACCTATCAGGCATATGATATCAACGGATACACGTTCTACACGGAGGCCAAAGATATGGACAGTGATGATCAGAACTCAGGGGTGACGATGGAATGCATGACCGGCAGCGACAACGGCGCAACTGAACGATTTTATGGAAGGGTCGAGGAGATCTGGGAGCTTGACTACTCTGTACTGCACAACACGACGACGTTCCGTGTCAGATGGGCTAAGAATGTCGAAAGAGAAAACCGGATTTTCACTACCATGACTATACCCGATGCCAAGAGCGCTACCGTGAACGCTATCGCAAAAAACGAGCCATGGGTACACGCTAAGCATGTGACACAATGCTTCTTCATAACCGACCCATGCAATCCCAGTCGTGTTGTCGTGAGAGGCAAAAGGAACACATTGGAATGGATGGAGTCGCCAACGAGGAAGACTATGATCAGTACGGCAACCCGATGAGGGAAGATGACGATGATGATGAAGTATACGTCAAAAGAAGAATCAATACTACATTACCTAAGAAAAATCGTACTCCATGGAAAAGGCAAAGTCACAATGAGGGGCTCAATTATTCTTCGACGAACAAGAAGGGAAAGAAGCTGACTCAAAAACGAAAACGTCAGCGCTGAGGAATCGGTCAAATGATGTAATATATATATATATGTTCCTATTTTGTATACACACTTAGCCATTATTATGCATGGGTCCAATGATGTAATATATATGTTCCTATTTTTCATACATATTTAACCGTCAAATGGTGCAATATATATCGCCTTCCCTTTGTTCACTGCTCTCGAAAAAAAGTGAGAAAAATAAAGGAAAAGAAAAAGGGAAACTGGTTATAGCAGTAGCGCTTTACTGAAAAAGAGCTACAGCTAGTCAAGGTAGTAGTAGCGGTTTCTGTATAAAACCGCTATAGCTGCCTTTAATAGTAGCAGCGCGTTTTTCCTAAACGCGCTACTGCTACGTCCACTTAACCTAAAATGCTCACTCTCCCTGCTTCATCCCGCCTCTTTTCCCCCAAATCCCCACTCTCTCCCCCCCCCCATCGCACCGCCGCATCCGACCTGGCCCCGGCGCTCGCCCCCGACCCAGGCGCTCACCCCGACCCAAGCGCTCGCCCCCGACCCCGGCGCCGGCGCTCGCCCCTGACCCGTCGGCCCTCGCCTCCCTCCTCTGCTTCCTCCCCTCCCAACCTCGGCTGTCGTCGGGCCTGCCTCCTCGCCCCTGCACCCTCTGTAAACCACCCCCTCTCTCTCTGCTAGCTAGGGTTCTTCGGTAAATTTACTTAGATTTTAGTTATGTTAATTAGGTTATCTATTTAGTTATGAATTTAGATAGGTTTCAAAATTAGCTGAATTTATATGAAAATTTGAACTGGACATGTGATATGTGGATATGTCATGTTTTGGTAAATGATCCGAGTGGCTTATGTTACGCCGGAATGTTGATTCATTTCCGTTCCGGTGAATTTTAGGCGCTCGATATGTCCATTTTTTAGCAAAGGTCATGCCGAAATTTCCCGTGAATAAAGTCATGATTTGTGCTACATAGTTGGCATATCAAGTGCTGGCACATAAATTTCTTTTTATGTCATTTCTCATTTATTCATACTTTTAGAAATAAATGAGGACACTTAATCATAGGAAACATGTCGAACAACGAAGAAACTGGGCCTTCTGACCAAGATGCATACGAGATGGATTATCAGGGTGAACAAGACTACCTCGACTATTTGACTGCTAAGCAAGGTTTGCAGGTCCGCCTCAATGATGGTACTGACGCCGACATCGACACCAACGGCGCCGGCACCGATGGCGGCGCCGAGACCGATGGGGAAGGTACCGGCGGGGAAGATACTGGTGGGGAAGGTACCGGCGCCGATGCCACTACCAAAAAGAGGAAGCATAAGAAGCAGAGGATACGAAAACCTAACAAACTAGGGATTGGACGACTTGTGATCACAAATATGGCACCTGGCAAGTTTGAGCCGTTAGAGCCGGAAGAACCTCGCAAGTGCTATGGGAACCAAGTAGGATGCATCCTACGGGAATGCGCAAGCATCAACGACGATGACTTAAGGAGTAAAGAACATTTGACGCAGTTGCTCCTAACGAAGTTGCACAAGAGATTCAAGTTCCCCGACCGGGATGACAACATAGAACAACCGTGGGATGATCCAAAGATGAAAAAGATTAACAATCACGCCATGGGCATGTTCAACAATGATTTGGCCTCCTCGAGAGGGAGGGTGAAATGAGCTATTGAGGCTGAGGAACCCTTGTCCAAGATTCTGGAGGAAAATCCAACACTTATGGAAGAGGAGTTCAAAAAGTTCAAGGACACTTGCGCTACCGAGGACGCCAACCATATGACGAATCGGGCTATCAGCTTGCTAATGAGGATATGGATGATATGCCCGGGCAGGAAGGTCGTAGCAGGGATTGCAAAAAGTCTCTCTTCATGAAATCCTCACAGGACATGCCTGAAGATGCCGCCTCAACACAGGCTCAACTAGCCAGGCGCGAGGGTCGTACAATACTTAGCCCGGGAACACTGGGGCAGGGGTTAAGGAAGGGTCTAGAAGGTGTGCCCAAGAAAAAGGAGAGAAAGAGATCAGGGAAGATAGCTGCCTCCAAACAAGCCAGAGCACATAGCAGCCAGACGATGCATTCTGAAGAGCGTGTACCCGTGAAAGGTGCGGCCATGTTCCATCTCACGGGCAAGCCGATGCTACTGCCGAAACCACCGGAGGCACTATCAGGGGATCTCAGGAGACTGCACGACCATGTGATGTCGACTGAGAAAAGCCTACTAGCCTCAAAGGATCCAGGATATCCGACATATGCGGCTCGTGTGCTTAAGGGGAAGTGCTACGTCGAGACACGGCCCGCGGAGGTGTTCTTCCGGTGGTTTGACCATATCTTTGAGATGTTTCTGACAAGGCGGCTCGATTTTACAATCGTCCGCCTTTTTGCGCTACATATGAGCTCCGTCATGAAGAGTGAAGAAGTCTCGCAAATCTGTGTGGCGGATACGTACTACATGCACGAGTCTTTCTTGAGTCTCGGCGACTTTGAGTGTGAAACTGCTAGGGAGTACCTCCAAAACTTCATGGTACAGAATAAGGACCGGGAAATTGTCCTCGTGCCTTATCATCCAAAGTAAGTCAGTTCCGGACAACCCTTTCATACATTTCAATCATTCCTTCTCTCTCTATGGGGAATAATTTGAGGTGTCTTTTCCCCGCAGCAACGGGCGCGCCGTCCTTATTGTTCTTTACCCGCAAGTCTCCCACGCCGTGTATTTTGACCCTTCCAGAGACTACGAGAAAAAAGACTACACCCACATAATGAATATTCTAGATGATGCTCTCCAAGGCTTCAGCATTAGAGGTGGCCACATGCAGATCAGGAAACAAAGGAACAAGAAGATGGGTTTTGCGCATAAAACTAACTTCTCATGCATCCATGTCCCAAAACCAAGCAAGAAGGATGGATTCTACATCGTCCATCTCATGATTCAGTTCAACACGGATCACCAAAAGCTACGCATGAGAAGCAGAAATGATGATCATATCCACAAGTGGCTAGAATCTCATGCAGAAGCGGATTATAAACTTAGAGATGACTTCTTTCGCATCCAAAGCAACATTGCGGAATCATCATGAAAGAAGTCGTCGATGAGAAGGGGATGTTCCACCACGGCCCTATAGCGCGAGCTGATGTCCGAACTCGCATAGGCATGCAACGTCTAGACCTCACGCCGTTCAAGAAGCTAGGGTCCATCCTCGACGATATGGAAGGATGGAACTTCTAGCGATTTATGATGCCAATGATGATGATATGTGTCGGTTGAACTTGTATACTTTTTGTAGCGATGAAACTTTGTGATGTCCACGGTCCTTGCCGAACTTGCGTAACGCTACTTTGTTAGTTTGCGTACGATGACCTGTGTACCTCTAGTTAATTAATTTGCATACTGTATGATGCATCTAGTTGCTAACCCTTTCTTTTTTGGTGTTGCTCTAGTATATTTTGTTGCATATATATGATTGTACATCCTCTTCATGAACATGCATCTCTAACAGGTACCTAGTTTCTTGATGGCGAGATGGAAGTGCTATGTCGTGTACAAAGGGAAGGTTCCAGGGGTGTACAACGAGTGGCATCAGTGTCATGCGCAAGTGAATGGGTTCTCGGGCGCCAGCCATAAAGGCTTCAAAAGCAGACAAGAAGGAGAAGCTAGTTACTTGAGGTTCACGCTAGCGCGAGAGAGGACTCGTAACCGCCACCTCATGTACTGTATAGTTCCGCTCTCACTCATAGTGATAGCTCTTCTCATGTATACCTTTGTTTAGATGGATGACGTTGTAGTTGCAAGTATTCGAGACTTGCATGTATCGCTATTTTCGAGATGATGACAAGATACCACTTTGTGTTGGATGATGATTATGATGAGACTATTTGTATGTATATGCTATGATTACATTTGTGGTCTCGCAGGCATTTGTATGTGTATCATGATGACATTTGTATGTGCTAAAGATTCTTCTATAAAGCCTGATCAAATACAAAACAAATATGTCAATTTTTTTTAGTAAAATTAGCAGTAGCGAGTGGAGAAAAGTTAGCAGCAGCGCGGTAGTAGCAGTAGCGCATACAGGAGAAGCACGCTATAGCTATTAGCAGTAGCGAGCTTCCACTAGGAGCACTGCTGCTACACTTGTGTAGCAGTAGCGCTTGTGAGCACGCGCTACTGCTACGTGTTAGCTGTAGCGCCTTATTAGTAGCGCCGGTACCCGCGCTACTGATACACCAAAAACCCGTGCTGCTGCTAGCCTTTTCCCTAGTAGTGGAAAACTGCTCCTGCAATGCCACGAGGGCTGTAACCTCAAACGGGGCGTTGAACATCTCAGTATCTGGGGTCGCCTCGGTGGTTGCCTCCATCTTCTTGGAGCTCTCTGTCTCGTGGGGATCAGGCTCCCACGTCTGCTCCAATATCGGCAGATCTTTGCCTGGTTCTCCTTGGTCCATCATGAAACTGACGAATACTAGGAGTCCAGTGAAAGGAAAACACAATCGCAATGACAATGAAACAAAAAAGAGAGTGAGGATCGGTTACTGCTTTGCAAAAGTTCTTTTTTTCCTCTGAACGAAAATATACCAACATCACGGATCCGCTTACCTTCCCTTCGTTCGGAGAGAAGAATAGTGGCAAATGCAAGTGTTGCCTTTCTTGAAGACGGTGAGGGAGAAGGGGATTCAGCAAAGAGTGAAATGATGGTTGCTTCGTCCGTCAAACTTAGACTGCGGGGAGGTGGGGTTTTGTGATACGACGGCTCGTTACTGCCGCGCTACGACCGTGGTGACTCTCCGCCTGCATACTGCCTTCTAATTTGGTGGATGGCATTTGGGCCCGCGCGCTGCATGGCCCGCATGTCGGTGAACAAAAGTATAACAACATTCAGTAGAGGGAGACGTTTCAATGACCTAGGAGGAGCCAGAAGCGGTAGAGTGCCTCCACTATACTAGTAGTAATTGTTTTTCTGTGTAGCTGTAGAGTGTCTCCACTGTACTAGTAGTAATTGTTTTTCTGGGTAGCTGTAGAGTGTCTCCACTGTACTAGTAGTAATTGTTTCTCGGGTCCCAAGACAAACAGCCCATCCACAATAGTAAATAGTAAAATCAATTCAAAAACTTGGGTGCTCTTCTTCCTCCTTGCTCCCACCCACCTCACGTCCTCGCTCCACTCGTACCCCCAAATTCCTCACCTCACCCCTACAGAAAACCCCAGCTCCCCTTCTTCCTCACTCCTATAGAAAACCCCCAGCTCCCCTTCTTCTTCGCTCGCACTACAACTAGGCTCGTCATTCGTTACTCTGCTCAAATCCATGAGCGCGACGCGACGCCCTCGAGGAAAATGGAGTCAGCTGACCCCAGCGCCAAGAAGATGAGGCTCCCGCCAGCGGCGACGCCTGTTGTAGATCCCGCACCCGGAAGCGCGGGGAGAAGCGGTGACCCCGCCCCCACCGGATCCCAGGAACCCATAGAATCTCGGGTGGACCGCATCAGCGATCTCCCGGACGCCATCCTTGGGGAGATCATCTCGCTTCTCCCCACCAAGGATTGCTGCCGCACCCAAGTCCTCTCAATTCGGTGGCGCCCTCTATGGCACGCCGTTCCCCTTAATCTCGAGTGTCGTCAGCTATCTCTCTTCAATGATTTTGAAATCCCCAGAGCCATCATCTCCTCCCACCAGGGCTCCGTTCAAAGCCTCTGCATCCCTTCATGCTACCTGAGCAAGCATACCATGCCTTGCACGGTGGACGCATGGCTGGAATCCCCTGAATTCACAGAACTGCAGCTGCTTGAGTTCTCCTATTCCCCTGGAAATCACATACCACATACCGAACGCCATGAACTTGTTCCCTCAGCACTGATGTCCATCTCGGGGTTTTCGTCCTCTCTCCACACCACCACCTTTACGCAGTGCTACCTACCAGACAATCTGGTACTAAACCTTCGACTCCCATTTCTCAAGAAACTTTCACTTGTGCGGGTTCGTATATCGGAGGCCTCATTGCACAACATCATCCACTCCAGTTGCCCTGCGCTGGAGTGCTTGGTGCTTGTTTTCATAGTTAGAATCGGTTGTCTCTAAATAAAGTTGCATAACCTTGTAAGAATTGGAATTTCTTTTGATGAAAGGCAGCTCATCATCCAAGATGCCCCTTCACTTCAAAGGTTGATCCTTGATTCTAGTTATTCACCGTTGCAAATAACCATCCTCTTTGCGCCTAAACTGGAGACCTTGGGTGTAATACATAATCTCTGTGCTCATTTCAATATGGTGTTTGGCTCCACAGTTCTTCAGGTACTTTATATTATCATCTACACTTGTAACCATAAGCTGCATTTTAAATTTCTGCGCATAATTTATATATCATCTTGGAGTACACATTTTGTAGTAATATTATGTTCTATGCTCAATGAAGAGTTTCTCCATGGATGGCCTATCAATGGTGCTGGATTCTGTCAAGATCTTATATATCCAAATGAATAGTTTTGATCAGAACAATATTATTGGCTTGCTGCAATGCTTTCCATGTCTGGAGAAGTTGTATATAAAGGTGATAATTTCACGCACATTGGAAGCCTGCATATAGTGTACTAGAATTAACCGTTTAGCTGTTGCTCTTTCGAAACTCTTCTTTTAGACCTTAACTGTTTTCAATCTTCATGTCTATTTAGGCAACAGGATGGGGTAAGAAAGTTATAACCAATCGGTGGATTCGTAAGCATCAGGATTTTCTCACTTCTCATGAGATTCGATTGAAGACAATAACGCTAGAACGATATGTAGCCAACCGTGCAGACACAAGATCTGTCACATTCTTCCTACTAAATGCGAGGTTACTATTGTCCATCAGGATTATGTTTATCAGCAACATGGTTTTGACGGATGGGTATGTCGAAGAGCAAAAAAAGGAGATTCAGGTGGGCAAAAGAGCTTCTGAACGTGCCGGGCTTCTATTTACAACATATAGTGGTCATAATCCAGTAAATTTTATGACCCAGGATGTTCATTCTATGGACCTGACCGATCCATTTGACTGTGACTACCGAAAATAATGCTGGAGTTAGATGTTATTGCCCTTTTCAATCTGGTTTTTTTGTAAACCTGATGAACAATTAACCCTCGTGCTTTTGTATAGTTTGTAAGCTGGAGTTAGATGTTCCTGCCCTTTTCAAGTCGGCTGTGACTGTCATATTTTCTTTGAAACAAGGCAAACGGCTTGCCATTCGTTTAATTTAGAGTGAAATATTGTAACAAATCCAAACCAAGGGAAATAACATCACTCTCGTCGGCTGCTTGAGCTCACTGTGCATTATAGAAGCCAAGTGATTAGCCCCCACCAGCACCCACAAACTTATTTCGAACTAGCACATCAAATGGGCCGTAAATTTTCATAGGAAAGGCTGCATGACCGTGACAGATTTGGATTCTGACATTTGGGACCCGCGAGGAAATAGCCTATCCAAGGTGGTGTCGACTTACTAGCCAGTCAACAAACAATTCTGCCTACCAGCCGTTGGATTGACATCCAACATCTGTCATGTATCTTCTATCTCTTGTCTTCTTCTTCCTCCAATCGCCCAAACCAAACCACCCCGTCGGCTCCGCCTGCTCCCGCCTCCCATGGCTGGCTGCGCCTCCGCCGCCCTACCGTATGTACCCTCCAACGTTGGCCAGTCCCTCCCTCTATTCCCCCACACGTCCTGTTATTCTCCAGCGATGTCAGTCCCAACACGCACCCGGGCCCGAACCAGTCAACCCTCGTACTCCCCTCCGCATGCGACTCGACCGGCGCATCTTCAACGGCTCCTGTTCATTCCGTCTGAGGCTTTGCCGTCGTCCTCCGCCTTGCGGCCTTGGTTCACTCACCGTGCGCGGTGCGCCACCCTCTTGCGTTGTCAACGTCGTCAACAACCGAGAGGAACAAGGAGATGACTGTACATGGAGAGGATGACAGTAGGGACCCACCAGCGTCATGGCAGTACGCAAGCAAGTTCCACTATAGTACAAGCCCAAAAATATGGTTCCTCCTAATGGTTGGACATCTGGGGCTCACGCCATTGTCAACGTAGTCAATAAACGAGAGAATTACACTACGAGCGGCTGACACCATGGACCCACTAAGTCGCGTAGTTTTTTTTGAGGAACAAGCAGTTGTTATTTATACTAGCTTTAGTGACGGATCAGGGTAACAACGGGGCTGTGCGGGGGCTGTGGCCCGTCTAGCCAGGGTTTTTATTTATGTTTACCACATCATGAGCCCAGTCGTGTTTTTTTCTTGCTGAAAATGGCTAGCCCGGTTCAATTTTTTAAAAGAAATACCCAAACAAGGCCTACTTGCTTTATCGGCCCTGCTGGGCTGCAAATCTTTCAAGACGAGGAGAGTTTCATTCGGTTTGCCCAGAAATGGGTTGTACATTTTTAAAACACATCAAACCGGGAATTAGTTTCAAATTTTTTTCATTACAAGATCTTAAATTCCATTGATTTTTATGCGTGGACAATTATTTGGATTTTATATTTATATAAGTTATTTTTCAAAATAGTTTGAATGTGAATCGATATTTCTGGATTAAAAACAGTTGACCGCACCGAAATATGCAAAATTTCGTATACTTTTTAGCCGTGGCCACAATATGGGGTGTGATGCTAACAAAAAGAATATGGGCTCCAAAAAAATCTTTAGAATTAGCAAATGGGCCGTACATTATTAGAAATAATGGCAGATGGGCTGTATGCTGTTTTCCACAGATTTGAGGCTGATTTGTGCGCCTACTACAGGTTGATGCGTATGCTTTCATAAAAAAAAAGGTTGACGCACACGCAACGCCCTGTCAACTTAGTCAACACACGAGAGCAGTGACTGTTGGATGTCCATCCAATGGCTGTCGTGCTTCTTCAATCTCTGCTCTTCATGCTCAAGCCGCTCAAACAAGCGCCGGCGGGATTGCCTGCTCCCTCCTCCCGCGGCCGGCTATGCTGCCGCGTAGGCCTCATGGCCCCACCGTGCTCCCATCGCTGGTCGAGCCATCCCTCTACTCACCCACACATGTTGTTATTCTCCAGTGATGGCAGACGAACCAGTAAACCCTCGTACTCCTCCGCGTGGGAAACAACTGCCGAGTATTCCCTGGCTCCATGTCGTTCCCTTCCTAGGCCTCGCCGTCGTCCATCGCCATGGTGCTCTCGACGCGGCCTGGTCAACATGGTCAATGAACGACATCCATCGGAAGTGGACTGTACGTGGAGGGCTGACAGCTGGGTCCACGGCCGCATGCAAGGAAATGCCTCCTTATTACGTGCAAAATAATGATTCCTCCACCTGACAGCTAGGACCCACAGGAAGGGCCTCTGTATTTCACGAAAAAACGTTCCCCCCGCTGACAGGTCGGACCCACCAGCTATATCTTCGCACGCAAGGAAGTGCCTCCTTATTACGCGCAAAAAAATGAATATCCCCCTGCTAGCTGGGACCCACCATATTGTTGGGCTGACTTGTGGGCCTACTAAGTTGACAGGGACGGAGAGCTTTGTCAACTTAGTCAATACTCCAGTGACCGTATGATGTCCATCCAACGGCCATAGTGCTCCTTCAACCTCTGGTCTTGTTGCTCCAGCCGCCCAAAGCAGCGCCGGTCGTGCCGCCTGCTCCTGCCTCCCGTGGCCGGCTGTGCTACCGCGGAGGCCTCACCGCCCCCATACTACTCCCACCATTGGCCAGGCCATCCCTCCACTCACCCACACCCCCTGTTATTCTGCGGCAACGGCAGCCTCACACCGCAGCCGAACCAGTGAATGCTCGTACTCCTCTCCGCGTGGAGATCCACTTCCGCATCTTGCACGGGTCCGCGTCGTCCCCTTCCTAGGCCTCGCCGTCGTCCACTGCCATGGTGCTCTCGGTGCGGCGTGGTCAATGTGGTCAACGACCGACTTCCATCGGAAGAGTACTGTACGTGGAGAGGCTGACAGCTGGGTCCACGGCAGCCGCAAGGAAGTGCCTCCTTATTACGCAGAAAATAATTATTCCTCCACCTGACAGCAGGGACCCACCGGACGGCACCAGTATTTTGTAAAAAAAATTGTTTCCTCCCGACTGCTGGGACCCACCGGACATGCCACCGTATTTCGTGAAAAAATGTTCCCCCCGCTGTCAGCTCGGACCCACCGGAAGTGCCTCCTTATTACACACACAAAAATGAATACTACCCCGGCTAGCTAGGACCCACCTTGCTGGGAGGCTGACTTGTGGGCCTACTAAGTTGACGGGGACGAAGGGCTTTGTCAACTTAGTCAATATGAACGATTCTAGCTCTAGTGACCGAACGATGTCCATCCAACAACCTTAGTGCTTCTTCAACCTCTGGTCTTCTTGCTCCAGCCTCCCAAAGCAGCGCCGGTCGTGCCGCATGCTCCTGCCTCCCATGGCCGGTTGTGCTGCCGCAGAGGCCTCACCGCCCCCTACTATTCCCACCGCTGGCCAGGCCCTGCCGCGACGGCAGCCTCACACCGCAGCCGAACCAGTAAACCCTCTTAGTCCTCTCCGCGTGGGCTTCCACTGTCGCGTCGTCCCCTTCCAAGGCCTCGCTGTCGTCCACCGCCGTGGTGCTCTCCGCGCGGCGTGGTCAACATGGTCAAGGAACAACTTCCATCGGAAGAGTACTGTACGTGGAGAGGCTGACAGCTGAGTCCACGGCCACAACCCAGTTTTTTGTGATTTGCAAAGTAAGTCGCTTTGTCAGGCCTGTTGGGCTGCAAATCTTTCAAGACGAGGAGAGCTTTCATTCGGCTGGCCGAGAAAATGGCCCATCAGTAATGAGAAATGGGTTGTACATTTTTAAAACACATCAAACCGGCAATTAGTTTCAAATATTTTTTTTTTCATTTCAAGATTTTAAATTACATTAATTTTTATGCGTGGAGAATTTGTTGGATTTTATATTGATATACATTTATTTTTAAAATCAGTTTGAATGTGAGTCGAAATTTCGGGATTAAAAATAGTTCGGACCGCACCGAAATATGCAAAATTCCGTATAATTTTTTAACCGTTGCCACAATATGGGCTGTAATGCTAACAAAAAGAATATGATCTCCAAAAAAACCTTAAGAATTAGCAAATGGGATGTAAATTATTACAAATAATGGCAGATGGGTTGTGTGTTGTTTTCCACAAATTTGAGGCTTTCCTAGAAAAAGGTTGACACACAAGCACTGACTGTTGGATGTCCATCCAACGGCCGTTGTGCTTCTTCAATCTCTGCTCTTCCTACTCCAGCCGCTAAAACAAGCGCCGGCGGGAGTGCCTGCTCCCTCCTCCTTGCGGCCGGCTGTGCTGCCGTGCAGGCCTCACCGCCCGACCGTACTCCCATCGCTGGCCTAGCCATCCCTCTACTCACTCACACCTGTTGTTATTCTCCGGCGACGGCAGACGAACAAGTAAACCGTCGTACAGTCGTACTCCCCTCCGCGTGGGAAACAACTGCCGAGTCTTCCCTACCTCCGAGTCGTCCCCTTCCTAGGCCTCGTCGTCGTCCACCGCCCTGGTGCTCTCGGCGCGGCGCGGTCAACGTGGTCAAGGAACGACTTCCATCGGACATGGAATGTATGTGGAGAGGCTGACAGCTGGGTCCACGGCCGCAGCAAGGAAGTGCCTCCTTATTACGCGGAAAATAATGATTCCTCCACCTGACAGCTGGGACCCATCGGACGGGCCACTGTATTTTGCGAAAAAACGTTTCCCCCTGACTGCTGGGACCCACTAGCTACATCTTCGCACGCAAGGAAGTGCGTCCGGGCAAAAAAAAATGATTCACCCCCTGACTGCTGGGACCCACCAGCTATATCTTCGCAGGCAAGGAAGTGCCTGACAGTCGGGACCCACCTGGTCGAAGCGTACGTAGCGTTGTCATTCTGGTCACGAACTTGTACGTACATACTGGTCGATGTAAAGGCGCGCACGTGTCGTAGTAGAGGTGCGCACGTGTCGTAGTAGAGGCGCGCACGTAGCATGTACATGTACGTACAACGGCGAGGGTGCAAGAAAGAAAATACGGCCACGTATGTGTACATACGGGCGGGGTCTCGAACGCCTACTCGCACATACGTACGGCCAGGGCTCGTGTACATGGCTGGGTCGGAACAGAGAAACAGCATCGTCGCCGTGTTCATGGGGAGGCAACGGAATGCGTCATGTTCATGGGGAGACAACGGAATGCGTCGTGTTCATCGGGAGGGCTTGGACGGAACTGGCGATGGAAACGAGGCCTAGCATACCGCAGAACAGAGGAAACGACCTTGTGTTCGACCGGCCACATTCGAAAAAGGATCCTATTCATCGGGAGGGGTCTGGCGTACCGCAAAACGGAGGAAACGGACCTCCTACGGTCGAAACGGGGGTCCTGTTCATTGGGAGGTGTGTGGCCTACCGCAAAACGGACGAAACGGACCTCCTACGGTCAAAACGGGGGTCCTGTTCATCGGGAGGGGTGTGGCGTACCGCAAAACGGAGGAAACAGACTTGTGTTGGAGCGCTGCGGTCGAAACGGGGGTCCTGTTCATCGGGAGGGGTGTGGCATGCTGAAAACGGGACTCCACGGGATATTGTTCATCTCCAACGTCGACCCCCTCCAGCCTCCACGAGCTACTGTTCATCCACCGTCGACCTCCTCCAGCGTCCACCTGCGACTGTTCATCCATGGGTTCCTGTTCATCCAGCCTCCACCGCGCGCTACTCCACCGACTACTGTTCAACCAGCCCTCTCCATGGGCTCCTGTTCAACCACCCCTCCACGGGCTACTGTTCATCCTACCCTCCCCATCTACTGTTCACCCAGCCCTCCACGGGGTCCTGTTCATCCAGCCCCAACCGGCTTGCTCGATCAAGGTCCCGTTCATCCAGAGGCAAC
>NC_041380.1:370406979-370419401 GCF_002162155.2 Triticum dicoccoides | reverse complement strand
AACACCCATCGATCGATCGCTCGGGTTTAGTAACGCGTAGCCTGCAATGCAATCGCTCAGGTTCAGTTAGATCCAACGCCTCGCACACACGCGCGTACGTGTATGAGAGAAACGCGCATCACTTGGCCCCCGACCTCCCACCGTAACTGGGAACTCCCCGAAATTTTCCTCGCCCTCGCTTCTACCATGGTTTTTTCCATCATGGACGGCCCAAAGAATGTCATGCAGCTGCATCTCCGGCCCGCCCAGGACGAAAAGCCCATTTTCTGTCATGATTTTTTGTCATAGAAGTAGGAGCCCACCACATCTGTGATGATACCGGGTTTTGTCACAATTATCGTCATAGAAGTGTCATATGTATGACAGAAAAAAAATTCGTTCGACCCAGAATGTCACGGATGTGTTTTATTTGTAGTGATCTGAGTACAGACATAAGTTAGACAAGTTTGCCTTAAGAAGGCTACCACAAAAACAACATCGATCGAAAAGGCAAGGCCTCCTGCCTGGGAGCCTCCTAACTACTCCAGGTCGTCAACGGCCGTCACGTAGTAGTAGGCATCCTCGGGGTAGTAGTAGTCATCAGTGGTGTCGTCTGGCTCCTGGGATCCGTCATCTAGTCGCAACAATCGGGTATGGAGGAAAAGAGGTAGCAAAGCAGCCGTGAGTACTCATCCAAAGTACTCGCAAGACTTACATCAGATCTAAACTAAGTATGCATCTGTATCAAAGGAAATGGGTTGTATCTGTGGACTAAACTGCAGAATGCCAGAAAGAAGGGGAAAGCCTAGCCTATCGAAGACTAGCATCTTCTAGAAACCACCATCTTGCAGCAACAAGAGAGAGTAGAGTAGCATAAAGTAAAGTAGCAGTAGTGTTATCAACCTCAGCCAGAGATCCTTTCTCGACTCCCTACGAGAAAGCAATCCCAGAGCCATACTATCCATTGCTCATATCCATTTCTCATCACAATCCATTTCTCATCTCAAGTAACCAATTCTAGTTGTATCGATCGGGATACAACTCCAAGCGTCTGTTACCGTAGGACAGGCTATCGATAGATGTTTTCTTCCCTGCAGGGGTGCACCAACTTACCCATCACGCTCGATTAACTCCGAGCGGACACACTTTCCTGGGTCATGTCCGGCCTCGGCCAAACAATACGCCGCAACCCGACCTAGGCTTAATAGAGAGGTCAGCACGCCGGACTAAGCCTATGCCCCCAAGGGTCATGGGCCATCTCCCCGGGAACTCCTGCATGTTGCGTACGTGGCCGGTGAGCAGACCTAGCTACCTCCTTCAACAAGGCAGGAGCTTACGCAATCCAACCTGACGCGCGCCGCTAGGCGCTGACGTCTATTAAGCTTCGGCTGATGCATACGACGTGAACGCCCATACTATGCCCACGTGATGGTTAGTGCTATCAGGCCAGAGGCCCCTCGGATCAAATATCCAAATCGTAGTGGATTAGGAACGCGCGGTAACAAGCAGAGAATCACAAAAGATGTGATCCCATCGCCCCGTCTCGAGTACTTGCGGCAAGGGCTAAGAATGCCCGTCCACGCCTCGTATGTATCTCGCTGGCACCTTCCAGGTCAACCCGACTCGACATCACTCGCTATTAAGCTCGCGTGGGTACCCCTCAGGGCCGACCCGTCTTTAGTAACATGGCTCAGTGCAAAGTCATAGTAACCATAGTAATTGTGTATCTAACACCAAGGGGAAACCCCGAGGAATCACCCCTAGTGAATTCCACTCGATGTTGTCATCAAGGTGAACGTAAGAGGATCCACACTCGAGGTTCACATTTGATGGGTTGCACGACAGAGCTGTAACCAAAGTGGTTAAGGAGGAAATCACCCTTGATGACCTCGACTGTATAGCTACACTATGGAGATCTCATCAGGAGTGATGTAAGAGGTTCCACCCTCGGCACTCGATGGTAACTCTGCAGAGTCATACAACTAGGGGGGGTGATGTGCGGTGTCGGGGCCTGGACGTCGATCACGTTGATCGAGTCATCGAACATAAAGCGAGGCAACTAGGACAAGGTGGGGGTCATTGATGGATCACTAGCCAACCTATACTAAGCAGTTTAGGATAAGCATGTAAGGTAACAATAAGCAGGTAACAAAAACAGGCTATGCATCAGAGTAGGATCATACATAAAGCAGTAGCAGTTCTAATGCAAGCATGAGAGGGAAAGAAATGGGCGATATCGGAATGCTCAAGAGGGGTTTGCTTGCCTGGAAGCTCTGTTGAAAAGGAAGAAGTGTCGTCGACGTAGTCGATCACAGGGGCAGCATCAGTCTCGGAGTCTATCAGAGGGAAGAGGGGGAAGAAACAATAAATACAAAGCAAGCAGATGCATGACAAGACAACAAGCGGTACTAGGGGTGTTCTAACGCGGTGCTACACGATACTGGCGAAGGGGGATAACATCCGGGAAAGTTTTCCCGGAGTTAGGCATTTTCGGACAAAGGAATGGGAGGGGGAAGGTTGCGTGTTTGCTATGCTAGGTGCATGTGGCGCATGAACGGACCGCGTATTCGGATTGGTCTCATCGTTCTGAGCAACTTTCATGTATAAAACTTTTTCATCCGAGTACGGTTTATTTTCTATGATTTTTCGAAGTTTAACCAAATATTATGGAATTCCTAAAAATTGGCTAAGTCTGAGGACTGCTTGGTTTTTGAACATTACTTAGCTGTTTTTCGTAGGCTATAGCTGTTGTTCTGTACATCCTATGATCTTGTGCCTTACATCAATTATGGGCATTTTTCTGAGATCTACATGTCAGTAACTCCTTCCTCCATATTAGAGTTCATTTGCTTGATCATCAACAGCTCTACAGTAGCTATTATTATAAAGTTGTTTTTCAGTTTTCTAGCTAACAAAACTTACCATTTTGTTAATTTCATAGGATTTGGTCCAGTGGGGTATATTGAAGTTTGTCAAGCGTACTTCCTTCACATATTATTTTTACTCATGTTAACAATTGTTTTGCCGGAGTTTAAGGGCTATCTAGAGGGTTAACCATTGTAGAATTAGAAAAGCTTGCTAGCGTTACAGTAACTGTAGCTGCAGCAGTACGGCAGAGCAGCGACAGTAGGCAGCGAGCAGCATCGGCAATGGGGAAGCAGGGGCAGCGCAACGGCGTGGCGCAGGCGCGGCGAGGCTGGCTGAAGGCGGGCGAGGCCGGAGCCACGCACACACTGCACGCACCATACACACAGAGAGCACGCACACACACAGTGTACACCACACATGGCTCACGGCCATGGACATGGCCATGGCCATCTGCAACAGCAGCAATAGGCGGGAGCGGCGGCCGGGTGGCGTGGGCGCCGCCATGACCCATGAGCAGGGGCGCGTGGGCCAGCGCGGCTGCGGCTAACGGTGAGCGGAGACAGATGGGCACGTGGGCGGTCGGGGCGAGGTCAGCGCGCACACGCACGAGGAGCGGAGCTCTCGTCATGGCGGCGAGCGGTGGAGCAGACGCCAAAGTTCGGTGTTGGTGGTTACGGCGATGTGGGGGCATGTCAAGCGACGCGGGGAGCGGCGTTGGCCTCCTACGAGCTCCAGGAGCTCGACTACGAGCTCGGGTGCGAGCTCGGGCTACGGTGGTCACGGCAGCGAGCTCGTCTACGGCGACGAGTACGACCATGACGTGGTCGGCGACTACGAGCGCGGAGATGAGTAGGGGAGTAAGGGGAGAAGGAGGGGATCTCACAGCGCCCCTATAGATGTGCAAAGTGGGCTCCGGGGAGGCTCGGTGTGGGCAGACGGCGGCCGATCGAGCGGCGGGGTTGCGGTGGCCGTGGCGTGGAAGACAGTCGCGGGTGTCATCGTTCAGGCGTCTTGGCTCCGATCCAGCAATGAAGACGATGAAGGCGGAAGCTGCGGCTCTCCTGGACATCCTCCGGTGGCACGGAAGCTCGATGGCCACGACGATGGCGAAGGCGATGGTGACGACGTCTCGGGCACATGGGAGGTGGATGGAGCAGAGCGTGGGAAAGAGGGAGAAAAGATCATGGGAGTCCAGAGCGTCGGTGCTGGTCTTCTTATCCCTCCAGGCACCCTGTATTGACACGATGGCGAGAGGGTGCGGTGGGAACGACGTCCTGGCTCGGGCGTCATGGTCAGCTCGAGGGGAGAGGTTGGCGGCGACTTGGGAGCGGGCTGGGTCGGCACTGCGCTGAGTTGGCCTAATTGCACAATAGCTTTAGTCCTTGTATTTTTCCCTTTCCTGCTATAATTCTCAGGCACTGTTTTGCATTTCCTTTTAGTACTAAATGAGTTTTGTTTTGAACAAGACTTGGCACATAAATCTAACACAAAACCTTGATATGGAACAAAAAGGTTTGGGGTCAAAAGGAGTTGTCTAACTCTTTTTTTTGAAATTGAAAAGGCCAAAACAATTGATGTTGGACCACTAAATTAATTCCCATGGGCATCTCGGGAATTTAACAGAGGCTGTTTCAACATGACAATGATCTGGGGAATTTATAGGTTAAGGTGAACATTTTAGTTTTACTGATTGAAGAAATAAATATTTGACTGGCATTTTAAATTTGAATTTGTGTTTGGCTTGAAACAAAGTGAGGATTATCAACTTAATTATGACGACATGGCATCGTTAGGCAAGATATTACTGTAGCATCATACTGGGGTTGTTACAAATCTCCTCCACTACAAGAAATCTCGTCCCGAGATTTAAGAGATGATGTAAGGGGAAGCTATAAGGACAAATGTCTGAAAGGATCAGCATCCGGTAGTTATCTCAAGGAAGGAGGTTTTAGAAGCATCAGGAAACATATCGAGATTGCTATAAGTAGGTTCAACAGGTTTCAACCAGGCAGGCATCCAGCTGATGCCTAAACAAGTGATGAAGGGGTTTAAAGCAAATGAAGAATAATGTTGCCTCTGATGCCGGAATGAAACATGGTGAGGAAGTTTGCTTGCCAAGTGCAAAGAATATTTTGAAATCAAGGTTGTATAGGAGAATCGGGTTTCGATACTGTGGAACTATGGGTTATGGGCCCACCTTGTGGGTTAAAAGTAGGAAGGGTGCTGACATCTTACACGGTTATGATAGCAAGGCATGTCAGAGGGTAGCCTGTCAGTTATGTCAGCAACAACGTTGGTACCAAGGGCGAGGGACGAAGAGAACCATTATCCTGCTCGTTGAACGAGGCGGGCCATTAGGCAAAGTTCTCATCCATCGGTGGCTACCGAAATGTCATCAACAATAGTAACAGGGTCTTACTGACAGAGTGATACAACGAGGTGTTTACATAAGCAGGGAAGTATTGCTCCTTATATAATATAGATCACAATAAGGTTTAAACAAACCAATGGAAAGGAAAATGTAATTGTCAGATTAAACAGAACAATGGAAAGGAAAATGTGTTTAAACACATATTTCAGGGGTATATCCTTCCCAAGGACAAGCAGAGCATGATATCCATGACAAGATAGAAGTATAAAACCATTTAGGTAAGCGGAAAGAAATTTCATGATATTACCCATACAACGGTGTTTGGATAATTGATAAAGAAATTTTAATATCGTGCTTCAAACGTTCTTATTGGAGATCGGATTACCACAGACATGCTTCGAGATAGCATTGACATTGCTTCAAGCAAAGGTCAGACTTCGGATACACAAAGGATCCATCGGAACAACTTATAAAATAAGTCATACAATTTCAACAAGAAAAAGATGATTTTGTGGCCGGTGGGCTTAGGAACAATTCATCAAGGGGCAAGGATGGTATTTCTCATCATGAATTTGATTGATATCTTGGAACAGCTCAGAATGCTGGTGATGATCACGACACATTTGTCGAGAGATTTCATGAAGATGTAATCGATCGGCGATGACATCAAGTCAAAGGAATGCTGAAGCGAAAGGTTATTGGTACCATGGGTACGAAACAAACTCGAAAGCAAGCTTGTTGTTCATGGCGAAATGGTATGACGAGGAAGACCGACATAAGCTTAGCTCGTCGTCAAAGTTGCTCCGGGCATAAGGACCAGGTAGCATAGTTAAAAGTTGACACGATAAAAATATAGCCGATCAGGCTAGGAAGGATGTGATGGGGTATAAAACTTCCCAATATCAGGTACTAGGTGTAATGCCGGAAGGTAATCGGAGTAGAGGTTGGACGGGGGAAATGATTTGCAAAGGATAAGTATTTTGACTTATCCGGTAATTGGAATCAAGGAGGAAATATGGTCGGAACCACGATTGCAAAGGATTAATTCATAGATACAAGATGAGCTTATACCAAGGGAACATTTGATTATAAGAGAAGCTTCCATGATAAGATCTACATCGTGTCTATGGGCATGAACACAAAGTTCAAGGTCGACTCCCACTTCTTCAATGCATAACCTCTCATCTACTTCTCTCTTTTGACGAAGTTGCAGTGTAGAATTTTTTATCCAGTGTAACACCAGTAGAGTATGACCCATAGAAATTTCCGGGTTCACACAAATTAGGGAAATCATTGGTTCAACCCGTCGAGGCATCTTAGGAACATTTGCAAAAAATCAAGAGGTAATGAACTCAAGCTCGGAAGTAGAGCATGGTTGACAAAGCAGAGAATACAATTTACCAAAGGCAATATGTATCAGGGGAAGAACACATAAAATTTTGAATATGAAGGACACTGCCGGATAATAATCCAACAAAGGATTCAGCGGTCCTCAATGGATCTGATGTGAGTATCAGTACTCAATGAGAAGAAGGAAAGAATGCAAAGGCATTGGATTGTAGAAACATCTGAATAATTTGATGCTTAAATGCAAAGAAAATATGATTTCCAAATTAGAAGATCAGAAGCAAACACTCTAATCAAAAGATAAGAAAGTTGAAAAGACATAGATCGATCAAGTCCATAGTGGAGTCTGAGCCAGAAGGATAAATAATTACTAGGGAATAACTAATGAATGTGTGCATTCACGCGCACGTCGAATCATTAGGGTAAGAATGACAATCTCAAAGGAGTTTAATGAATATTGTTGGACATTTGAATTAACCATAATGCAAGACGATAAGGAAGAATAGGAGCAATAGGCTACTGAGTATTATCGGAAGATCTAATAGTATTTCAAAGAATTTGTGAAACACAAGAACAACTGGTGATGAACGGATCCCCGGTAAGCGTGAGGATTTATTCATACATGTATTCATGCAGAAAAGGAGCTGCAAGGCAGCAGGCACAAAGGATTCTCGGGGTAAAGTAGAGTATTTTAGGGCATCTTGTAATAACAAGAGCAACAAGGAATGATTGTATGAATGACAAGTGTATGTAGTTATCCATAAGGATATATCGGTGGTAGGGAATTGCAAAAGCGAGAGGCACAAAGTCTCATGAGAACATCATAGAGTATCTTCAGAATCTTCTGGTGCAGCAGGCGACCATCCAGAATGAAGGGGCTCTCCAGGGAAAGTCGTTATGAGAACCTAATGTAGTTAGTAAATTCATTTAACCCTGAATAAAAGAGAGAACTGAGTCCTAGAGTATAGACAAGGAATAAAATATCCTAATACCACCCAATGGCGTCGTGGGCCCATGGGCCACACAACCATGTTAGTAAAAGTTTTGCAATGTCTAGACTCAACTTCGGCCAAGGAGGTGGAAAGGGGGGATCCTACAGGCAGTCGGCTCTGATACCAACTTGTGACGCCCTTTATTCAATCATACACTAATCATACACGCAAATGTGTACGATCAAGATCAAGAACTCACAGGAAGATATCACAACACAACTCTAGACACAAATTAAAATAATACAAGCTTTATATTACAAGCCAGGGGCCTCGGGGGCTCGAATACACAAGAGTCAGCAGAAGAAACAATATCTGAGTACAGACATAAGTTAGACAAGTTTGCCTTAAGAAGGCTAGCACAAAAACAACATCGATCGAAAAGGCAAGGCCTCCTGCCTGGGAGCCTCCTAACTACTCCAGGTCGTCAACGACCGTCACGTAGTAGTAGGCATCCTCGGGGTAGCAGTAGTCATCAGTGGTGTTGTCTGGCTCCTGGGATCCGTCATCTGGTCGCAACAATCGGGTATGGAGGAAAAGAGGTAGCAAAGCAGCCGTGAGTACTCATCCAAAGTACTCGCAAGACTTACATCAGATCTAAACTAAGTATGAATTTGTATCAAAGGAAATGGGTTGTATCTGTGGACTAAACTGCAGAATGCCAGAAAGAAGGGGAAAGCCTAGCCTATCGAAGACTAGCATCTTCTGGAAACCACCATCTTGCAGCAACAAGAGAGAGTAGAGTAGCATAAAGTAAAGTAGCAGTAGTGTTATCAACCTCAGCCAGAGATCCTTTCTCGACTCCCTACGAGAAAGCAATCCTAGAGCCATACTATCCATTGCTCATATCCATTTCTCATCACAATCCATTTCTCATGTCAAGTAACCAGTTCTAGTTGTATCGATCGGGATACAACTCCAAGTGTCCGTTACCATAGGATAGGCTATCGATAGATGTTTTCTTCCCTGCAGGGGTGCACCAACTTACCCATCACGCTCGATTAACTCCGGCCGAACACACTTTCCTGGGTCATGCCCGGCCTCGGCCAAACAATACACCGCAACCCGACCTAGGCTTAATAGAGATGTCAGCACGCCGGACTAAGCCTATGCCCCCAAGGGTCATGGGCCATCTCCCCGGGAACTCCTGCACATTGCGTACGCGGCCGGTGAGCAGACCTAGCTACCTCCTTCAACAAGGCAGGAGCTTACGCAGTCCAACCCGGCGCGCGCCGCTCAGTCGCTGACGTCTATTAAGCTTCGGCTGATGCATATGACGCAGAACGCCCATACTGTGCCCACGTGATGGTTAGTGCTATCAGGCCAGAGGCCCCTCAAATCAAATATCCAAATTGTAGTGGATTAGGAACGCGCGGTAACAAGCAGAGACTCACGAAAGATGTGACCCCGTCGCCCCATCTCGAGTACTTGCGGCAAGGGCTAAGATTGCCCGGCCACGCCTAGTAAGTATCTCGTGGGCACCTTCCAGGTCAACCCGACACCACATCACTCGCTATTAAGCTCGCGCGGGTACCCCTCAGGGCCGACCCGTCTTTAGTAACATGGCTCAGGACAAAGTCATAGTAACCATAGTAACTGTGTATCTAACACCAAGGGGAAACCCCGAGGAATCACCCCTGGTGAATTCCACTCGATGTTGTCATCAAGGTGAACGTAAGAGGATCCACACTCGAGGTTCACATTTGATGGGTTGCACGACAGAGCCGTAACGGAAGTGGTTAAGGAGCAAATCACCCTCGATGACCTTGACCGTATAGCTACACTACGGAGATCTCATCGGGAGTGATGTAAGAGGTTCCACCTTCGGCACTCGATGGTAACTCTGTAGAGTCATACAACTAAGGGGGTGATGTGTGGTGTCGGGGCCTGGATGTCGATCACGTTGATCGAGTCATCGAACATAAAGCGAGGCAACTGGGACAAGGTGGGGGTCATTGATGGATCACTAACCAACCTATACTAAGCAGTTTAGGATAAGCAGGTAAGGTAACAATAAGCAGGTAACAAAAACAGGCTATGCATCAGAGTAGGATCATACATAAAGCAGTAACAGTTCTAACGCAAGCATGAGAGGAAAGAAATAGGCGATATCGGAATGCTCAAGGGGGGTTTGATTGCCTGGAAGCTCTGTTGAAAAGGAAGAAGTGTCGTCGACGTAGTCGATCACAGGGGCAGCATCAATCTCGGAGTCTATCGGAGAGAAGAGGGGGAAGAAACAGTAAATACAAAGCAAACAGATGCATGAAAAGACAACAAGCGGTACTAGGGGTGTGCTAACGTGGTGCTAGACGATACTAGCGAAGGGGGATAACATCCGGGAAAGACTTCCCGGAGTTAGGCATTTTCGAACAAAGGAATGGGAGGGGAAGGTTGCGTGTTTGCTATGCTAGGTGCGTGTGGCTGATGAACGGACCATGTATTCGGATTGGTCTCATCGTTCTGAGCAACTTTCATGTATAAAACTTTTAAGTCTGAGGACTGCTCGGTTTTTGAACATTACTTAGCTGTTTTTCGGAGGCTATAGCTGTTGTTCTGTACATCCTATGATCTTGTGCCTTACATCAATTATGAGCATTTTTCTGAGATCTACATGTCAGTAACACCTTCCTCCATATTATAGTTCATTTGCTTGATCATCAACAGCTCTAAAGTAGCTATTATTATAAAGCTGTTTTTCAGTTTTCCAGCTAACAAAACTTACCATTTTGTGAATTTCATAGGATTTAATCCGCGCATCAAATGGATTTGGTCCAGTGGGGTATATTGAAGTTTGTCAAATGTACTTCCTTCACATATTATTTTTACTCATGTTAACAATTGTTTTGCCGGAGTTTAAGGGTTATCTAAAGGGTTAACCATCGTAGAATTAGAAAAGCTAGCTAGCGCTACAGTAACTTTCAGTTACTGTAGCTACAGCAGTATAGGCAGAGCAGCGACAGTAGGCAGCGAGCAGCATCAGCAATGGGGAAGCAGGGGCAGCGCAACGGCATGGCGCAGGCGCGGCAAGGCTGGCCGAAGGCGGGCGAGGCCGGAGCCACGCACACACTGCACGCACCATACACACATAGAGCACGCACTCACAGTGTACACCACACACGGCTCACGGCCATGGACATGGTCATGGCCATCTGCAACAGCAGCAACAGGCGGGAGCGGCAGCCGGGTCGCGTGGGCGCCGCCTCGACCCACGAGCAGGGGCGCACGGGCCAGCGCGGCTGCGGCCAACGATGAGCGGAGACAGACGGGCACGTGGGCGGTCGGGGCGAGGTCAGGGCGTGGTCAGCGCGCACACGCACGGGGAGGGGAGCTCTCATCATGGCGGCGAGCGGTGGAGCGGACGCCAAAGTTCGGCGTTGGTGGTTACGGCGATGTGGGGTCACGTCAAGCGACGCGGGGAGCGGCGTTGGGCTCCTACGAGCTCCAGGAGCTCGACTACGAGCTCGGGCGCGAGCTCGGGCTACGGTGGTCACGGCGGCGAGCTCGTCTACGGCGACGAGTATGGCCATGACATGGTCGGCACCTACGAGCGCGGAGATGAGCAGGTGAGTAAGGGGAGAAGGAGTGGATCTCACAGCACCCCTGCAGATGTGCAAAGCGGGCTTGGGGGAGGCTCGGTGTGGGCAGACGGCGGCGGATCGAGCGGCGGGGTTGCGGTGGCCGTGGCGTGGAAGACATTCGTGGGCGTCGTCGTTCAGGCGTCTTGGCTCCGATCCAGCGATGAAGACAATGAAGGCGGAAGCTGCGGCTCTCCTGGACATCCTCCGGTGGCACGGAAGCTGGATGGCCACGATGATGGCGAAGGCGAGCACTACTAGGAAAAGGGCTATAGATGGAAATGGCACTAATGGCGCACCAGACATGTGGTGCGCCATTAATATATACTAATGGCGCACCACCTTCTGATGCGCCATTAGTGTTGAAACTACTAATGGCGTACCCTGCCTACGGTGCGCCATTAGTACCAAATTTTTTTTTTGAACTAGTGCGCCTGTGTCCAAACATACTAATGGCGCACCGTGTGTGTGGTGCGTCATTACTAGTTAAACTAGCAATGGCGCACCATGCCACGGTGCGCCATTAGTAACCTTGGCCACCACTTCCATCGAATGCACCCCTCCCGTGGATCGCCTTTTCAGTTTTAAAAAAATAAAACAAAATGATAAAAATGTTAAAAAAATAAAAGAAAATAAGTTTCCCATGTGATATGTGGCCTAGTTGTTGGGAAGATTTGCAAATATGAATTTTGACTTCATTTGCAAAATCTCGCGAGAATTTGTAAAAGTGGGCATAACTTTTGCATACTAACTCGGATGAAAAAGTTTTTTATATGAAAAATCATCTACTCGAAAAGTTACATCCAAATTTAACAGGGGCTTTTAAGATCTAGAGAGGCAAAAAAAATCAAAAAAATTCAAACTTACTAATGGCGCACCTGCCCATGGTGCGCCATTAGTATCTTCCCTCCTTCAAATTTCAGAATAAGTCAAAAAAATAAAAAAAAATTACTAATGGCGCACCTGACCATGGTGCGCCATTAGTATCTTCCCGCCTTCAAAATTCAAAATGAATCAAAAAAATAAAAAAAAATTACTAATGGCGCACCTGACCGTGGTGCGCCATTAGTATCTTCCCGCCTTCAAAATTCAAAATAAATCAAAAAAATAAAAAAAATTACTAATGGCGCACCTGCCAGCGGTGCGCCATTAGTATGTCGTATATATGGCTGGTCCTCTCCTCCTCTCTTCATTTCATCTTCCCTTCTCTCCTCCTCTGCGGCGACCTCCTCCTACCTCCTCCCTCCTCCCCTCCCCTCCCCTCCCCTCCCCTCATGGTTTCTTCTCCCTCCT
>NC_041380.1:370380036-370406543 GCF_002162155.2 Triticum dicoccoides | reverse complement strand
CAGTGGTGCGCCATTAGTATACCAGATACTAATGGCGCACCACTGGTGCGCCATTAGTAAAAATTACTAATGGCGTGCTGTTAGTGGCGCACCACAGATGCGCCATTAATGGCCATAATAGGTGCGCCATTAGTAGAGGTTTTTCTAGTAGTGCGATGGCGATGGCGTCTCGGGCACATGCGTGGTGGATGGACCGGAGCGTGGGAAAGAGGGAGAAAAGATCCTGGGAGTCCAGAGCGTCAGTGCTGGTCTTCTTATCCCCTCCAGGCGCCATGTAGCGACACGATGGCGAGAGGGTGCGCGGGAACGACGTCCTGGCTCGGGCGTCATGGACAGCTGGAGGGGAGAGGTTGGGGGGCGACCTGGGAGCGGGCTGGGCCGGCACTGTCGCTGAGTAGGCCTAATTGCACAGTAGCTTTAGTCCTTGTCTTTTCCCTTTCCTGCTATAATTCTCAGGCACTGTTTTGCATTTCCTTTTAGTACTAAATGAGTTTTGTTTTGAACAAAACATGGCACATAAATCTAACACAAAACCTTGATATGGAAGAAAAAGGTTTGGGGTCAAAAGGAGTTGTCTAACTCTTTTTTTTTTGAAATTGAAAAGCCAAAACAATTGATGTTGGACCACTAAATTAATTCCCACGGGCATCTCAGGAATTTAACAGAGGCTGTTTCAACATGATAATGATCTAGGGAATTTATAGGATAAGGTGAATATTTTAGTTTTACTAATTGAAGAAATAAATATTTGACTGGCATTTTAAATTTGAATTTGTGTTTGGTTTGAAACAAAGTGAGGATTAGCAACTTAATTATGACGACATGGAATCATTAGGCAAGATATTAGTGTAGCATCATACTGGGGTTGTTACACTTCTCCACTAAGACAATGTTAGAAATCGACTCGGCATACCTGCAAGGTCTAATAAAATTAGCTTTAAGCAAACGACCAATCTCTTCCTTGATACGGTCATATGTTTTTGGATTAAACTTTCTGGCTAATTGTTTATATGGTCTAAAACCAGTCTTTATAGGTAACCGATGCTCCACTAGCTCTCGGCTTAAACCTGTCATCTCATGATATTCCCATGCAAAGCAACAAACATATTCTTTCAATAGCTCGATTAACTTAGCTTTACAATCGGCTTTCAAATTTCTGTTTACAAATGTCGGTCGAGTGACTGAACCATCTCCAATATCTATCTCTTCTAATGGATCGGCCGATGTAAAACCTTGACCAAGTTTATCCATGTCATCCAACTCCTCTATAAACTCATACATATCGTTCTCGCTGGACCGATATTTTACAAAACGTTTTTGTAACCACTCGGAACTAGAATCCATTTAAACATATCATACCTTGGAGCCGATTGCATTCAGTCGGCTTTAAAGAGACGGGCACAAAACCATTCTTGGTCGCGCTGAGAAAATCGAACTCTGACAAGTCTGGCCCCGTCAAGCAAGTAGCATTGGGGTGTTGCCTATCCACCGATGCATCGGCCAAAGCAACACAAGTCGAGTTATCCGCATGAATGACTTCCGCTTCATCATCAACCCATTCGATCAAAAACTGGTGCATAGTGGATGTCACGCACTGGTTTGCATGAACCCAATCACGGCCTAGTATGACGTTGTAGTTACCTTGCACCTCAGCGACAAAGAATGCAGTAGCCAAAGTTTTGCTCCCGACTGTAAGCTCCACATACATCACACCTTTGGCTTCAGTTTTCTCTTTGCCTTCAAATCCATTGAGAACCTTATTCGTCTTCATCAGCTCTTCATCAGGCAAAGCCAATTTATTGAAGACCAAATAGGGCATAAGATTTACCACCACACCACCATCAACAAGCATTCGATTGAGTGGAGATCCGTTGATATGACCTCTGAGATACAACGGTTTCAAATGTGTCACTAGGTCTTTTGGTTTCTCGAATATTGCATTTTTAGGGCCAAAATCCAGCTGAGCCACTCCCCTTCCTCATCTACAGCATGAAACTCAGCGGGTAAGTAATACACCATATTAATATTCATACCTTCATGAACCGGTGTTGACTCGTAATCTAACATATCCTCCTCTTCCCCTATTATATCCACCGATTCTGAAATTTGTTCGAGCAAAGAAGAAGCAATAGGTAACGCAGACGATGCAATGATTACATTGTCCTCTTTTGGTGGTGTAGGTGCTGCTCTGATAAGTGTAGAAGCCACTTCATCTTGTATTTGTTTAGGCCTCCACACTTGTTTTGTAGGCACCATGGGCCGAGTGTCATTGAACAACTTATCCCTTTGCTTCTCATCCTCTTGTTCTGTCATCTCTTGACTCCTTAACCTTTGTAATTCCCTCTTTCGTGTCTTCGTTAGCCCTGGAGTGTCGGCGTTCTGGGAATGAGGGTCCCCAGACTTGCCTGCCTGCGGCCCGCAGCGTGGCTCCTCCAGCGGCCCTGTATGGCCCATCTTCACCAACAAACATTCGAGATCCTCGCGAGGGGCCAAGCCTCGCGAGGCGGATGACGCAAGACCTCCTCAGGGGCGGCCTCACCAGGCTGGCTCGCGACGGGCGGAGAGATCAAGCCAAGGCGAACCTCGCGAGGTTCGAATGACGCAAGCCATGACGATCAAGACCAGGCGGGAGCCAGCGCGCACAGTGTCCCCGTTTCCTATTTGGTGTTAAGGAGGCAAGCGCAGGCGAGGATTTCCGAGGCATCAAGCAACGGTTTCCATATCGGTGCAAGAAGACCAAGACCAGCAGGACGGCAGGACGGAGGTCACCGTGGAGCCCAAGACGACGTCACCACCAGAGCCTTTGGCAGGCGAAGACTAGTTTCGTCAGGATAGCTTGTACTAGCTGTCCCCCTTCAAATTGGCAGTTGTGGGATCCCTTCCCGCTTAATATTTGGGAAGAGGACCGGGGCCTCTATAAACATGACTAGCCACCACCATAGCTAGGGCGGCGGATCGATCAGATATTGGATCAGAGCCATTCCATCCTCAGCCTCAGACAAGTTCACCAAGCACAAGAACACCTCTCCTCAGGAGGTTGTTCTTCCCCTGTAATTGTTCATCCTTAGCCCAAGAGGCAATCCACCACACCACATTGGAGTAGGGTATTGCACCACAACGGTAGCTCGAACCAGTATAGATCTTGTGTCTCATGTTCTTTGGGTCTGTCAAGCTAGGCCGTGAGATCGTTGAGTGTGCGAGCTAGAGAGGGGGGAGATATTCGTGCGCACCCCAGTGTCCGAACCTCAAGGGTTTTGCCAGAACCCGAAATCCAACATTTGGCGTGACAGGTAGGGGGTGCGCCGAAGCCTTCTTCTTCGTCGATCCATGCTTCGTCACTCCACCAAGCTCATGGCCGACGCTCGCCGGGCTCGTGTGGAGCGCCGGGCCGCTAGCGCCGCCCGTGTCGCTCAGACGACCCCAGTAGGCGGGCCTCACCGTCGTTCTCCGTCACCTGCCGCCAACGCCGTCACTGGTCCGGCGGCAAGCGAGCAGCAAGCCTATTCGATGCATCCCTTTGTGCGATGTGACGGCCACACCGCCACCCCGTCGCTGACTCCGACCGACTCATCATCTCACGCTCGCCGCGCACCCATGGATGCGCAGGTCGTGCTGCTCATGGCGTGCGAGCTCCTGCACTACCATCTAGTCGACGACTTCTACGAGGACTGGCTGGACCGCATCGCCGAGCTCGTCAGCGCCGCGGGAGGCTCTCCTGCACCGTCCCTCTCGCTGTCTCGCCCGCCCCCAGCTGCAGGCGATGTGGTTCACGGAGTGCCTCTGCCTCCTTCGCAACAAGATGGCACCCTTGCGCCGAGGCGTGCAGCTCAGGGAGCACCTAAGCCTCCCCCGCGTCAAGACGGCATCGTCGCTCCAAGATGCACGGCCCAGCGGCGCGACCCACCACGCCACGTGCCAGCGCACGAAGAAAGAAGCTGCCAAGAGATTCCCCGTCCACAAGGAAACACTCCACCACTCCCAGCTCCGCTGCGCCAGGATTGCTTGCTGCGACAGGGCCATGCGCCGCGTGCCATGGCGGCGCAGGGGCACCACGACCAAGTTCTGCCTCCACGACGGGCCACGGTGGGCTTCCGCGCCTTCACTCCTGAGTTGGATAGCGTCGTCTGGCCGGGCAAGTTCAAGCCAGATCTGCCTCCTCGCTACGATGGCACCCCCGACCCTGCGGAGTTTCTGCAGCTCTACGAGCTGAGCATTGAAGCGGCCAACGGCGACGAAAAGGTCATGGCGAACTGGTTTCCCATGGCTCTTAAGGACAATGCCCACTCATGGCTCCTGAACCTGCCCCCAGGCTCAATTTCCTCTTGGGACGAGATGCGCGACCGCTTCATCGCCAACTTCCAGGGCACTCGCGACCGCCCCTCGGTCGCAGGTGACCTACGCTGCATCAAGCAACAACCGGGAGAAACCCTGCAGAAGTACATCCAACACTTCAACAACGCGTGAATCAAGATCCCCAAGGTAAGGGACGAGGCCATCATCTCAGCGTTCTCCGACGGCGTCCGCGACGTCGAGATGAAGGAGGAGCTCGCCATCCATGAAGAGTTGTGCACGACCTTGGAGCTGTTCAACATCGCGACCAAGTGTGCAAGAGCTGAGGAGGGGCGCCTCTCCCTCCTCGAGCTCCCTGCTGCCGATCCAGAGGAGAAGAAGGCCAAAGCCAAGGACGTGAAGTGCAAAGGAGTCGCCGTGCTTGCGGCAGAACCAGACACGAAGCGCGGCCGAGATCTTCCCAAGTCATCCAAGGGCAGCCGCACTTTCTGCGCCTTCCACAACGTGCGCACACACAACACTAATGACTGGCAGGAGCTTAGGGCCATTCGAGATGGATGCTTCGGTCGACGCCCCGAGCGCAACGACCGGGGCTATGGCCAAGGAGGTGGACGTGGTGGAGGACCTTGGGACGACCGTGGGCCTCGCCAGGAGTGGCGCGACCAACCTCGTGAGGATCGTTGGCAAGACCAACCTTGTGAGGGCGCCTAGAGGGACCAACCTCCTGAGGACCGTCCTCAGGGCAACCCTGGTCTCCCTCTGCTACCGCCGCCAAGAAGGAACGATGACCATCAATAGGAGGAGGGGCTGCGGGCTTCCAAGAGCCGTGAGCTATCGCCTACATCTTGGGCGGAGCTCAAGCCCCAGCCTCTCAATGAGTCTTCAAGCAGTTTGCTCAAGAGGTGAACTCAGTCCTTCCCAGGCTCGAGGCCACACGCCCGCTCAGATGGTCCAAGTACGCCATCACCTTTAGCTCGGCAGACCAGCTCAAGTGTGCGGCAATGGCCGGCGTTCTCCCAATGCTCTGTTCACTCGTCATCAGCAATGTCCAAGTCACCAAGACCCTCATCGACGGCGGCGCAGGGCTCAATGTCCTGTCCGTCGAGACTTTCGACAGCCTTCAAGTGCCATACGCTCAGCTCTAGCCTACCAAGCCTTTCTCAGGAGTGACTGGTGGCTCTACCACCCTGATAGGGCAAGTTCGTCTCCTTGTCACCTTCTGTCAATGCGATAACTACCACACCGAGCTCATCGACTTCGACGTCGCCCACATCCGTCTGTCGTACAATGCCATCCTCGGGTACCCAGCGCCGACCAAATTCATGGCAATTGCCCACCATGGCTACAACGTCCTCAAGATGCCCGGAAGCGGCGGAATCATCACCATCCCCTGCGAAGAAAGAGACGTGGTGTGCTCCCTCGAACGTGCCTTCCAAGCCGCATCACTCGAATACCCCGACAGCAATGCAGTGTAGTACCCTCTTGAGGCCAACCCCAAGAAGAAGAAGCAGCTGCTCCACACGGGGCCTCAAGGGAGTAGCACCTCCAATGGCACCACTTCAGGATCTACGCCTGCGCCTGGGACGCCTCTCTCCCTCACATAGGGAGGCGCGCCCGGCGCCGTCCTCGGGCAAGGCTCGGGGGCTCTCTTCTGGAGGACCTCAGACCTGGCCAGCATCACGAAGGAGGCGCTCGGGCACCATGTGGAGGCATGCTTCACGACATGTTTCCCTTAGGAGGGCGCCAGGCAAAGAGCGCCTGGCGCTCAGGAGTTCATCGACAAGGCATCTCAGGAGCTTCAGGTAGCAAGGGCAATACGCGGCGACCGTTGCCCACCTGGTGTTGCTCCCCACCCAGGCGAGGGTGGTGAGCTGCGCGTCTGCATTGACATCCCAGGGCTCAACCGGGCCGCATCTCAGGAGCGCTTCCGGCCTTTGCGTGTTGGACGCTGTGAAGGTCCACCTCACAGCTACGTTTGCATGCCGTTCGGCCTGCCGAGCGTGGCTGCTG
Source organism: Triticum dicoccoides (assembly GCF_002162155.2). NCBI lineage: Eukaryota > Viridiplantae > Streptophyta > Magnoliopsida > Poales > Poaceae > Triticum > Triticum dicoccoides. The sequence continues at coordinate 370,400,243 of NC_041380.1, read as the reverse complement.
CCTTCCAGCGCAACCCGCGGAGCGTCATGGAGGGTCAGGAGGAGAGGCATCACGCAGTCCTCGCAGAAATGGAGACGGTCCTCCGGAGGCCGTCCGAGCCTCCAGAGCCTCCCGAGGCTCAGGGCCCCGGCGGCTCATGAGAGGCGACTTCTTCACTACGCGTCTTTAGCTACCCCAACACTCCTTCGGCAACCAAACGAGGTGACATCTTGCCAAGTTCATTTAGCTGGGAGCGCCCCTTGGGCTTCATCATCCCCAGGCCGCGTGGGTCCGTCCCTACGGCATGTGTCTGCTTGCATCTTCAGTTCACCTTGCTGGGGGCGCCCTCGGGCTGTATCATCCCCAAGCCGCTCGGGTCTGACCCAGTGGCATGTATCGTTCCTGCGTTTACCCGAGCCAGTTTGCTTCTCATGCATAATCTATCAATGGTTATCACCTGCTTGTTTGTCGCCCACCAAGGGAGCCCCGCGCCGATTGTCTTTCTTCAGGATCCTTCGCATAAGAAGGCTAGGCACGGCGTCTACGCTCGGGTCCGTCCCTGCAGCGTCGATAAATCCAACGACTGAGCTCTGTCTAGCGGGCCGGCCCCGTTCACGTCACCTCCTGGGGCCATTGGTGCTTGGCCTTCTTGTGCGATAGCCTCAGGAAATCCTTTCGGCGCGGGTTGTCTAACCATCTCGTAGGACCGCCACAGCCAACAAGAATCATGACCAGGCGCAACCCGCCTTGAGGTAGGGCCTCATGAGTCCCGCGCTGGCTCACGAGCGTCCAGATACACCTCGCCTAACCCTGCCTTGCAAGCCATGTTCCAGGGCGGGGCTATACACGCCCCGGGGGCTCTCCACAGTAGGGAGTCCCCTAACACAAGTTGGCAACGGACGGGCGATCACCGCGGCGATTTGCTCCCCTCCTTGCGGGAACTTCCTGAGGACTACAGCGGGCGGTACCGCGGACTCTATCTCTTCTCCCATGCAATTCGCTTGCGCGTTAAAAGGAGGGCTCTTGAGCATCGCGACTAAGGAGCTCTTACTGGCTCTCCATCCCTCACCCCTGGCCTTGACCATGGCATCGCGACCTGGCATACCAGCGGCGGCTGAGCTCGCTCGAGGGCCGGGACCTGAGGGCGTAGAGCACCAGGAAGAACGTGGAGAAGAGAGGGAGGCCCGCACGGGCCTAACCTAGCTACCCAGCAGCGGCCGACACCCAAGTCTGGTGTGGCACGGGAAGCCGACTCCAGAATGCCAAGATAAGTCTTGTACCTGGACCAACCTAGCGCTGCGACATAAGATTCTCGCCTTTTTGCTGCCCTGCTGCGGCAACATCGCCTCCCTTTCCCATAGTTAGGTAGTTGCTTGCACGCTAAAGGGGACCTCTCGAGCATCGCGCCTCAGGAGCTCTTACTGGACCTTGGGCCGCTCACCTCCTGGCCTTGACCACGACATCGCGACCTGGCATACCAGCGACGGCTGCAGCCTGCCGGGGGACCGGGACCTGTTAGAGTAGAGCACCAAGCTGCTGCGGGATTGGAAAGGGGGAGACCGAGCCTTAGCAAGACATGTGCTCGCAAAATTTTCGTAATAAGGATAATATCAACAAAAGGCAATATAGACGCTTTGCACACCCCCGCGGGGTCCGTTTGGATTCCTCGCAGGGAATAAAAGGAAGGGAATTCCTAGGAGCTCTATCTACACGCGCCGGACGTCGCCGACGCCATCATCAACAGTGGGCCACGGAAGGCTGGCGCCAACCCCATCCAAATCAATGGCGGCGGCGGCCAGACGCAGCGACCTTGCTCCGGGCCCGACGAGAGCTCGGGGGCACGTAGCTATCGCCGCTTGTCTCCGGAGACTCCATGAGCTCGGGAGAGTCGCGGGACCACCAGGAGTCACCACTGTCGCTAGAGGAGCTACGGGCGAGGCCAACGGCAGGCCTGGCGCCCGGCGCTGCGCCGTCCTGGCGACCCCCTTCAGGATAGCACTCCAAGTGGCGGCCTTCCTCATCGAAGACCTTGAAGAACATCGTGGAGGCGCCTTCATACTCGAAGTGGATGGCGAGGGTGCCGTTCACGTGGCAGGCTCGGGCGACCTCACCCCAGCCTCGAGTCGTGAAGATCCTCCAGGAGGCGACGGCTTCAACTTCCGCTCCAGTCGCCGGGGCGTCGCAGTCGACGTGCTGCAGCCAAATCTCGGGGGGGGCCCTCGGTAGCATCTCAGCGGCGATGAACTGCGGGAAGCGAATCCAAGTTCTTGGAGGCATCGCCGCCCACAGCACAAATTCGTGCGAGGAGTCCGCGGCGTGGACTCCTGGGGCAACGATGTATGGCACCATGGCACGGCAACCACGACCCTGGCGCGGGTGGTGACGCTCATTGCTCCTTCCTCCGGGGCCCTCGACACGAGCATGCAAGGGCAACGGGTACCTAGGAGGTGGCCTCTCATACCACGGCCGCGACACCACTAGCCTCACGACCGTCTCGCGACGATGGGACCTCCTCTTCTTCGGCAGGAGCAGCTCGGGCTCGTTGAGGGGAGTCTTGCCCTTCTCCGCGGCCGAGAACCTCCATATCGGCGCCATGACCACACCAGCGCATGTGCTCGCAAAATTTTCGTAATAAGGATAATATCAACAAAAGGCATTACAGACGCGTTACACACCCTCGCAGGGTCCATTTTGATTCCTCGCAGGGAACAAAAAGGAAGGGAATTCCTAGGAGCTCTATCTACATGCACCGGACGTCGCCGACGCCATCATCAATAGTGGGCTATGGAAGGCTGGCTCCAACCCCATCCAGATCAACGGCGGCGGCGGCCAGACGCGGCGACCTTGCTCCGGGCCCAACGAGAGCTCGGGGGCACGTAACTGTCGTCGCTCATCTCCGGAGACTTCACGAGCTCGGGAGAGTCGCTGGACCACCAGGAGTCACCACTGTCGCTGGAGGAGCTGCGGTTGAGGCCAGCGGCAGGCCTGACGCCCGACGCTCGCCGCTGCGCCGTCCTGGCGACCCCCTTCAGGACAGCACTCCAAGCGGCGACCTTCCTTGTCGAAGACCTTGAAGAACAGCGTGGATGCGCCGTCATACTCGAAGTGGATGGCGAGGGCGCCATTCGCGCGGCAAGCTTGGGCGACCTCACCCCAGCCTCGAGTCATGAAGATCCTCCCGGAGGCGATGGCTTTAACTTCCGCTCCAGTCGTCGGGGCGTCGCAGACGGCATGCTGCAGCCAAAGCTCAAGGGGGGCCCTCGGCGGCATCTCGGCGGCGAAGAACTGCGGGAAGCGAATCCAAGTGCTTGGAGGCATCGCCGCCCACAGCACAAATTCACGCGAGGAGTCCGCGGCGTGGACTCCTGGGGCAACGGCGTATGGCACCATGGCACGGCAACCACGGGCCTGGCGCGGGCAGCAACGCTCATTGCTCCTTCCTCTGGGGACCTCGACACGAGCGTGCAAGGGCAACAGGTACCCAGGAGGTGGCCTCTCACACCACGGCCGCGCCATCACTAGCCTCACGACCGTCTCGCAACAACGGGACCTCCTCTTCTTCGGCCGGAGCAGCTCGGGCTCATTGAGGGGAGTCTTGCCCTTCTCCGCGGCCGATAACCTTCGGATCGGCGCCATGACTGCACCAGCGAGCAGTGGGGCAAGGAAGAAGAAGACGCGGGAGAAGCAAGGAAGAGATGGGTGGTGGGGGCTCCGCCCCCACTTCCCATTTATAGCCAAGGGGAGGCCAACCGCCGACCTCCATGATCTAAGCTAATAATGATCTTTTTCCTGCATGCAGCAGGGACCCATCAAGTCGGGCAGTTGTCGAGGCTGCGTGGGGAAGCGGAGATGCCCACATCTAATCAATCGCTACGCGTCGACCAAGCCCGCATGTTGTTGGGGCCCGCGGCACTCCGCACCTTGGGCCCGGGGGCTACTGTCTGCATTCTGGGAACGGGGGTACCCAGACTTGCCTACCCGCCGCCCGCAGCGTGGCTCCTCCAGCGGCCCTATATGGCCCATCTTCACCAACAAACATTCAAGACCCTCGCGAGGGGCCAAGCCTTGCGAGGCGGACGACGCAAGACCTCCTCAGGGGTGGCCTCACCAGGCTGGCTCGCGAGGGGCAGAGAGATCAAGGCAAGGCGAACCTCGCGATGTTCCAATGACGCAAGCCATGATGATCAAGACCAGGCGGGTGCCAGCGTGCAGAGTGTCCTCGTTTCCTCCTTGGTGTTAAGGAGGCAAGCGCGGGCGAGGAGTTCCAAGGCATCAGACAAAGGTTTCCATATTAGTGCAACAAGACCAAGACCAGCAGGACGGCAGGACGGAGGTCATCGTGCACCCCAAGACGGCGTGACCACCAGAGCCTTTGGCAGGCGAAGACTACTTTCTTCAGGATAGCTTGTACTAGTTGCCCCCCTTCAAATTGGCCGTTGTGGTATCCCTTCCCGCTCAATATTTGGGAAGAGGACCAGGGCCTCTATAAATAGGACTAGCCACCACCATAGCTAGGGGGGCGGATCGATCAGATCTTGGATCAGAGCCATTCCATCCTTAGACTCACATAAGTTCACCAAGCACAAGAGCACCTCTCCTCAGGAGGTTGTTCTTCCCCTGTAATTGTTCATCCTCATCCCAAGAGGCAATCCACCACACCACACTAGAGTAGGGTATTACACCACAACAGTGGCCTAAACCAGTATAAATCTTGTGTCTCATGTTCTTTGGGTCCGTCAAGCTAGGCTGTGAGATCGTTGAGTGTGCGAGCTAGAGAGGGGGGAGATCTTCGTGCGCACCCCAGTGTTCAAACCTCAAGGGTTTTGCCGAAACCCGAAATCTGACAAGGAGGACACCACTTTGGCTGAGTGTATTTAGGATCTCTCGTCTTTACTTGGCTGGTGCTTGCCTCATGGTCATTTGCCGAGTGCTTTGGTGCGATAGCAAGTATCGGCCAGTCCGATTGCTATGCATAATCAGCTGTTGTATGGTGAATGTTTCGCTGCCCAAGATGAGTGAGTCGACATCGATTTTTTCCTTGCCTTTTCTTGACTCGACCATTGCAGCACTTGGCAACTAAACACGCCATTCTTGCTTGCTGACCCTTTTTTGATTATCTTGCACTGGCCGATTGACACCATTGTTCAAACGACCTCGTGTAGGATAAGAAAGTCTCTCATGAACGGGCCTCCTTGGTTCTGCCCAACCCAGATGAAAATCATAAGGGGCCATTGGGGGCTGCCACCATCCTCCATTGAAGTCTCCCATGTAGTATGGCACATAGGGGGTGGCGGCATCCATGGTCCCAGCGCCCACGACCCATATGGCCTTGCATGATGCTGAAATTCTTCCCAAGGAGGTGACCTTGAGTGCTTAAAATTTGATGACCGGTTAGAGCTAGAACCGGCCGCATGATTGGCATACTTGGACAACAACATATCAAAAATTGGCTTGATTTTCTTGCGCTGCACTTTAGCTTCATTCGTCTTCCACTTACCAACCTCTGGACTCTTGGTCTTAACAAATTTTACATGAGTGTTCTCTTGCACTTGTGGTTGTCCCCTGAGTGTCGGATTCTTGATGGTGATCTTGATTATTTCCTTGCCACCGGGTTGCTTGTTAAGCACGACTTGTCTCCCCAAGACCTTGTTGCCTTCCTTGTCTTTCCTGGGCTCACCAACAATGATATTAGCTCTATTAGCAGATTCGGCTACCTCCAGCCGAATGAGTAGCTTCTTCCCTTCCAAATCCATGGTATTCATTGGAAAAGGATGTTTATCAACTTGCATCTCAGAAAAGGTCAATCATCCATAATTAATGGCCGATTGTATCTGTCGTCAAAAAACATTGCAATCGCTAGTGGCATGAGAAAAAGAATTATGATACTTGCAATAAGCATGCCGTTTCAGCTCTTCAAACGGCGGTAAAGTATGAGATATCCTAATAATTTTAGCTTGCAGCAAAGCATCAAATATTCTATCACACTTAGAAATGTTAAAAGTAAACTTCATCTCTTCATCACGATTCTTATGAATCAGTTTCAGATCATTGTAAGTAAAGGGTTTGGACTTAGATGGCCAAACAAATTCAGTAGCAAAAACATCACCCTCATCGTCCGAGTGATCACTATCATATTCAACCATATTCATCTTTGGACGATCGGCTTTGTATCTATGCATTTCTTTGAGATCATTGCTTCGGCTTTCCTGGGCCAAAGCCCTTTGTAAGACTTGGTTGATATTTAAGAACTCATAACCTTCTAGCTTTTCTCTAATGGGAGTTCTCAAACCACTCAGCACTAGGTCCACTAAGTCCCTCTCGGTAATCACCAAACTAAAACACTGGTTTTTTGTTTCTCTGAATCTCTTGACGTAATCGGAGACCGATTCATCATGCTTCTGTTTAACTGATGTTAGATGTGACAACTTGAGTTCATTATCGCCGCTGTAAAAGTGATCATGAAATTTCTGCTCTAGCTGCGACCAAACTCGAATAGAACCATGTGGTAAAGAAGAAAACTATGAAAATGTGGTACCAGTTAATGATAAAGGAAATAAACGCACTTTCAACTCATTTAATGAGCCTGCCTCACCCAATTGTGCAAAATATTGACTAACATGCTCCCATGTGGGTTTTGTGCCTTCTCCATTAAACTTAACAAAATCTGGAATTTTATATCCTGGAGGGCACTGGATGGCATCAAAGTACTTGGGGTATGGCTTTCGGTAAATCCGATTCCGAGGTAGCTCAACTCCAAAATTCTCTCGAAGCATCTTAGCCATCTCCTCTTTAAGATTAGCTAGACCATCATCCATAGTGGATGATGCAGCTTGTGGCAGTGGCATATAGAAGGAGTAGGGTTACTAGCTGTAGGTAGGAATTGTGGCATGTACGTCGACCCATAATTTGGTAGTGGCCGAGTGGATGTAGCTGTAGGTAGGGTTTGGTTCGGCGTTGCCACCGAACCGGTCATGCTCATAATAGGATTAATGGGTGCAGCCACAATCTGGTTTGTTTGGGTAGGATAATAAGTCATCGGCATGGGAGGCGCCGATGAGATGGGTAAAGCCAGATTAGGGTTTTGCACACTGGCAGCTACACCATCATTACCGCTAGATGATTGAGATATATTCTCCTGAGCATTAGTATTTTAAGTGAAAGTTTGATAGACTAGATTGTTACCATCAGCAATATGACTCTCAATCTCAGCCCACTGCTTAGGAGAAAAGGTAGTACTCACAGAGGGTTTAGCCTGCTCAGCTTAAAGAGGAGGGAACTTGATTTCTTCAATCAGAGTGATGTTGCCTTGGCGATCATTCTTGAACTTTGCAAGGAACTCCTGCAAGTCCTTCTCCTCACGCGCCTTCTTGTTCTCCTCATAGACTTGGCGATGATCGACCAATATCTCATCAAGGCTGGGCTTGATGATGTTATCGGCGTCTACCTCAGATGGCTTGGGAAGATCGGACATGGTGGATGATGACGATTGATCTTCAGTCCCCAGCGGAGTCGCCAAAAAGTGTGTTGAAACACGAACAAGTCACATGTACCCTCAATGCTGGGGGTGATGCACCGCAGCTCACGTCGAAGGAGACCTGACCAACAGTGCGATAAGCAAGACAATCGACGGGCGCTTTTGCAGACCCAAAAACCCCACACCCCGAGGAGGGACCCTGTTAGGGAGTGCGGTGGCTATGGGCTGCCCTAAGTCGATTAGCTCGCCCCTAGAGCCTCGAGATTCGCAGCTCTCAAACATGAAGAACAACGAATAATGAGAGAGAAAAACGGTGGAGAGATAAAACGTAGACTGAAAAAGTAGTATATTGATTTGTTCGATTGTGTGTTGTTTTAATCGGCCGTCACCCCCAACATATATAAGAGGCGACTGGACTTCCTGTACAAGCAAAGGATTCATCTAGGCTTTCCTTACAAGAAAATCACATCAATTCACGTCCTCCTGTTCTAATTCCAATCCAACTCGGATTCAACCTGAATCTGGCCCAAACTTCTGTCTTGTTCCTTGTACAGGCCGTGGAATTTGCATATGACCTCTGATTGAGAAGATCAAAATACCAAATTTATGCGCCTCGAAGAGATGAACAACTCTCCTTTTGATCATTTTCCAAATAAGGTCATCTTCAATACTTTACGAGGTCATATTTAACTTCCAGTCGGATTTGGTCATGTAGTTTTCTTGGCTGTCTGAGTCATTCAGTAACTCTACAGGCTGTATACTATCTCTGATGATGATGACTCCAAAAGCAAAGTTGACCATTTCGACAATACACACAACTTCCGTGTAGAACACTTTTCTATAAGACGTTATCTATATAACCTTTCGAGCCCATCTCCAACTTCCGGTCGGATTGACCCTGGCAAGCTTTCCACCCCGGCAAGCTTTCTACCCCGGCAAGCTTTCACACCGGCAAGGTTTTCACCCCGGCAAGGTTTTCACCCCAGCAAGGTTTCTACCCCGGAAAGCTTCTACCCCAGCAAGTTTTCCACCCCGGCAAGGTCTTCATTCAGTCGGCAAAGGCCAAACAACTCACGCGACCCATCAGACACCACCTAGGTGGGTTTCTGGTCCCTCGCGTCACTTTTTCACTCAGGGCCAGCTCGCGAAGTATTGCCTCTAAAAGTTGCATACGAACTCAGATAGGGACAATTTTTAAATCAAAATCAATCGTCTCGACGATATGAAGACAGTTGTGTAGATCATTTTTCCATTTGAGGCCATCTTGGGGGCGTAATCAGCCGAATAGTGTTCTAAATACAAAATCTCAGTACTTTGAACACAACTTGACCCTTAGAGATGAGATCGGATGGCTATGGCCCAAATATCAAAGTTTCTCCTTCTGAAGAAACATAACTTTCTCATTTTGAACACTTTTTATTTGAGGCCATTTTAATTGTGTTTTTTACCATGCCAAAATCTGGCGTCAACACTATCCTTCTCCTCGGGCCTTATTTGCTTCTAACACATACATGCATGTATACCGATTGATCTCCCTACATATACCGATGTCGACTTTAACTATTTCCCCCACCCATCGATCGACGTACCTGACAAGTTATGTCTCTCCTTTCTTTGATAAAGGACGACTGATCTTACTATGTAGTTACGTCTGCTTACCATAGCTATATCGTCCCCCTCATCATTCGTGATGCCTCCTGACCCGTCTCTCGCATGCACGTGCATAGACAGGGCAGCCATCCCCTCTCTTATTGATATTGCAGGTGTGCCCTCTGTTTGTCTAGCAAGCCTCTCCCAGACTCCCACCATTTGTTAGAAGCAACACTCCACTACCACCCCCTCCAACACTCTAGCTCTGTCTCTCTCCCAACCTTATTCCTCTCCTACACATATGCATGGATGTCGATCGATCTCCCTTAATACATAAGGTAGGCCTCTCTCCTCCTCCACACATATACCAGCCATTGTACCTCTATAATTAATTAGGCCTCCCCCCACCACACACCGATAGTCGAGCGCTGCAGGTAGGTATCCATGCCACAGAGACAAATTGCACATGTCCCCTCTCACGTTCCAGTATGCCAGCCACTCTATATCTTTGACGTGGGCACACACAAATTCGATGGCACTCTTTATCGATCACGCGTGTGTGGACACACACACATCATCCCTCTCTTCGATTCTATGGATACCTCAAGCCGATGATACCTCCACTCTCTTCTCGTGGATCGCCCGCTCTATATATATGATATATCCAGGACTCTATTTCACACACATTGCATATGTTACATTTTTCGATTGACCCTCCCCCCCCCCCAAAAAAAACACTAATAGACCCACACACTATATCTATCTACGTTTGTATCTCTCTCACACAACCCCACGTAGATGGTGTACGTACATAACGAGAATAGGTGCACGTACTCACACTTCGTGCCCAGCCACACCCGCGCGGGTACACAATGGAGCTCATTTCTGTACGAAAATGGCAGCCCGCGTGCTAATTTGAACACGTGTAGTGGTTGTTTACCTACTGAGGCCTTGTACCACACGTGCACAAAACAAAGTTCGACTTGATGCGTTGGCGCGTTATTTTTAAATAAAGTTATATCGCTCAATGACACGTACACATAATAAAAAACGATTTTTCTGGAAAAAAGTTAGTCCGCTCCACTATATACAATGGAGCATGCCTACATGGGCGTTTATCTCTTCAGAGTATCTCACACAAGGCGGCGGTGGCCTCTCTCTCCCACCGTTGGTCACTGATCCGGCTGCATCCCGTCCGCCGGCGGAAAGTGAGGATGTGCATGTTTCTCCGTTCAACGGTGCCGACGCAGCACGTCCCGATCTGCGGTACCCGCCGTTCTCTCTGACCAAGCTTCGGCGCGGTAGGGCCTATGCCACCTGCTCACTATCGCAGTATGGGCAGACCCCGCTTGCCGTCGCTCACCTAGTTACATCCCGATGACCCCCAGGTATCCCCTCCAGCCTTGCTCCGCTGCCCGTCTTCCCACGTCGCTGCATGTGGAAAATCTTGCATGTGGATCTTCCATAGTTCTTTGCCCAAAACGTAGCTCGTCTGGCGTACTTTCTGTATTGCAATATCGTCCTCACACTATTTTAGACAAACACAACCATGTTGTTATCTTCCCTTAGGACAAGGAATATGCTTCTTTTTTGTCGTCGTATGTGTCATCAACTATTATTGGCCAGTAATTGTTCCCTTTCTACCTCTTTTGCAAACAGGGCTATCCATTTCACCTCGTTGCTATTGTGACCTTTTGGTGAACTGCACAAATCACTTTTTTCTTAAGAGTGTTTTGTGCAGTTGTACTAAAATGTCACACGGGCAACGTCTCTACATTTCAGTGCGACTGCACAAAGGGAGATTGGTTTTGCTCTACCCTCCTCATCCAACTCCGTGCCTAATCTTCTCCAACTATTTGCTTAATCTTCTCCAACTAGTTAGTCTTAAGATAGACTTCAAGGTTGCCGGCTTCTATTTGTCTTTTTATTGTTTCATCAGCAGTCCTCTATTATCGTAATCACACTTAATATCTTTGGACCAGGGATGCTCAGCTCTATTTTAGTGGAACTGCACAAAATGATCGGAATGTTGCATGCTCCAGACAGCTACTTTTTTCCCAACATGCCTTGTTGATTTAGACAGAGCTGGGGGGACATTGCTGCCAATGAAAGCATGGATCAATTTTAATTTAACACCTTCTCACAACTTTGTCTTCAGTTGTGATGTAAATATTAGCTCTGATCTGCTAATCATTGAGATGCATTAGCAAGGAAGTTAGTTTTTTATTGTTTCTGAAAGAGCATCGATGGCAAGACACACGAAACAAAAGCTGAAAGCTCAGAGCAATGTACAATTTCATATCGCTGGAAAATTATTTGTATAGTACGTCAATTATGTAAACAAAATGCTGGAAGCTTGATAGCATTGCCAGAAGCCTCTTCAGCATCGAGGTCCATGTGCCATTCACAAAATTATACTCCTCCGTTCCTAAATATTTATCTTTTTACAAATTTCAAATGGGCATATTTTAGAGTGTAGATTCACTCATTTTGCTTTGTATGTAGTCACTCGTTGAAATCTCTAGAAAGACAAATACTCCAGAGTATATTAAAGAACCGAGGGAGTAGTGCACAACCGCATGGGAGACTCAGCCCGGTCGTTGCGCCGCATTAATAGTGAGTAATGAGGTGTCAAATCATAAGCCCCACCTTTCCCACTGTAAGTTGCTCGGAAGAAGCAACGATCAATACGCTCTTCTTTGAATCCGCTCATACTACTCCATCCGTCACTGTTTATAGAGTGCGCTTCAAAAAAAATCTCTGGGACCAAGGCGACTAGTGATCGGCCTGAAAAATAGCATTGGTAGTTATAGTACGGCGTCTATTACTAGAGGAAATAATGCGTACACTTATGCATGTAGTGCTTCCACCCCGGGTACACACATGCATGCACTTACTCCACTCCCTAGTACTCCCTCCGTTTCCAAATATAAGTCTTTTTAGATATTCCAACAAGTGACTACACTTTAAAATGAGTGAATCTACACTTTAAAATATGTCTACATACATTCGTATGTTGTAGTCCATTTGAATCTCTAAAAGGACTTATATTTAGGAACAGAGGGAGTACATCGAGCGAAAACTGTGGACTTGATTGCAGTTATCACGCCCTAATTAATTGAGCATTAAACTAAACGCGTCTAAAGTCTCTCTAGTGGTGTAAATGCATCGAAAGAAATGCATCAGAATGAAGTGCGCCCTGTAAACTGTGCTGGAGGGAGGAGTAGTATGAAGGTGCAAAACCAAGTACGTGTATGGCCAGTCGGTCAATGCACCTTCTCTTGGCATATCACTAACATGTGGGACCGGAGTGTGAGCAAATCAATCTCAATTGACGGAAAAATGGCCTACCCGATGTTCCTTGAGAGAGACGAGGAGCGAGAAACACAGACGGGCTCGCACGGAGGCCAAGATATATTCGAGTATGGTTGATCGATATCATCATTACATGTTTGATGTTTTTTAATACTATACTATTGGGCCGCCGTTTTCCGCCCTTCTCCTGAATAAATGTGTACTTTATTAGAGATTAAAATAAAATAAGAATACATACGCTCCAGCATGTAGTTCTAGTAGTAGTACTACTTGTACTACTAAACCTTATGCTTGTCTCTTCGCCTCTTTGTGAAGTCGAACAATGATGGTACTGTTGGGTTTCGTAGTAATTTCAAAAAAATTCCTACGCTCACGCAAGATCATAGTGATGCATAGCAACGAGAGGGGAGAGTATGATCTACGTACCCTTGTAGATCGACAACGGAAGCGTTTGGTTGATGTAGTTGTGCGTCTCCACGGCCCGATCGATCAAGCACCGAAACTACGGCACCTCCGAGTTCTAGCACACATTCAGCTCGGTGACGATCCCTGGACTCCAATCCAGCAAAGTGTCGGGGAAGAGTTCCGTCAGCACGACGGCATGGTGACGATCTTGATGTACTACCGTCGTAGGGCTTCGCCTAAGCACCGCTACAATATTATCGAGGACTATGGTGGAAGGGGGCACCGCACACGGCTAAGAATATGATCACATGGATCAACTTGTCTCTCTAGGGGTGCCCCTGCCTCCGTATATAAAGGTTCAAGGGAGGGGGGCCAGCCGGCCAAGGTGTGGCGCGCCAGGAGGAGTCCTACTCCTTCTGGGAGTAGGACTCCCCCCCTTTCCTAGTTGGAATAGGATTCGTGGAGGGGGGGGGGAAGAGGAGAGAGAGGAGGAACGGGGGCCGGCCCCCTCTCCTTGTCCAATTCAGACCAAGGGGGGGAGGGGCACGCGGCCCATCTCTGGCCACCTCTCCTCTCTTCCACCAAGGCCCACTAAGGCCCATATACCTCCCGGGGGTTCCGGTAACCTCCCGGTACTCCGGTAAAATCCCGATTTCACCCGGAACACTTCCGATATCCAAACATAGGCTTCCAATATATCAATCTTTATGTCTCGACCATTTCGAGACTCCTCGTCATGTCCGTGATCACATCCGGGACTCCGAACAACCTTCGGTACATCAAATGCATAAACTCATAATATAACTGTCATCGTAACCTTAAGTGTGCGGACCCTACGGGTTCGAGAACAATGTAGACATGACCGAGACACGTCTCCGGCCAATAACCAATAGCGGAACCTGGATGCTCATATTGTCTCCTACATATTCTACGAAGATCTTTTATCGGTCAGACTTCATAACAACATACGTTGTTCCCTTTGTCATCGGTATGTTACTTGCCCGAGATTCGATCGTTGGTATCCTATACCTAGTTCAATCTCGTTACCGGCAAGTCTCTTTACTCTTTCTGTAATACATCATCCCGCAACTAACTCATTAGTTGCAATGCTTGCAAGGCTTAAGTGATGTGCATTACCGAGAGGGCCCAGAGATACCTCTCCGACAATCGGAGTGACAAATCCTAATCTCGAAATACGCCAACCCAACATGTACCTTTGGAGACACCTATAGAGCTACTTTATAATCACCCAGTTATGTTGTGATGTTTTGTAGCACACAAAGTGTTCCTCTGGCAAACGGGAGTTGCATAATCTCATAGTCATAGGAACATGTATAAGTCATGAAGAAAGCAATAGCAACATACTAAACGATCGGGTGCTAAGCTAATGGAATGGGTCATGTCAATCAGATCATTCAACTAATGATGTGATCCCGTTAATCAAATAACAAATCTTTGTCCATGGTTAGGAAACATAACCATCTTTGATTAACGAGCTAGTCAAGTAGAGGCATACTAGTGACACTCTGTTTGTCTATGTATTCACACATGTATTATGTTTCCGGTTAATACAATTCTAGCATGAATAATAAACTTTTATCATGATATAAGGAAATAAATAATAACTTTATTATTGCCTCTAGGGCATATTTCCTTCAGTCTCCCACTTGCACTAGAGTCAATAATCTAGATTACACAGTAATGATTCTAACACCCATGGAGCCTTGGTGCTGATCATGTTTTGCTCATGGAAGAGGCTTAGTCAACGGGTCTGCAACATTCAAATCCGTATGTATCTTGCAAATCTCTATGTCTCCCACCTGGACTAGATCTCGGATGGAATTGAAGCGTCTCTTGATGTGCTTGGTTCACTTGTGAAATCTGGATTCCTTCGCCAAGGCAATTGCACCAGTATTGTCACAAAAGATTTTGATTGGACCCGATGCACTAGGTATGACACCTAGATCGGATATGAACTCCTTCATCCAGACTCCTTCATTCGCTGCTTCCGAAGCAGCTATGTATTCCGCTTCACACATAGATCCCGCCACGACGCTCTGTTTAGAACTGCACCAACTGACAGCTCCACCGTTTAATGTAAACACGTATCCGGTTTGCGATTTAGAATCGTCCGGATCGGTGTCAAAGCATGCATCAACGTAACCGTTTACGATGAGCTCTTTGTCACCTCCATATACGAGAAACATATCCTTAGTCCTTTTCAGGTACTTCAGGATGTTCTTGACCGCTGTCCAGTGATCCACTCCTGGATTGCTTTGGTACCTCCCTGCTAGACTTATAGCAAGGCACACATCAAGTCTGGTACACAGCATTGCATACATGATAGAGCCTATGGCTGAAGCATAGGGAACATCTTTCATCTTCTCTCTATCTTCTGCAGTGGTCGGGCATTGAGTCCGACTCAACTTCACACCTTGTAACACAGGCAAGAACCCTTTCTTTGCTTGATCCATTTTGAACTTCTTCAAAATCTTGTCAAGGTATGTGCTTTGTGAAAGTCCAATTAAACGTCTTGATCTATCTCTATAGATCTTTATGCCTAATATGTAAGCAGCTTCACCGAGGTCTTTCATTGAAAAACTCTTATTCAAGTATCCCTTTATTCTATCCAGAAATTCTATATCATTTCCAATCAGTAATATGTCATCCACATATAATATCAGAAATGCTACAGAGCTCCCACTCACTTTCTTGTAAATACAGGATTCTCCAAAAGTCTGTATAAAACCAAATGCTTTGATCACACTATCAAAGCGTTTATTCCAACTCCGAGAGGCTTGCACCAGTCCATAAATGGATCGCTGGAGCTTGCACACTTTGTTAGCTCCCTTTGGATCGACAAAACCTTTCGGTTGCATCATATACAACTCTTCTTCCAGAAATCCATTCAGGAATGCAGTTTTGACATCCATCTGCCAAATTTCATAATCATAAAATGCGGCAATTGCTAACATGATTCGGATAGACTTAAGCATCGCTACAGGTGATAAGGTCTCATCGTAGTCAATCCCTTGAACTTGCCGAAACCCTTTTGCGACAAGTCGAGCTTTGTAGACAGTAATATTACTGTCGGCGTCAGTCTTCTTCTTGAAGATCCATTTATTCTCAATTTCTTGCCAATCATTGGGCAAGTCAACCAAAGTCCATACTTTGTTCTCATACATGGATCCCATCTCCGATTTCATGGCTTCAAGCCATTTTGTGGAATCTGGGCTCACCGTCGCTTCTTCATAGTTCGTAGGTTCATCATGATCTAGTAGCATGACTTCCAGAACAGGATTACCGTACCACTCTGGTGCGGATCTCACTCTGGTTGATCTACGAGGTTCAGTAGTATCTTGTTCTGAAGTTTCATGATCATTATCATTAGCTTCCTCACTAATTGATGTAGGTGTCACAGAAACAGTTTTCTGTGATGCACTACTTTCCAATAAGGGAGCAGGTACAGTTACCTCGTCAAGTTCTACTTTCCTCCCACTCACTTCTTTCGAGAGAAACTCCTTCTCCAGAAAGTTTCCGAACTTAGCAACAAAAGTCTTGCCTTCGGATCTGTGATAGAAGGTGTATCCAATAGTATCCTTTGGATATCCTATGAAGACACATTTCTCCGATTTGGGTTCGAGCTTATCAGGTTGAAGCTTCTTCACATAAGCATCGCAGCCCCAAACTTTTAGAAACGACAACTTTGGTTTCTTGCCAAACCATAGTTCATAAGGCGTCGTCTCAACGGATTTTGATGGTGCCCTATTTAACGTGAATGCGGCCGTCTCCAAAGCATAACCCCAAAACGATAGCGGTAAATTAGTAAGAGACATCATAGATCGCACCATATCTAGTAAAGTACGATTACGACGTTCGGACACACCATTACGTTGTGGTGTTCCGGGTGGCGTGAGTTGCCAAACTATTCCGCATTGTTTCAAATGTACACCAAACTCGTAACTCAAATATTCTCCTCCATGATCAGATCGTAGAAACTTTATTTTCTTGTTATGATGATTTTCAACTTCACTCTGAAATTCTTTGAACTTTTCAAAGGTTTCAGACTTATGTTTCATTAAGTAGATATACCCATATCTGCTTAAATCATCTATGAAGGTGAGAAAATAACGATATCCGCCACGAGCCTCAATATTCATCGGACCACATACATCTGTATGTATGATTTCCAACAAATCTGTTGCTCTCTCCATAGTACCGGAGAACGGCGTTTTAGTCATCTTGCCCATGAGGCACGGTTCGCAAGTACCAAGTGATTCATAATCAAGTGGTTCCAAAAGTCCATCAGTATGGAGTTTCTTCATGCGCTTTACACCGATATGACCTAAACGGCAGTGCCACAAATAAGTTGCACTATCATTATCAACTCTGCATCTTTTGGTTTCAACATTATGAATATGTGTGTTATTACTATCGAGATTCAATAAGAATAGACCACTCTTCAGGGGTCCATGACCATAAAATATATTACTCATATAAATAGAACAACCATTATTCTCTGATTTAAATGAATAACCGTCTCGCATCAAACAAGATCCAGATATAATGTTCATGCTTAACGCTGGCACCAAATAACAATTATTTAGGTCTAATATTAATCCCGAAGGTAGATGTAGAGGTAGCGTGCCGACCGCGATCACATCGACTTTGGAACCGTTTCCCACGCGCATCGTCACCTCGTCCTTAGTCAATCTTCGCTTAATCCGTAGTCCCTGTTTCGAGTTGCAAATATTAGCAACAGAACCAGTATCAAATACCCAGGTGCTACTGCGAGCATTAGTAAGGTACACATCAATAACATGTATATCACATATACCTTTGTTCACCTTGCCATCCTTCTTATCCGCCAAATACTTGGGGCAGTTCCGCTTCCAGTGACCAGTCTGCTTGCAGTAGAAGCACTCAGTTTCAGGCTTAGGTCCAGACTTGGGTTTCTTCTCTTGAGCAGTAACTTGCTTGCTGTTCTTCTTGAAGTTCCCCTTCTTCTTCCCTTTGCCCTTTTTCTTGAAACTAGTGGTCTTGTTGACCATCAACACTTGATGCTCCTTTTTGATTTCTACCTCCGCAGATTTCAGCATTGCGAAGAGCTCGGGAATAGTCTTATTCATCCCTTGCATATTATAGTTCATCACGAAGCTCTTGTAGCTTGGTGGCAGTGATTGGAGAATTCTGTCAATGACGCAATCATCTGGAAGATTAACTCCCATTTGAATCAAGTGATTATTATACCCAGACATTTTGAGTATATGCTCACTGACAGAACTGTTCTCCTCCATTTTGCAGCTATAGAACTTATTGGAGACTTCATATCTCTCAATCCGGGCATTTGCTTCAAATATTAACTTCAACTCCTGGAACATCTCATATGCTCCATGACGTTCAAAACGTCGTTGAAGTCTCGGTTCTAAGCCGTAAAGCATGGCACACTGAACTATCGAGTAGTCATCAGCTTTGCTCTGCCAGACGTTCACAACATCTGGTGTTGCTCCAGCAGCAGGCCTGGCACCCAGCGGTGCTTCCAGGATGTAATTCTTCTGTGCAGCAATGAGGATAATCCTCAAGTTACGGACCCAGTCTGTGTAATTGCTACCATCATCTTTCAACTTTGCTTTCTCAAGGAACGCATTAAAATTCAACGGAACAACAGCACGGGCCATTTATCTACAATCATACATAAACAAGCAAGATACTATCAGGTACTAAGTTCATGATAAATTTAGGTTCAGTTAATCATATTACTTAAAGAACTCCCACTTAGATAGACATCCCTCTAATCATCTAAGTGATTACGTGATCCAAATCAACTAAACCATGTCCGATCATCATGTGAGATGGAGTAGTTTCATTGGTGAACATTACTATGTTGATCATATCTACTATATGATTCACGCTCGACCTTTCGGTCTCCGTGTTCCGAGGCCATATCTGTATATGCTTGGCTCGTCAAGTATAACCTGAGTATTCCGCGTGTGCAACTGTTTTGCACCCGTTGTATTTGAACGTAGAGCCTATCACACCCGATCATCACGTGGTGTCTCAGCACGAAGAACTTTCGCAAGGTGCATACTCAGGGAGAACACTTCTTGATAATTTAGTGAGAGATCATCTTATAATGCTACCGTCAATCAAAGCAAGATAAGATGCATAAAAGATAAACATCACATGCAATCAATATAAGTGATATGATATGGCCATCATCATCTTGTGCTTGTGATCTCCATCTCTGAAGCACCGTCATGATCACCATCGTCACCGGCGCGACACCTTAATCTCCATCGTAGCATAGTTGTTGTCTCGCCAATCTTATGCTTCCACGACTATCGCTACTGCTTAGTGATAAAGTAAAGCATTACAGCGCGATTGCATTGCATACAATAAAGCGACAACCATATGGCTCTTGCCAGTTGCCGATAACTCGTTTACAAAACATGATCATCTCATACAATAAAATTTAGCATCATGTCTTGACCATATCACATCACAACATGCCCTGCAAAAACAAGTTAGACGTCCTCTACTTTGTTGTTGCATGTTTTACGTGGCTGCTACGGGCTTAAGCAAGAACCAATCTTACCTACGCATCAAAACCACAACGATAGTTTGTCAAGTTGGTGTTGTTTTAATCTTCGCAAGGACCGGGCGTAGCCACAGTCGGTTCAACTAAAGTTGGAGAAACTGTCACCCGCAAGCCACCTATGTGCAAAGCACATCGGGAGAACCGGTCTCGCGTAAGCGTACGCGTAATGTTGGTCCGGGCCGCTTCGTCCAACAATACCGCCGAACCAAAGTATGACATGCTGGTAAGCAGTATGACTTATATCGCCCACAACTCACTTGTGTTCTACTTGTGCATATAACATCAACATATAAAACTTGGCTCGGATGCCATTGTTGGGTTTCGTAGTAATATCAAAAAAATTCCTACGCTCACGCAAGATCATGGTGATGCATAGCAATGAGAGGGGAGAGTATGATCTACGTACCCTTGTAGATCGACAACGGAAGCATTTGGTTGATGTAGTCGTACGTCTCCACGGCCCGACCAATCAAGCACCGAAACTACGACACCTCCGAGTTCTAGCACACGTTCAGCTCGATGACGATCTCCGGACTCCAATCCAGCAAAGTATCGGGGAAGAGTTCCGTCAGCACGACGGCATGGTGACGATCTTGATGTACTACCGTCGCAGGGCTTCGCCTAAGCACCGCTACAATATTATCGAGGACTATGGTGGAAGGGGGCACCGCACACGGCTAAGAATATGATCACATGGATCAACTTGTCTCTCTAGGGGTGCCCCTGCCTCCGTATATAAAGGTTCAAGGGAGGGGGGCCAGCCGGCCAAGGTGTGGCGCGCCAGGAGGAGTCCTACTCCTTCTGGGAGTAGGACTCCCCCCCTTTCCTAGTTGGAATAGGATTCGT
>NC_041380.1:370291256-370380026 GCF_002162155.2 Triticum dicoccoides | reverse complement strand
GGGGGGGGGGAAGAGGAGAGAGAGGAGGAACGGGGGCCGGCCCCCTCTCCTTGTCCAATTCAGACCAAGGGGGGGAGGGGCACGCGGCCCATCTCTGGCCACCTCTCCTCTCTTCCACCAAGGCCCACTAAGGCCCATATACCTCCCGGGGGTTCCGGTAACCTCCCGGTACTCCGGTAAAATCCCGATTTCACCCGGAACACTTCCGATATCCAAACATAGGCTTCCAATATATCAATCTTTATGTCTCGACCATTTCGAGACTCCTCGTCATGTCCGTGATCACATCCGGGACTCCGAACAACCTTCGGTACATCAAATGCATAAACTCATAATATAACTGTCATCGTAACCTTAAGTGTGCGGACCCTACGGGTTCGAGAACAATGTAGACATGACCGAGACACGTCTCCGGCCAATAACCAATAGCGGAACCTGGATGCTCATATTGGCTCCTACATATTCTACGAAGATCTTTTATCGGTCAGACCGCATAACAACATACGTTGTTCCCTTTGTCATCGGTATGTTACTTGCCCGAGATTCGATCGTCGGTATCCTATACCTAGTTCAATCTCGTTACCGGCAAGTCTCTTTACTCGTTTTGGAATACATCATCCCACAACTAACTCATTAGTTGCAATGCTTGCAAGGCTTAAGTGATGTGCATTACCGAGAGGGCCCAGAGATACCTCTCCGACAATCGGAGTGACAAATCCTAATCTCGAAATACGCCAACCCAACATGTACCTTTGGAGACACCTGTAGAGCTCCTTTATAATCACCCAGTTACGTTGTGACGTTTGGTAGCACACAAAGTGTTCCTCTGGCAAACGGGAGTTGCATAATCTCATAGTCAAAGGAACATGTATAAGTCATGAAGAAAGCAATAGCAACATACTAAACGATCGATCGGGTGCTAAGCTAATGGAATGGGTCATGTCAATCAGATCATTCAACTAATGATGTGATCCCGTTAATCAAATAACAAATCTTTGTCCATGGTTAGGAAACATAACCATCTTTGATTAACGAGCTAGTCAAGTAGAGGCATACTAGTGACACTCTGTTTGTCTATGTATTCACACATGTATTATGTTTCCGGTTAATACAATTCTAGCATGAATAATAAACTTTTATCATGATATAAGGAAATAAATAATAACTTTATTATTGCCTCTAGGGCATATTTCCTTCAGGTACTCTGCATGGTGGGTACTACAGTGTATGCCTCTGGCAATCCGACACCGAGTGAACTGATGCATGTCCACCGCCTAGGCGAGGGTAGGTTGCATTAGTCAAAAGGCGTATGCGAGCTTCACCTTGTCCTGCAAGCTTCTCCTCATTCTGCGAGTTGATGGGACACACCAAAAAGTGGTGCTAGTCCATACTACCTCCTTTCCGGTTAATATGGCTTAATCTATTTTGCGGGTAAATGAGAGAGATTTATTCATATATAAGCATTCTTAGGATGATCAACCAAGAGACTGGTCACAAGGAAGCGTGGTACCCCGCAAAAAAAGACGAAGGAAGTGAGGTGTTTTATCAAGCCAGCTCTCGGCCACATTCAAAGTGCAGCAAGCACGGTTCGCACAAAGATGTGCCGTAAGGTTTGATGTCCTGTTTACATGCTGAATAACAAAAAAAGAGGAAATATTACTGAGCGCTCCTATTTGTAAAAGCATATGAGCCAGAATTAAGCGAGAATTGTGGCGAGTGTTCCATGCAATTAACTTCCATTATCACATGCGAGAACCCTCGAAGAGAACCAAATGTGTTGAAGATTGCTTTATCACATTTTAAAATATAACAAGAGTGCAGACGCTCCTCCATCCGGTTCTTAGTAGTATAGTACATACCTCTATAGTAGTAGTACTAGTACTAGTAAACTTTGCGCTTGGTTGTTCGCCTCTTCGGGAAGTCGAACAATAATAGTACTAGTATAGTGTATGCTTCTGCCAATCTGACACTGAGTTAACTATTGCACGTCCACCGCCTGAGCGAGGGAGAGCTTGTATTAGTCAAAAGTTTCTCCTTGTCCTACGAGCCACCGCGCGCAAGCTTCTCCCATCCTGCAAGCTTCTCCTCATTCAGCAAGTTGACGGGACACAACAAAGTAATGCTAGTCCATACTGCCTCCTTTTCGGTTAATATGGCTTAATTTCAAACGAGATAAATACATTGTCTATGACTGTATATTTGTAACAATACGGTCAGTGCATTTCATAATACGCTCATTGCGCTCAATATATATATATATATATATTCTGGTGTTTATACGGTCACTAGCTCACCCTGGCTGAGTATGTGTGTACATGCACGTGTAGGTTGAGCACTTGAGCGTGACCGTGTATGTTCCGCTGTGTGCTCGGACATGCATGCATTAGGGCATCGTGCACGTTTTTGCGTCCATGTCTACAGGTAACTGTTGCATGCATGCACGAGGTTGTAGTCCATCACATTCACATGTTCATAAGTCAATGCTTTGGCAAAACGTTGCATGCAAGGTTGAATCATTCGTTGTTCACGCATGCATTCCCGATATTAATACGTTGGTAAAGACAATTTCTTGAGGAAAATGAGCCCATGAATTGAGTACAAAGGGGACCAATAAGCCAGGACGGAGGGAGTCCCAGTAGTGAACCGGAAGGAGGGAGTAGGTACTAGTAGTACAGTACTACGTAACAATGTGTAGTAAAGTTCCTCTATGGGCATCCTATATACATGTCATGCAAGAAAATAGAGATAAGTACAAGTGAGACTCTGGAAAGGTTATACACATAGGGGGAGTACGTGTAGGGGCCACTAAGGAGTAGTCAAATCACACAGTAAGTTAGTCGGAAGAAGCAACCATCATTTCACTCTTCAATGACATGTACGCAATATAAAATGGTTGATATGGAGAGAAAAAGAAAACCACTATATATACACTAGCAGGAGCCTAAGCTACAAGCCTGCTTGCTTGGCTTGCTCTCTTCACAAGCATAGAATGACGGTGGCCACACCGCTGGTCACATATCCGGCCTGATCCCGCCGCTAGGGGAAGGGAACAGTGTTCTGCATAGACGCGGTCGACATCGGCGAGGGAGAAAACCCACAGTCGGTGTGTCCCAACCGCACTTCTAGCTACAGCCCGACGTCCCAGGTAGTAGTACATCTTCCTTTTGGAGCCGGCTTGATCCACTATCGCAGCTCCCCACGTAGCTCCATCTCGATGTCAAATTTTCTCTACTTCTACCGGCTTCTATTTGTGATGAGTTTATGTCTCACGAACTAGTGCCAATACTATTATTCTAATCACACTTCTTGAATATTTTTGCCATCAGGGATGCTCAGCTCGATTTTAGTGGAATTGCACAAAAGCATCGTATGATTCAAGAGTGCTAGCCGTCTTTCCTTCGACAGGTTCTACCTAGCCAAGAAATTAAATCCTGTTTAGGGTTTAGGGTTTAAGTCATAGTGACACCATCAGTAGTTTTTCTTTTGTACACGCTCTCACAACTTTTGTCTTTAGTTGTGAAGTAAAAATTGGTTACGATCTGTGAATCATTGAGATGCATCAGCATGCGTGTTAGATTTCCTTTGTATTTGATGGAATGTTGTAACGGGGCAACCTTGGAGTAGGAATGAAAATGGAGTGGAAAGTTTCCGTTTTTCCGAAGAAAAAAGGGAAACGGAGAGAAACCAATGTTTCGTTTTGTTGGATCACGCCATCAAGCAAAACCAACGTTTAAATCACGTCTGTTGCGTTCGTGTCTCACCCTCCTCCAAGGCTCCACCCCACACGGTCGCTCGGCATGCCACTCACCGCAAACTAAGTATACGATAACTTTCCCGCCTGCTTGTCGATGGATCGCGCCATGGAGTACTAGCACTACTGGAAGACATTGATGAGTTGGGGGAGGACAACTGGCTGTAGCATGGACTCCCAAGAACTTTTTACTTGCATGTTGTGGCCGGCTATAGCGACCTTTGAACACCGAGCAGTCGTGTGCACCGGGAAGCGGCGTGGGGGACGCTCTCTCAACCGGCGCACCGCTTCAATGCCGGCACCAGTGAGAGGTCGCATCCGCTTTGGTCGGGCATGAATGCGACACTGACCGTTTTGAGCGGGAAGCAAACGCGGGTGATGAAGAGGGTTCGGTTGGTCAGGAGCGGGCGTGGCAGCGGTTTAGACGCCCGCAAACAAGAGATGGTGTACCTTAATATTGCTGCGTATATAATTAACAACATAAATAATGTGCTAGTTGGACAAATATGATTGGAGATGGAGATGGAGATGGAATTTTACGTAAACACGGATATGCATGTCTATGTCTATGTGTGTGTGCGCGACGACTCTCGCGACCTGGAAGCGGGGGCGTGTTTTTGATTGAGTTTTCTTTCTTGGTCAATTTTCGTTTCTTTTTTTCCAGGAACGCGCGTATTCTATTTAAAACCATTGCTATGAAGAGAATTTTTTACTCCATTGTATATATAGCCTCTTGTTTGATAGGGTTTCTCGCGTCTCGCTCTCTCACCCTCTCCATATCAAAATAAGATGACAATGTCCACTCTATCTCTCTCCTCACCGGTGGTCACAGATCTGGCCGAATCCCGTCCGTTGTGGGAGGTGAGGAGCTGCAGCGTTGACGTTGTCGCCGTCGACGATGGAGGAAGCCGATGCACACCATCCTCTCGGAGCCAGCGCTGGCACGGACAAAGGTCCCCCGCGCCCTTGTTTGCTGTCGTCGTGTGGGCTGATCTCGCCCGCCCGCCTAAGCGACATCTTGCCCACATGAGGTATAACTTCTTGTGCTGGTCCAGCTCCCCAGGTCGCTGCATGCGGGTTTTCTTCTATGCGACTACTCCCCAGCTCCCCATGTGTAGTAGCTAGGGTTCGTCAGCTGGTCCAACATCACCTACTATTATAGAGGAAATGCCACTCGAAAAGTTGTCCTGATTTATGCCTCGATGGAGGTATACATGTTGTTTCGACAAAAAGTACATGGTGGTTGTGTGGTCATTGTCCATATGCTCCTATTGCTGCTGCTAATCTAATACTATCACTGGTTAAAGTGAAGAAATGTTTTTTTCTCGGGTATCTTGGTTTAGTTCTCATCAAGATAATCATGATGCTTCTGTCTGTTGGTGTACTTTTCGTTAATTCTTATTGAAAATTCAGATGTCATTATCAATCTTGTACCACTGCCAAAACAAAGTAACAACACTATATTCCTTTTTTATATTTTTGCAAACAGCGATGCATATCTCCATACCCGGGCATGTCTTCCTCAATTTTAGTGGAACTGCACAAAATTGGATGGCCATTGTTGTTCCGCCTCACTGTCCTCTACCACGTGGTCCGTCCTTCCTTGAGCTTGATTAATGAGAAGAAACGGACCACAGTGAGGATTTGTCGAACTTCATAGTTGCCTCACCCAAACTTGATGCCAAATGGATGATGCATCACCACGATGACCTATCGATGCTCATGGTTGTGCCTCAGGGTTGCGTCGCTGGTGAAGCAGGTCGATTTTTGATGAAAAACAAGCTGTCTTCCATCAGTGATCTTTGCTTGGTTGCGTTGGAGACGCAGTCGTCTTTCACGTTGGTGCAATTTTATCACACAATTGGCCATGAACCAAATGTTTCCTTGAAGAAGGATCGATGTTGGTACTAAGAGCATAAGTTTTGTATTGATTTTTAAGCCTTCTCACAACTTTGTCTTCAGCTCCCCTGTAATTTTATTTGTCCAGCTATCAACTTTGATTAAAAAATGGTGTGGACTAAAAACCCGGATGGACGTAGTAGCCCTCTATTTTTATTTACTCTGCATATTCGATTTTACTGAAGTCAAACTTTGTAAAGTTTGACCAAGTTTAGGCCGAACACAACAAACCATAATTATTGAGAGAGGGCAAACCGTACATACTCTCAAACCTTTCTGATAATTGAAATTAAAATTCTTTATTTGTACACACTCTCACACGTTTCCGATAATTTGGTGCATGTGTGGTTGTTCACTTAAGGGAGGGTAGTGTACGCACGTGAAGGACATGAAGTGCGACCAGGACGCGGGATCGTTAGTTCATCGGAAGTAGGAGTAGAAGTTTTATTCACTGGTACGTTAAATAAAGTTTCGTTTCATACTTACACAATTTAAAATGATTGTTATGGAGAGAATAAGAAAACCACTCTGCTATATATTAGTAGTATACACGAGTGCTATATGGATGCAACTTCATTGACTTAGTGCACCTGCCTTTGGGTGTATGACAGGTGGGCCCAAAGTGTGGCTGGCCCACCTGTCATACACCCAAAGGCAGGTGCAGTTAAGGCACCGGAGCTCAGTCCATAATACAGTATATATGTAGTACACTATATAAGCTGGAGCCACAGCGCTGTTCGCTAGGGTTTGCACTCTCCAGACTCTCGCCGCACTACATATATATATACACGCTGGAGGCTCAACGTTCCTTTGCTAGGGTTTGCTATATTCACAGTCTCTCACCCTCTTCACCAGATCTAAACAAGACTGCGTTGTGGCCTCTGTCTCTCTCCCCCCCTCACAGCTGGTGAAGGAGGCGTCCGGATCCCGTCGCACCGGGAAGGGGAGGAGGTGCAACATTCACTCTATCGCCTTCAGCGAGGTAGGCAATCCACTGTCGGCTGCGCTATTCTCTTTCACCCACCACCTATGTGGGAGGGCCACTGACTCCTTCCTCGCTGTCGTACGTAGTGTGGGCAGATCCGGCCTCCCGCCGCACACCTTGCCACATCCCGATGACCCTAAGGTATAAGTTTCTTTGAAACCGTCATTGCTCTAGCTTCATGCGAATATTTTTCAATTCTGTAGTCGAATCTAGGTCTTGGTTCAAAGAGGAAAGAAGGGTGCGGTGGGGTGGAGCATGAATCTAGGACGTGGTTCAATGAGGAAAGGAGGGAGGGAAAGTAGTATAGACTGGCTATCCAGCCGCTTTGTTGGTCGAAAAGGGAGAAAAGGGGATAACCCAGTACACACATCTGTAAGGAACCGATCTCTTTGTTGATGCAGTGTATGTAGCATGATCGTGCAGTGTGTTTTGAGATGCCGTGCTACTTGTATTGGTACTGTTTTAAATAAATGTTGAATTGAAGCTATTGTATTGCTCTCTTTTCCCATTAAGTAGTGAACAAAAATGGTACCAACACAAACATGATGCTTGTTGCTTTGTTACAATAAACCCTGCATCACCCCCTTTATAAGTAGATGGAAGCACATGATGTTGTTGCGCCCACTCTCCCCTGGAACTGTTTATGCTTTTTCTTAATCTAATGCCGCTGGTAAAATTAAGCAGTGCCACTCTCAGAATTAACTACTGAACTATTTTAAGAGAATTTCTCTGTTAATATGAATGCAACCGTTTTAGAAATGCTACTGTACTATACTTTGTTTTCCGTCAAGATAAGGTAGATGCTTCTTTTTGTGGCGGCATGTTTCATCCTCCTTTATTGGCCAGTAATTGTTGCATTTTTGCCTCTGTTAAAACAGGGATATCTATTCAACTTGTTGCTATAGCGAACTTAAATGTCACACCGGCGACTTTGCTTGATTTCAATGCAACTGCACAAAAAATGAGATTGGATTTCCTATTCGTGTTGGTAGATTCGTATTTTATCTTGTCTGTCTCATGAAAGGTCAGTACATGCCTTCATCCACATGATTGTGCAGTGTGCTTTGAGTTGTTGTGCTACTTGTATTGGTACTGTTTTGGATAAATGTTGAATTGAAGCTATTGAACTACTATCTTTTACCATTAAGTGGGAAAAAATTGTTCCAACCCAGACATGATGCTTGTTGCTTTGTTACAACAAACTCTGCATCAACCCCTTTATAAGTATATGGAAGCACATGGTGTTGTTGCGCCCACTCTTCCCTGGAACTGTTTATGCTTTTTCTTAATCTAATGCCGCTGCTAAATTAAGCAACGCCACTCTCAGAATTAACTACTGAACTGTTTTAAGAGAATTTCTATGTTAATATGAATCAATGCAACTGTTTAAAAATGCTACTGTCCTATACTTTGTTTTCCATCAAGATAAGGCAGATGCTTCTTTTTGTGGCCGCATGTTTCATCCTCCTTTATGGGCCAATAATTGTTTCATTTTTTGCCTCTGTTAAAACAGGGATATCTATTGAACTTGTTGCCATAGCGAACTTAAATGTCACACCTGCGACTTTGCTTGATTTCAGTGCAACTGCACAAAACAAGATTGGATTTCCTATTCGTGTTGGCAGATCCGCATTTTATGTTTGTCATCTCATGAAAGGTCAGTACAGGCCTTCATCCACATGATTGTACAATGTGCTTTGAGATGTTGTGCTACTTGTATTGGTACTGTTTTAAATAAATGTTGAATTGAAGCGACTGTATTGTTGTCTTTTCCCATTAAGCAGTGAACAATAATGGGACCAACCTAGACAAGGTGCTTGTTGCTTTGTTGCAACATACTCTGCATCACCCCCTTTATAAGTGGATGGAAGCACATGTTGTTGTTGCGCCCACTCTCCCCTGGAACTGTTTATGCTTTTTATTAATCTAATGCCGCTGGTAAAGTTAAGCAATGCCACTCTCAGAATTAACTATTGAATCTTAGTTCAAAACTGCAACACTTGTTAGGGATTGGCGGGATTACCATTTTTGAGGCCGCATGTTTCATCCTCCTTTATTGGCCAGTAATTGCTTCCTTTTTTGCCTCTGTTAAAATAGGGATATCTATTCAACTTGTTACTATTACGGCATTTTGCTTTACTTAATTTTGGTGGAACTGCACAAAATGAGACCGGATTTCCATATATGTGTTGAGATCTCTCTCAGGTCTTCCTCATGACTTGTTTCAAATCTTGGTCTTGAAAGGTCAGTACCGACTTTCCTTAGAATTAACTACTGAATCTTAGTTCAAAACTGCAACACTTGTTAGGGATCGGCGGGAGTACCATCTCTATTAGAGATCGTCCGGAGTACATGTTTAAGAAATGTATTGTTCGAATAATGTCTCTGTTATTATATATCAGTTACAGCGTTTTACAAGTGGTGTATCCTGCTTTGTAGTTCTTTCTACATGTTTAACCAAGGTATTGTTAAGATAACGTCTCTATTAAAATGAATCAGTCGCATTGTTTTAGGAATGGTACTTTTCTGCTTTGTCGTTCTTTATACATGTTGAAACAAGGCATTGTTAAGATAATGACTCAGTTAATATGAATGAATCACACTGATTGAGAATTGCTACTCTCCTGCTTTGTTTCCCATTAAGATAAGGTAGATCAGTGGATGTTTTTCTTCTGTGAGTACAAGTCATCAACCGTTATTTCTCAGTAATTGTTTCCCTTATACCTATTGTTGCTTACAGGGATATCAAAATTAAAGCTCAGTTTTATTACGTCTTTGATTTTAGTTGAACTGCACAAAAGGAGCCAATGTGTCTAAGGCAAACTGCTGCAGTAGTGGGTCCAGTTGGTCTTACCACTTTGCAGAAAGAAGCAGTCACTGTTTGTGCCACATTACACAATGAATGATCGAGAAGCTTTACAGAGTATTAGTAGACGCTGGTGACATGACTAGTCTGTAGAGTGCATAGGAAACTCTACAACACGTGGAGTGGACTGGGCAATAAGTGCCCAAACAAGTACAAGAAGCCAGGACAGGACTCCAAATACGTCAATGTCATTCTAAGCAACAATGATGGGGCATCTGGGTATGGTAATTTGTTTACCATACTTTCAGTTTGTTAGTCCACCGATTGGTGGGTTGACACTGGGGCCAATATTCATGTGTGTGCTGATGTGTCTTTGTTTTGCAGGATATAAATACGAAATCCACAGGGATGCTTAGCTTGATTTTAGTGGAACTTCACAAAATGTTCAGATGGTTTGTGTCCTCCATAATACTTCATCATGCACAATACATCAAATGGTTCTCTAATCATTCGTCGTCACCTCGAGCCACCAGACTATATGTTTGAATGGAGCTGCCAGCATCGGCCATTAAGAAGTGTAAGAAGAAAGACAAAAAGAGAGATGGCTGCTTTACTTGTGGTTCAGAGGAACACGGGGCAAACAAGTGCCCAAACAAGTACCAAGAAGCCAGGACAGGACTCCAAGTCTGTCAATGTCACTCTAAGCAACAATGATGGGGCATCTGGGTATGGTAATCTGTTTACCGTACTTTCAGTTTGTTAGTCCACCGATTCGTGGGTTGACACTGGGGCCAATATTCATGTGTGTGCTGATGTGTCTTTGTTTTCTGGCAGCATATAAATATGAAATCCATAGGGATGCTCAGCTTGATTTTAGTGGAACTGCATGATACGTCTCCAACGTATCTATAATTTTTGATTGCTCCATGCTATATTATCTACTGTTTTGGGCAATATTGGGCTTTATTATCCACTTTTATATTACTTTTGGGACTAACCTATTAACCGGAGGCTCAGCCCAGATTTGTTGTTTTATGCCTATTTTAGTGTTTTGAAGAAAAGGAATATCAGACGGAGTCGAAACGGAACGAAATCAACTGGAGAAGTTATTTTTGGAAGGAAACACCCCAGATGGACTTGGACCCTACGTCAAGGAAGGAACGAGGTGCTCACGAGGGTGGGGGGCGCCCCCCCCCCCCAGGGCGCGCCCCCTGTCTCGTGGGACCCTCGTGGCTCCCCTGAGGTACCTCCTGCACCCATATATACCCACGTGACCTAAAACTTCCAGAATGCAACATAGATCGGGAGTTCCGCCGCCAGAAGCCTCCGTAGCCACCAAAAGTCAATCGGGACCCTGTTCCGGCACCCTGCCGGAGGGGGTAACCCTCACCGGTGGCCATCTTCATCATCCCGGCGCTCTCCATGACGAGGAGGGAGTAGTTCTCCCTCGGGGCTGAGGGTATGTACCAGTAGCTATGTGTTTGATCTCTCTCTCTCTCTCTCTCTCTCTCTCTCTCTCTCTCTCTCGTGTTCTTGAGATGATACGATCTTGATGTATCGCGAGCTTTGCTATTATAGTTGGATCCTATGTTTCTCCTCCCCCTCTTCTCTCTTGTAATGAATCGAGTTTCCCCTTTGAAGTAATCTTATCGGATTGAGTCTTTAAAGATTTGAGAACACTTGATGTATGTCTTGCCGTGGATATCTGTGGTGACAATGGGATACCGCGTGCCACTTGATGTATGTTTTGGTGACCAACTTGAGGGTTCCGCCCATGAACCTATGCATAGGGGTTGGCACACGTTTTCGTCGTGATTCTCCAGTAGGAACTTTGGGGCACTCCTTGAGGTCCTTTGTGTTGGTTGAATAGATGAATCTGAGATTGTGTGATGCATATCGTATAATCATTCCCACGGATACTTGAGGTGACATTGGAGTATCTAGGTGACATTAGGGTTTTGGTTGATTTGTATCTTAAGGTGTTATTCTAGTACGAACTCTAGGGCTGTTTGTGACACTTATAGGAATAGCCCAACGGATTGATTGGAAAGAATAACTTTGAGGTGGTTTCGTACCCTACCATAATCTCTTCGTTCGTTCTCCGCTATTAGTGACTTTGGAGTGACTCTTTGTTGCATGTTAAGGGATAGTTATGTGATCCAATTATGTTAGTATTGTTGAGAGGACTTACACTAGTGAAAGTATGAACCCTAGGCCTTATTTCCACACATTGCAATACTGCTTATGCTCACTTTTATCACTTGTTACCTTCCTGTTTTTATAATTTCAGATTACAAATACTATTATCTACTATCCATATACCACTTGTATCACCATCTCTTCGCCGAACTAGTGCACCTATACAATTTACCATTGTATTGGGTGTGTTGGGGATACAAGAGACTCTTTGTTATTTGGTTGCCAGGTTGCTTGAGAGAGACCATCTTCATCCTACACCTCCTACGGATTGATAAACCTTAGGTCATCCACTTGAGGGAAATTTTCTATTGTCCTACAAACCTCTGCACTTGGAGGCCCAACAACGTCTACAAGAAGAAGATTGTGTAGTAGACATCAAGCTCTTTTCTGGCGCCATTGCCGAGGAGGCGAGGAAAGCAGCACTAACACCCCATCAACTAAGCTCTTTTCTGGCGCCGTTGCCGGGGAGGTGAGTGCTTGAAGGTATATATTTAGATCTTGCAATCGAGTCTTTTAGTTTCTTGTTTTATCACTAGTTTTGTTTATAAAAGAATACTAAAAAAATGGAATTGAGTTTGTCTCATACGCTTCACCTTTTTAATATCTTTCGTGAGTATGATGGAAAGGATAATTGTGCTCAAGTGCTAGAAGAAGAGATCTCTAAAATGTTTGGCACTAAATATTTGAATGATGAGCATGATTGCAATGTTGTTAGTACGAATTCTTTGAATATCCATGATGCTAAAGATGATTGCACTAGTTATGATGAAAATGCCTCCTATAAACATGTCAATTTTTGTGGAGTAGATTGGGTTTGCAAGTACACACCAAATATGGAAGATAGATATTGCAAGAGGCATAAGTACTTAGAAACCAAATTGTTACAAGAAGAGCTAGATGAATGTTCTGAAAGATTCAATATTTTTCGTGCCCCTTGTGAACTTTGCAATGAACATGGTCAATTAAATCTCCAATGCAAATTGTTTCATGATCGTATCGTGTCCAAAAATTGTGATGACTTGATTTCCCTTGTACATCATAATGAACTTAGTTTGCTCTTGGGTTATGGAGAAATTAAACGTATAACTAAGGATATTCCAAAATTTGCCCTTGATAAAGTTCTTGATTTTGATCTAGAAGAAATTTATATGTATTGTGCCGTGAATTGTATTGAAAATCCTTATATTGCCAATTACATAAAGAAAAGAAAACAAATAGAGGATGAAGAGAATACTAATGAAAGGGAAGAGACTTCCCAATATCCTCCTACTATTTCTTATGATGAATCAGGTAACGAGGAGGAGCCTCCTATTCAACCAATCTCATTAATAAGGAGCTCCAAAAAGAGATTTGAACCCACGCATGATGTGGTGAAGAAGAAGAAAAGAAAAAGGAAGAGAGGTAAAAAGATATCTCTCCCAAATAATTCTGCTCCTATTACTATTGCGCCTCATGAAAATATAATTGTGGAAGATAATGATACTTCTTATGATCTTGAAAATCTTTTTGGCACTTGCTTGGAAGAATATAATAATTGCTATACTATTGGTGCTATCCATGCTATTAATGATGAGAGTGATTATGCTTATGATATGAAAAGGCCCAAGCTTGGGGAAGCTATGTTTGATGAGGATGACATATTTGAGAATATATTTGCTGCAATTAATGTTTGTCCCAAGCTTGGGGACGATACGCTTAATGAAGATTATATTTTTAGTCTCCCAAGTTTTGATATGCAAAGTGATTATCATGAGAACAAAGTTGCTACTTATGGTGATTATTGTGATGAAACTTATGCTATAAAAAGTAGTGATGATTATATTTATAAAACTTGTCATGATTATGATTACCCTTTTTCTGAACATTACTCTTTTAATGTGGAAACAATTTATAATATTCAAGTCTCTTATGATACTCCCACTATCCCGAATGAGAAGAATTTTGCTTATGCGGAGAGTAGTAAATTTTCTATGCTTGTAGATCATGAAAAGAATGTTTTAGGTGCTGGTTATATTGTTGAATTCATTCATGATGCTACTGAAAATTATTATGAGGGAGGAACTTATGCTTGTAGGAATTGCAATAATATCAAGTTTCCTGTCTATGTGCTTAAAGTTTTGAAGTTATGCTTGTTTTACCGTCCTATGCAAGTTGATTATTGTTCCCACAAGTTGTTTGCTCACGAAATCCCTATGCATAGGAAGCATGTTAGACTTAAATGTGCTAGTAATACTCTTCATGATGCTCTCTTTATGTTACAATTCTTACCCTTTATGTGAGCATCATTGTCATTATCATGCCTAGCTAGGGGCGTTAAACGATAACGCTTGTTGGGAGGCAACCCAATTTTTTTTAGTTCCTTGATTTTTGTTCCTGTTTAGTAATAAATAATTCATATAGCCTCTGTTAATATGTGGTTTTATTCTTTTAATTAGTGTTTGTGCCAAGTAGAACCTTTGGGAAGACTTGGGGAAAGTCTTGTTGATCATGCTGTCAAAAACAGAAACTTTAGCGCTCACGAGAATTGATGTCATTTTTATTTAGAGAGTGCTATTTAGTTAATTATTTTTGGAGATGATTAATAGATAAAGTCCTCAGGTCCAGAAATTTATTTAAGAACTTTATGAGTTCCATAAGTATACGTTTGATCCAGATTACTACAGACTGTTCTGTTTTTGACAGATTCTGTTTTTCATGTGTTGTTTACTTATTTTGATGAATCTATGGCTAGTAAAATAGTTTATAAACCATAGAGAAGTTAGAATACAGTAGGTTTAACACCAATATAAATAAAGAATGAGTTCATTACAGTACCTTGAAGTGGTGATTTACTTTCTTATACTAACGGAGCTTACAAGTTTTCTGTTAAGTTTTGTGTTGTGAAGTTTTCAAGTTTTGGGTAAGGATTCGATGGACTATGGAATAAGGAGTGGCAAGAGCCTAAGCTTGGGGATTCCCAAGGCACCCCAAGGTAATATTCAAGGATAACCAAGCGTCTAAGCTTGGGGATGCCCCGGGTGGCATCCCCTCTTTCGTCTTCGTTCATCGGTAACTTTACTTGGAGCTATATTTTTATTCGCCACATGATATGTGTTTTGCTTGGAGCGTCATGTCATTTTATTTTGCTTTGCTTGCTCTTTGAATAAAATACCAAGATATGAAATTATTTAATGTTAGAGAGTCTTCACATAGTTGCATAATTATTCAACTACTCATTGATCTTCACTTATATCTTTTGGAGTAGTTTGTCTTTTGCTCTAGTGCTTCACTTATATCTTTTAGAGCATGATGGTAGTTTTATTTTCAAGAAATAGATGATCTCTCATGCTTCACTTACATTATTTTGAGAGTCTTAATAGCATGGTAATTTACTAAAATCCTAATATGGCAGGTATTCTAGATTAATAATACAATTCTATTATGAGTGTGTTGAATACTAGGAGAAGTTTGATATTTGATAATTGTTTTGAGATATGGAGATGGTGATATTAGAGTCATGCTAGTTGAGTAGTTGTGAATTTGAGAAATACTTGTGCTAGAGTTTGTGATTCACGTAGCATGCACGTATGGTGAACCGTTATGTAACGAAGTCGGAGCATGATTTAT
This sequence comes from Triticum dicoccoides, assembly GCF_002162155.2. Lineage (NCBI taxonomy): Eukaryota > Viridiplantae > Streptophyta > Magnoliopsida > Poales > Poaceae > Triticum > Triticum dicoccoides. Next base: position 370,364,780 of record NC_041380.1, on the reverse strand, counting down.
TTATTGATTGTCTTCCTTATGAGTGGCGGTCAGGGACGAGCGATGGTCTTTTCCTACCAATATACCCCCCTAGGAGCATGCTCTTAGTACTTTGTTTCGATAACTAATAGATTTTTGCAATAAGTATGTGAGTTCTTTATGACTAATGTTGAGTCCATGGATTATACGCACTCTCACCCTTCCCCTTTGCTAGCCTCTCTAGTACCGCGCAACTTTCGCCGGTACCATAAACCCACCATATACCTTCCTCAAAACAGCGACCATACCTACCTATTATGGTATTTCCATAGCCATTCCGAGATATATTGCCATGCAACTTTCCACTGTTCCATTTATTATGACACGTTTCATCATTGTCATATTGCTTAGCATGATCATGTAGTTGACATTGTACTTGTGGCAAAGCCACCGTTCATAATTCTTTCATACATGTCACTCATGCATCATTGCACATCCCGGTACACCGCCGGAGGCATTCATATAAAGTCATACTTTGTTCTAGTATCGAGTTGTAATCATTGAGTTGTAAATAAATAGAAGTGTGATGATCATCATTAATAGAGCATTGTCCCAAATAAAAAAAAGAGAAAGGCCAAATAAAAAAATAAAGGCAAAAAAAAGGAGAAAGGCCAAATAAAAAAGAAAGGCCCCCCAAAAAAGAAAATAAATAAAAAGGGGCAATGCTACTATCCTTTTACCACACTTGTGCTTCAAAGTAGCACCATGATATAGCAAGTCTCATATATTGTGCTTCAAAGTAGCACCATGTTCTTCATATAGAGTCTCATATGTTGTCACTTTCATATACTAGTGGGAATTTTACATTATAGAACTTGGCTTGTATATTCCAGTGATGGGCTTCCTCAAATTGCCCTAGGTCTTTGTGAGCAAGCAAGTTGGATGCACACCCACTAGTTTCTTTTGTTGAGCTTTCATACACTTATAGCTCTAGTGCATCCGTTGCATGGCAATCCCTACTCACTCACATTGATATCTATTGATGGGCATCTCCATAGCCCGTTGATACGCCTAGTTGATGTGAGACCATCTTCTCCTTTTTGTCTTCTCCACAACCACCATTCTATTCCACCTATAGTGCTATGTTCATGGCTCACGCTCATGTATTGCGTGAAGATTGAAAAAGTTTGAGAACATCAAAAGTATGAAACAATTGCTTGGCCTGTCATCGGGGTTGTGCATGATTTAAATATGTTGTGTGGTGAAGATGGAACATAGCCAGACTATATGATTTTGTAGGGATAACTTTCTTTGGCCATGTTATTTTGAGAAGACATGATTGCTTTATTAGTATGCTTGAAGTATTATTATTTTTATGTCAATATTAAACTTTTGTCTTGAATCTTATGGATCTGAATATTCATATCACAACTATGAAGAATTACATTGAAATTATGCCAAGTAGCACTCCGCATCAAAAATTCTTTTTTATCATTTACCTACTCGAGGACGAGCAGGAATTAAGCTTGGGGATGCTTGATACGTCTCCAATGTATCCATAATTTTTGACTCCTCCATGCTATATTATCTATTGTTTTGGGCAATATTGGGCTTTATTATCCACTTTTATATTACTTTTGGGACTAACCTATTAACCGGAGGCTCAGCCTAGATTTGTTGTTTTATGCCTATTTTAGTGTTTTGAAGAAAAGGAATATCAGACAGAGTCGAAACGGAACGAAATCAACTGGAGAAGTTATTTTTGGAAGGAAACACCCCAGATGGACTTGGACCCTACGTCAAGGAAGGAACGAGGTGCTCACGAGGGTGGGCCCCCCTAGGGCGCGCCCCCTGTCTCGTGGGACCCTCGTGGCTCCCCTGAGGTACCTCCTGCACCCATATATACCCACGTGACCTAAAACTTCCAGAACGCAACATAGATCGGGAGTTCTGCCGCCAGAAGCCTCTATAGCCACCAAAAGTCAATCGGGACCCTGTTCCGGCACCCTGCCGGAGGGGGTAACCCTCAGCGGTGGCCATCTTCATCATCCCGGTGCTCTCCATGACGAGGAGGGAGTAGTTCTCCCTCGGGGCTGAGGGTATGTACTAGTAGCTATGTGTTTGATCTCTCTCTCTCTCTTGTGTTCTTGAGATGATACGATCTTGATGTATCGCGAGCTTTGCTATTATAGTTGGATCCTATGTTTCTCCTCCCCCTCTTCTCTCTTGTAATGAATCGAGTTTCCCCTTTGAAGTAATCTTATCGGATTGAGTCTTTAAAGATTTGAGAACACTTGATGTATGTCTTGCCGTGGATATCTGTGGTGACAATGGGATACCGTGTGCCACTTGATGTATGTTTTGGTGACCAACTTGCGGGTTTCGCCCATGAACCTATGCATAGGGGTTGGCACACGTTTTCGTTGTGATTCTCCGGTAGGAACTTTGGGGCACTCCTTGAGGTCCTTTGTGTTGGTTGAATAGATGAATTTGAGATTGTGTGATGCATATCGTATAATCGTGCCCACGGATACTTGAGGTGACATTGGAGTATCTAGGTGACATTAGGGTTTTGGTTGATTTGTATCTTAAGGTGTTATTCTAGTATGAACTCTAGGGTTGTTTGTGACACTTATAGGAATAGCCCAACGGATTGACTGGAAAGAATAACTTTGAGGTGGTTTCGTACCCTACCATAATCTCTTCGTTCGTTCTCCGCTATTAGTGACTTTGGAGTGACTCTTTGTTGCATGTTGAGGGATAGTTATGTGATCGAATTATGTTAGTATTGTTGAGAGGACTTACACTACTGAAAGTATGAACCCTAGGCCTTACTTCCACACATTGCAATACCGTTTACGCTCACTTTTATCACTTGTTACCATGCTGTTTTTATAATTTCAGATTACAAATACTATTATCTACTATCCATATACCACTTGTATCACCATCTCTTCACCAAACTAGTGCACCTATACAATTTACCATTGTATTGGGTGTGTTGGGGACACAAGAAACTCTTTGTTATTTGGTTGTAGGGTTGCTTGAGAGAGACCATCTTCATCCTACGCCTCCTACGGATTGATAAACCTTAGGTCATCCACTTGAGGGAAATTTGCTACTGTCCTACAAACCTCTGCACTTGGAGGCCCAACAACGTCTACAAGAAGAAGGTTGTGTAGTAGACATCACTGCACAAAATGTTCAGATGGTTCGGGTCCTCCATAATACTTCATCATGCACAATACATCAAATGGTTCTCTAATCACTCGTCGTCACCTTGAGCCACCGGACTATCAGATGACAAACTGATGACAAACCCTGCCCGTTCCACAATCATAGGCATTACATATTTTGAGTGGGAAAAGCTTGTCAAAGTTTGTTCATTGATGTTAGCAAGAAGACATTAGTTTAATATATTGGAATTGGAAAAACTTGTCAATTTTTGCTCATTGATCTTAGCCAGAAGACATGAATTTGATATTTTTGAGTGGGACGCCCTTTGCTGTGAGCAACGTCGATCATTTTTTCCTATTCCTGTCTTCAGTTCAGAAGTAAATATTTACTTTGCTGAGATGCATAGTCACATGAATGTTGACTTATGTAAGGTATTTTAAGAGTTTGGTCTGAATGTTTTCTATGTAATGCCAGGCCTTTTGAGTTTGATTGCAAAGTTGAGCTTGGAATGTTGTGGCATGCGGCATCACGAGTTGTTTAACGTGCCTCCTGAGAATAATGCTTCATATTGTTTTGCATGTTGATCTAATGCCCGTGATTTGCATGTTAAGAAGATCATCCTAGTTTTGTTGTTTCTGTGCTTAAGAAGTTCATTGTCTTATGTTTCATTCATAGCCTATACGACAACTCGGGTAGGTTAGAGGTGAAACCATATGATCTTCCGACCAACTCATCACCTTAGGCCGTGATTGGATCGTCGTTTTCCAACCAAAACCGCTTGTAAAACTGATGCTTGCAAATAAAAGCAGATGGTCTCGGGCGAAGTGCTTGGTTCATCGATTTCAACAAGTAAAATATACACTGGTCTCTCAAATTACACGCGTAACCTGCCGGTTTTACTTACAAACCTCGGGCCCTCAGTTTCATTATGCTTGTATTTTACGCATTGTTTCTAATGACGAGTAAATTACACTTGTATCTTAATACAGGTGTGAAATAAACCAGATCTCCCAAGCGTGGCCTTACCGTTTCATTCCATCTCAGTCTCTCGAAGGTGCTCATAGGTGTTCGATGATCCTGGCTTCTTGAATGAGCAACGGACGCTGTATCAGACCATCCATAGGGCTCGCGAGGCCCTCTCCGTCGACCTTCGAGTTGTTGCGCTCGCCGTGGCGCCGAGCATTGTCAGCATGGTCAACGAACATGAGGATTCGGGAGATGACTTTATTTTCACTGGATGACAGTAGGAACCCACTAGGGCCATAGCCGTACGTATCCAAGTGCCTCCTTATTATGTACAACTATTTTTTTGCTTCCTTCTGGTTTCCTGACATCATGGTCCCACACCATTGTCAACCTATGTAGTCAATAAACAAGAGAATTGCACAAGGAGCGGTTGACAACTGGGACCAAGCAGCTCGAGCAGTATTTGTGTTTTTGAGGTGTGAGCACTGCAGAGTTTTTCTTGAGCAATGTTTTTGTTGTTGTTCAGAGGAGAGCAGGGTATTAACTGGACGAGTTGTGGCCCGTCTAGCCCAGGCCAGATATCCAGCCCAGATATTAATTTTTTTCAAGCTGAAAATGGCTAGCCCAGCTATACTTTTTTTAGGAATACCCAGGCAAGGTCAACTTGTTATTCTCCGCCCCGCTGGGCTGCAAATCTTTCCTAGGAGGGATGCATTAGGCTTAACAGGAAAATGGGCTTTAATAAATATTAAATGGGATGTAATTATAAAAACTAGGCAGTAACTATAAAAAAAATGCACCAAACACGTAATTAGTTTATAAAATATTATTTTTGTATTTTGAAAATTTTAATTTCATTAATTTTTGCACGCGCAATGTTTCACTGGATTTTTACGTAATACAAATTTATATTGAAATTTTATTTAATATGACTAGAAATTTTTGGATAATAATATTTCGGATCCCATCAAAATGTGGGAACTTTTTTGAATTCTGTTTTGAACGACTGGTTGAAATTATTAATCGTTGTCCTTGCTAGAAAATGGGCTATACTTTTAACAAACTGTAAATGGGTTGTAGTAAATTACATTAGAATTCAAAAATGGGTTGTACATTCTTACAAATCACAAATGGGCTATAAGTTCTCCGCCACACACTTATGGGCCTACTAAGTTGACACGTCCCCTAAAAAAAGTAATTTGACGCGTATGCAAGGCTTTGTCAACTTATAGTCAACACACAGTTCTAGCAGCAGTGGCCGTTGGATGTCCATCCAACGGATGTCGTCCTTCTTCTTCAATCTCGGATATTCTAGCTTCAGCCGCCCAAAAAATGATTCCTCCCCCTGACATCTGGGGCGCACCGTTTCGGAGGCTGACCTGTGGGCCTACTAAGCTGACACGTACCAAGGGCCTTGTCAACTTAGTCATTATAAACGATTCTAGCTGCAGTGACCGTACGATGTCCATCCAACGCCCGTCGTGCTTCTTCAACCTCTAGTCTTCTTGCTCCAGCCGCCCAAAGCAGCACCGGTCATGCCGCCTGCTCCTGCCTCCCGTGGCCGGTTGTGCTGCCGCAGAGGCCTCACCGCCCCTACTACTCCCACCGCTGGCCAGGCCATCCCTCTACTCACCCACACCCCTTGTTATTCTGCGGCGGCGGCAGCCTCACACCGCAGCCGAACCAGTGAACCCTCATACTCCTCTTCGCGTGGGCATCCACTGCCGCGTCTTCCCCGGCTCCGCGTCGTCCCCTTCATAGGCCTTGCCGTCATCCACCGCCCTGGTGCTCTCGGCGCGGCGTGGTCAACGTGGTCAACAAAGGACATCCATCGGACGTGGACTGTACATCGAGAGGCTGACAGCTGGATCCATGGCCGCAAACAAGGAAATGCCTCCTTATTACGCGCAAAATAATGATTCCTCCACCTGACATTTGACCCACCGGAAGGGCCTCTGTATTTCGCAAAAAAAATGTTCCCCCTGCTGACAGGTCGGACCCACCAGCTATATCTTTGCACACAAGGAAATGCCTCCTTATTACGCACAAAAAAATGAATACTCCCCTGCTAGCTGGGACCCAACATAGTGGGAGGCTAACTTGTGGGCCTACTAAGTTGACGGGGACGGAGGGCTTTGTCAACTTAGTCAATATGAACGATTCTAGCTCCAGTGACCTTACGATGTCCATCCAACGCCATAGTGCTTCTTCAACCTCTGGTCATCTTGCTCCAGCCGCCCAAACAAGCGTCGGGCGTGCCGCCTGCTCCTGCCTCCCATGTCCAGTCGTGCTGCCACCGCTGGCCATGCCATCCCTCTATACTCACCCACACCTCCTGTTATTCTCCGGCGATGGCGGCCTCACACCGCAGCCGTAGCAGTCAACCCACGTACTCCCCTCTGCGTGGGCATCCACTGCCGTGTCTTCCCCGGCTTCGCATCATCCCCTTCCTAGGCCTCGCCATCATCCACCGCCTTGATGCTCTCGGTGCGGCGTGGTCAATTTGGTCCATGACTGACTTCCATCGGAAGTGTACTGTACGTGGAGAGGCTGACAACTGGGTCCACAGCCGCAGCAAGGAAGTGCCTCCTTATTACAAGGACAATAATGATTCCTCCACCTGATAGCAGGGACCCACCGGACGGGCCACCGAATTTCACGAAAAAACATTTCCCCCTGACTACTGCGACACACCAGCTACATCTTCGCACGCAAGGAAGTGCGTCCATATTACGGGGGGAAAATGATTCGCCCCCTGACTGCTGGGACCCACCAGCTATATCTTTGCACGCAAGGAAGTGGCTGACAGACGGGACCCACCTGGTCGACGCGTACGTAGTGTTGCCATTCTGGTCGCGAACTTGTGCGTACATACTGGTTGATGTAGAGGCGCGCACGTGTTGTAGTAGAGGCGCACACGTAGCATGTACACGTATGTATAGCGGCCAGGGTGCAAGAAAGAAAATACGGCCACGTATGTACATACGGTCGGGGTCTCGAACGCCTACCCGCGCATACGTACGGCCAAGGCTCGTGTACATGGCTGGGTCGGAACGGAGAAGCTCCGCCGTCGTCGTGTTCATGGGGAGGCAACCGGCTGGGTCGGAACAGAATACGTCGTCGTGTTCATCGGGAACCAACCGTCTTGGATAGAATAGCCGATGGAAACAAGGCCTTGCGTACCGCAGAACGGAGGAAATGGCCTTGTGTTCGACCGGCCATGGTCGAAACGGGATCCTGTTCATCGAGAGGGGTCTGGCGTAGCGCAAAACGGAGGAAACAAACCTCATACGGTCGAAACGGGGTCCTATTGATCGGGGGGTGTGGCATACCGCAAAATGGAGGAAACGGACTTGTGTTGGAGCGCTACGGTAGAAACGGGGGTCCTGTTCATCGGGAGGGGTGTGGCATACCACAAAACGGGACTCCATGGGATACTGTTCATCTCCACCGTCGACCTCTTCCAGCCTCCACGGGCTCCTGTTCATCCATCGTCGACCCTCTCCAGCCTCCACCTGCGACTGTTCATCCATGGGCTCATGTTCATCTAGCCTCCACCGCGCGCTCCTCCACTGGGCATTGTTCAACCAGCCCTCTCCACGGGGTCCTGTTCAACCACCCCTCCACGAGCTACTGTTCATCTAGCCCTCCATCGGCTACTATTCATCCAGCCCTCCACGAGCTCGTCCTGTTCATCCAGCCCACCACGGGGTCCAGTTTATCCACCGGCTCGATCGATCGGGGTACTGTTCATCCAGCGGTAATGGCCTCTACTATGACGGGGTCCTGTTCATCCAACCCCCCACCGGGAACAGTTCATCCAAACCCCCCAACAACGCTCACTGTTCATCAAGGGAAGGAGGCAGCAATGTTCGACCGGCTTCAGTTAGCAACAGTAGCAAAGGAATCACTGGGGTTCAGTTAACAGCAAGGCAAGGGATTGATCGATCGCTCGGGTTCAGTAACGCGTAGCCTACAGTGCAATCACTCGGGTTCAGTTAGAGCCCAACGCCTCGCACACACGCGCGTACATACGAGAGAAACGCGCATCGCTTGGCCCCCTACCACCCACCGTAATTGGTAACTCCCCGATATTTTGCTCACCCTTGCTTCTACCACGGTTTTTTCTGTCATGGACGGCCCGAAGAATGTCATGCAGCTGCGTCTCTGGTCCGCCCAGGACGAAAAACCCATTTTATGTCATGATTTTTTGTCATAGAAGTAGGACCCCACCACATCTATGATGACACCGGGTTTTGTCACAATTATCATCATAGAAGTGTCAAAAGTATGACAGAAAAAATTTTGTTCGGCCCAAAATGTCAAGGATGTGTCTTTTTTGTAGTGTAGCTCTAGTGCATCCATTGCATGGCAATCCCTACTCACTCACATTGATATCCATTGATGGGCATCTCCATAGCCCGTTGATATGCCTAGTTGATGTGAGACTATCTCCTTCTTTTTGTCTTCTCCACAACCACCTTTTATTCCACCTATAGTGCTATGTCCATGGCTCACGCTCATGTATTACGTGAAAGTTGAAAAAGTTTGAGAACATCAAAAGTACGAAACAATTGCTTGGCTTGTCGTCTGGGTTGGGCATGATTTAAGTATTTTTGTGTGATGAAGATGGAGCATAGCCAGACTATATGATTTTGTAGGTATGAGCTTTCTTTGGCCATGTTATTTTGAGAAGACATAATTGCCTTGTTAGCATGCTTGAAGTATTATTGTTTTAATGTCAATATTAAACTCTTGTTTTGAATCATACGGATCTGAACATTCATGCCACGATAAAGAAATTACATGGATAGATATGTTAGGTAGCATTCCACATAAAAAAATTGTTTTACCATTTACCTACTCGAGGACGAGCGGGAATTAATCTTGGGGATGCTTGATACATCTCCAATGTATCTATAATTTTTTATTCTTCCATGCTATTATATTATCTATTTTGGATGTTTTATATGCATTAGTATGCTATTTTATATTATTTTTGGGTCTAACCTATTAACCTAGAGCCCAGTACCAGTTCCTGTTTTTCCCCTATTTTTGAGTTTCGTAGAAAAGGAATACCAAACGGAATAAAAACCTTCATGATGATTTTTCTTGGACCAGAAGATAACCAGTAGACTTGGAGATGAAGTCGGAGGAGCCACGAGGCGGCCACGAGGATGGAGGGAGCACCCAGGGGGGTACGGCGTGATACGTCTCCAACGTATCTATAATTTATGAAGTATCCATGCTGTTATTCTATCATTCTTGGGTGTTTTACAATCATTTTATAGAATCTTCATATCATTTTTCGGGACTAACCTATTGACCCAGTGCCAAGTGACAGTTGTTGTTTTTTGCTTGTTTTTTACATCGCATGAAATCAATATCAAACGGAGTCCAAACACTGCAAAACTTTACGGAGATTTTTTTGGACCAAAAGGAACCCAATGGGCCAGAGCTGCACCTGGGGGGGTACCCCAAGGGGGCACAACCCACCAGGGTGCGCTAGGGCCCCCTGGCGCGCCTAGGTGGGCTGTGCCCACCTCGGTGGCCTCCCGCACCCCCTCTTTGCACTATAAATTCCCAAATATTCTGAAACCCATCGGGGTTAACCTAGATCAGAAGTTCCGCCGCCGCAGGGCTCCGTAGTCACCGAAAACCAATCTAGACCCGTTCTGGCACCCTTCCGGAGGGGGGAATCATATCCGGTGGCCATCTTCATCACACCGGCGGCCACCATGATGAGGAAGGAGTAGTCTACCCTCGGGGCTGAGGTTTTTTACCAGTAGCTATGTGATAAATCTCTCTCTCTCTCGTGATCTATATCATGGGCTTGGTTAATATAGTCGGATCATATGATGTTTCTCCCCTCTATACTCTTGTTGTGATGAATTGAGTCTTTACCCTTCGAAGTTTTGTCTTGTCGGATCGAATATTCAGAGATGAGAACACATGATATATGTCTTGCGGTATGAATACTTGAGGTGACAATTGGGGTATCTTATTGATTCACTCGATATATGTTATGGCATTCAACTCGCGGATTCCTGCGGTGATATTGGGGTAATCTGTGCATAGGGGTTGATGCACATTTTTATTATCTTCTACTATGGAAACTTTGTGGTCTCTTCATAGTTCTTTGTGTGGATTAAGTATTATGAAGAATATGAAGTTGCATTGGTGTTATATTAGTATGGACTCTAGGATAGATCGAACGTAAAAAATAGCTTTGTGTTATTTTAGTACAGACTCTTGAATAGATCGAACGGAAATAATAGCTTTGAGGTGGTTTAGTACCCTACAAACAATTCCTATCTTTTGTTCTCCGCTAATAGGAACTCAGGAGTGATTCTTCGTTACACTTTGAGAGATAATCATATGATCCAACTATGTTAGCATTGTTGAGAGGTTGCACTAGCGAAAGTACGGACCCTAGGCCTTGTTTTTAAGCATTGCAATACCGTTTTGTGCCCGTTTACTACCTGCTACCTTGCTGATTTTATTTATTCAGATTATAAAAATATATTTTTATCATCATATTACACTTTTATCACCATCTCTTTGCCGAACTAGTGCACCTATACAATTTGCCATTGTATTGGGTGTGTTGGGGACACAAGAGATTTCTTGTATTTGGTTGCAGGGTCGTTTGAGGGAGACCATCTTCATCCTACACCTCTCACGTATTGATAAACCTTAGGTCATCCACTTGAGGGAAAATTGCTACTGTCCTACAAAACTCTACGTTGGAGGTCCAACACGTGTCTACAAGAATAAAGTTGCGTAGTAGACATCACGGCGCGCCCCCCATATATCCCTAAACCAACATGGACATCCACGAAAACACTTTTCCACCGCCGCAACTTTCTGTACCCATGAGATCCCATCTAGGGACCTTTTCCGGCACCCTGCCGGAGGGGGATTCGATCACGGAGGGCATCTACTTCTACTCTATTGCCCTTCCGATGAAGCGTGAGTAGTTTATCACAGACCTACGGATCCATAGCTAGTAGCTAGATGACTTCTTCTCTCTCTTTGATTCTTAATACCATGTTCTCCTTGATGTTCTTGGAGATCTATTCGATGTAATACTTTTTTGTGGTGTGTTTGCCGAGATCTGATGAATTGTGGATTTATGATCAGCCTATCTATGAATATTATTTGAATCTTCTTTGAATTCTTATATGCATGATTTGATATCTTTGTAATTCTCTTTGAACTATCAGTTTGGTTAGGCCAACTAGATTGGTCTTTATTGCAATGGGAGAAGTGCTTAGCTTTGGGTTCAATCTTGAAGTGTCCTTTCCCAGTGATAGTAGGGGCACCAAGTCACGTATTGTATTGTTGCCATCGAGGATAAAAAGATGGGGTTTGTATCATATTTCTTGAGTTGATTCCTCTAGATCATGTCATCTTGCTTAATGCTTACTCCATTCTTTATGAACTTAATACTATAGATGCATGTTGGATAGCGGTCGATGTGTGGAGTAATAGTAGCAGATGCAGAATCGTTTTGGTCTACTTGACACGGACATGATGCCTATATTCATGATCATTGCCTTAGATATCGTCATAACTTTGCGCTTTTCTATCAATTGCTCGACAGTAATTTGTTCACCCACCGAATTATTTACTATCTTCAGAGAAGCCTCTAGTGAAACCTATGGCCCCCAGGTCTATTTCCATCATATAAGTTTCTATTTTCCATCATATAAGTTTCCGACCTACTATTTTGTAATCTTTTACTTTTCATTCTATAAACCAAAAATATTTACTTTATAGTTTATCTATCTCTATCAGATCTCACTTTTGCAACTAACCATGAAGGGATTGACAACCCCTTTATCGCGTTGGGTGCAAGTTGTTTGATTGTTTGTGCAGGTATTCGGTGACTTGTGCGTTGTCTCCTACTAGATTGATGCCTTGGTTCTCAAACTGAGGAAAATACTTATCTCTACTTTGCTGCATCACCCTTTCCTCTTCAAGGGAAAACCAACGCAAGCTCAAGAAGGAGCAGTCTCTTGTCAAAAACCAAGCCGCACTGGCCCTCCTTCGACTGGAAGACCATCTGGACAATTCCTTGGGCTACGTCATCTGCCTGAGGGACACGATGGTGAAGATTGACGAAGATCTACAGCCGGACGAGACTCTCCAGAGCGATCTGGAGGCTTTGATGACCCGCCTGTACGAGATACCTTGTCGAGTGCAGTCTCGGAAGAAGTCAGTAACTCGGTGTGGCGCCAATGTGGCCTTGTCACTTGTTCGCATCCACTGCAAGGATGTGGACGAGGAGAGGCTAAAGGCCTCTGAGTTGTTAACAACAAAAGTTCAAGTTCGGGGATTTCATGGAGACGTTCGTCAAAGCTGCCATGAGGATCGCTGATGGCATTGATCTAGACACCTTCGACGAGTCGGCTAGCCCGCGTGATCATGCGTGAAAAACTTCTTTGAATGAATTTGCCCGGGAATGATGGGTGGTTTATGTAACCATTAAACTCGGACAAGCTTCGAGTTCATATATTTTGCATTTGCTTTTGAACACTCGAACAAATCAAAGTTCTCAATTAGAAGTCTGAATTTTTATTTGCTGACGTGCTTTCAACTTAGGAGAAATCTGGTTCGTGACTAAGCCCCCGAGTGTGGAGCATGTCCGCACTCGGATAGTGTTTAACTTTGATGAAATATGGTTCATGGCTAAGCCCCCAAGTGTGGAGCATGTCCACACCCAGATAGTTTTGAACTAAGGTGAAGACTAGTTCACAGCTAAGCCCCCGAGTGTGGAGCATGTCCGCACTTGGATAGTTTTGAACTTAGGCAAAATCTGGTTTGCCGCTAAGCTCCTGAGTGTGGAGCATTTCTGCACTTGGATAGTTTTTAACTTAGGAAAAGCCTGCTTTGCAGCTAATCCCCCGAGTGTGGAGCATGTCCGCACTCGGATAGTTTTGAACTTAAGCGAAATCTAGTTTGCAGCTAAGCCCCCATGTGTGGAGCATGTCTGCACTCGAATATTTTTGACTTAGGCGAAGTCTGCGCAGCTAAGCCCTCGAGTGTAGAGTATGTTCGCACTCGGATAGTACTTAACTTAGGTGAAATCTTGTTCGCAGCTAAGTCAGTTCACCTATTGGGAGTTTGTTAGGTTCTGAATGTTGTTAGTCACCAGAGTGGTCACATGGCACTGGGCCAAATTAGATGATATACAAGAAAAATAAGACTTTTATTCATCTAATTCCACTTGGGAAGCTATAAAATGAAAAACTTATTCTAAGTGAAAAACTTGTGAAGCAGATCCGCATTCCAAGCTCGGGGTTCTTCTATGTTTTTGCTAAAGTTGTAGAGCCGATAGGCCCCATTATTCAGGACCTTTGATATCGCAAAGGGTCCTTGCCACGGAGGCGCCAACTTATGAGGCTTCTACTGATCCATTCAGAGAACCAGGTCACCTTCCTGGACGGCCCGCTCTCTGATGTGCCTGTCGTGATAACGGTGCAAATCCTGCTGGTATGCAGTTGACCTGATGAGTGCTAGCTCGCGCTCTTCATCAAGGAGGTCGAGGCCATCTTGATGTGCTTCTTCAGCTTCTACTTCCAAATACATGTCTACTAGGGGGGACTTGTGGAGCAAGTCACTTTGCAAAGCGGCCTCCAAGCCGTACACCATGAAGTAAGGAGTAAGATCTATGGAACGATTCGGGGTTGTCTGCAAGCCCCAAATGACCAACGATGGCTCGGTAACCTAGGCTCCAGCATTATATTTTAGGTCATGCATGAGGCGCGGGTTCAGCCCTTGGAGTATCATCCCAGTCGTTTGAGTCAAAGTTTGACCCATTTTCTATGATAATTCAATGCGGGACTCCAAATCAGAAGATTATTTATTTAATGAACTTGATGGTAGTCGGCGAGTCCAGCTTCTTTATGGGTTTCACATCAATCCACTTGGTAAACGTGTCCACTACCACCAGCAAATGAGTGAATCCACTGCCCTTGGTCCGGAGTGGGCTGATCATGTCGAGTTCCCAAACGGCGAATAGCCATGTGAGTGGGATCGTCTTCAGCGCGGACGCTGGCTTGCGCGACTGGTTCGCGTAGAAATGGCACCCGACGCATTGGTCCACTATGTCTCGGGCCACCTCGCTGGCTCTAGGCCAATAGAAGCTTGCCCGAAACGCCTTGGTGACCAGCATCTGAGAGGATGCGTGATGCTCACAGGTTCCTGTAACGCCCTCGATTCAATCGTACACTAATCATACACGCAAATGTGTACGATCAAGATCAAGGACTCACGGGAAGATATCACAACACAACTCTAGACACAAATTAAAATAATACAAGCTTTATATTACAAGCCAGGGGCCTCGAGGGCTCGAATACATCAGCTTGAATACAAACGATTCAGCGGAAGCAACAATATCTGAGTACAGACATGAGTTAAACAAGTTTGCCTTAAGAAGGCTAGCACAAAAGCATCTACGATCGAAAAGGCAAGGCCTCCTGCCTGGGAGCCTCCTAACTACTCTTGGTCGTCGGCGTCCGTCACGTGGTAGTAGGCACCCTCGGGGTAGCAGCAGTCGTCAAAGGTGGCATCTGGCTCCTGGACTCCACCATCTGGTTGCAATAACCAGAAAGAAGAAAGAAGGGGGAAAAGGGGGAGCAAAGCAACCGTGAGTACTCATCCAAAGTACTCGCAAGCAAGGATCTACACTACATATGCAACATTATCAAAGGAAGGCTATATATGTGGACTGGGCTGCAGAAATGCCAGAATAGGGAGAAGGCCTAGTCCTATCGAAGACTAGCATCTTCTCGAACCCACCATCTTGCAGCAACAGGAGGGAGTAGAGTAGCATAAAGTAAAGCGGTAGTAGTGTTATCAACCTCGGCCAGAGATCCTTTCTCGACTCCCTGCGAGAAAGCAATCCCAGAGCCATACTATCCAGTTATCATCACAATCAAATCCTCATCACCATCCAGTTCTCATCACAAGTATCCAGTTCTAGTTGTATCGATCGGGATACAACTCCAAGTGTCCGTTACCGTAGGACAGGCTATGCATAGATTAGTTCTTCCCTGCAGGGGTGCACCAACTTACCCACCACGCTCGATTGACTCCGGCCGGACACACTTTCCAGGGTCATGCCCGGCCTCGGCCAAACAATACGCCGCAACCCGACCTAGACTTAACAGAGAGGTCAGCACGCCGGACTAAACCTATGCCCCCAGGGGTCATGGGCCATCTCCCCGGAAACTCCTGCACGTTGCGTACGCGGCCGGTGAGCAGACCTAGCTACCTCCTTCAACAAGGCAGGCGCTTGCACAGTCCAACCCGGCGCGCGCCACTCAGTCGCTGACGTCTAGTAAGCTTTGGCTGATGTATACGACGCAGAACGCCCATACTATGCCCACGTGATGGTTAGTGCTATCAGGCCAGAGGCCCCTCGGATCAAATATCCAAATCGTAGTGGATTAGGAACGCGCGGTAACAAGCAGAGACTCACGAAAGAGGTGACCCCGTTGCCCCGTCTCGAGGACTTGCGGCAAGGGCTAAGAATGCCCGGCCACGCCTCGTAATTATCTCACGGGCACCTTCCAGGTCAACCCGTCTCCACATCACTTTCCAAGTAACAGTTGTAAAGTCCAAGTATCCGTGTGTCCAAACATCAAGAGGAAACCCAAGGAATCACCCCCGGTGGGTTCCACTCAATGTAATCATCAAGGTGAACGTAGAGGAATCACCCTCGAGGTTCACACTTGAGGGGTTGCACGACAGAGCCATATCGGAAGTGGTTAAGGAGGAAATCACCCTCGATGACCACGACCGAATAGCTACACTACAGGTTAACATCAGAAGTGCTGTAGAGGTCTTACCCTCGGCACTCGATAGTAACCCAGCAGTGTCGAGCAACTAAGGGGAAAGTGATGTGCGGTGCCGGGGCCTGGTCTTCAATCCCGTTGATCGGGTCTTCAACGATGAAGCAGGGGCAACAAGGACAAGGTGGGGGTCACTGATGGATCACTAACCAACCTATACTAAGCAGTTTAGGATAAGCCGGTAAGGTAACAATAAGCAGGTTACAAAAGGAGGCTATGCATCAGAATAGGAGCAAACAATAACAATAGCAAAATCTAATGCAAGCATGAGAGAATGGAATGGGCGATATCGAGATGATCAAAGGGGGGGCTTGCCTGGTTGCTCTGGCAAGGAGGGGTCGTCGTCGACGTAGTCGATCACAGGGGCGGCATCGGTCTCGAGGGTCTACCGGAGAGAAGAGGGGGAAGAAACAGTAAATATAAAGCAGACATAGCATCACAAAGCGTAACATGGCAATATGTTGTGCTGGGTGTGACCTAACGCATGGCTACACGATATAGGTGAAGGGGGAATTCAACCGGGAATGTATTCCCGGTTCCGGACCCGTGTCACACAGATGACCGGAGGGAAAAGTTCCAAGTTCAGCATGCTATAGGCATGTGACAGCTGAACGGACCGCATTTTCAGATTCGTTGGATTTTTCTGAGCAACTTTCATATAGAAAACATTTTCATCCGAGTTACGGTTTATTTTAAATGCATTTTCAGAAACTATAAAAAAACAGAAAAGGAATATGATGTCAGCGTGACGTAGGAGTGACGTCAGCATTCAACAGTCCGGTTGACTGGTCAAAACTGACACGGGGGACCCACCTGTCAGCCTCTGTTACTTAACAGAGCTTATTTTAAACTAAACTGAGGTTAATTAGCGGATGGGCCCCACATGTTAGTGGCTAATTAGTTAAACTAATTACTTTTAATTATAAAAATCATTTTAGTTATTATTTAAGCGGTGGGGCCGGTTCGTCAGTGGCACTGTACCGCCATGTCAGCGTGTTGACTGGGTCAACCCAGTCAACGTGGCCCCTAAGGCCCACTGGCAGTGAGCCAGCGGTCGGGCCCGCCCAGCCACGTCGGCGGCGGCCGGCGTCTCGCCGCCGGCGACGTTAGAACGCGGCGGAGCCGCTCGGGCCTCGTCGGAAACGCGCTAGGGGCGGCCGTTTCGCGTGCCGTTAGCACCGTTCGAACGCGCACACGACGCCGTGTCGGGTGGTGGTGGTGGCTCGCCCGGGGACGGCCGGAATAACCATCGGCGGCGAGCACGGGTGGCGGAAGCGCTCGGAGTCACGTCGGGAATGGGCTAGGGGGCACGAGAGGGCGAGAGGAAGGGCTGGCCGGGCTCCTGGGAACACCAGGAGCACGATGGAGGGCTCGGACGGGGGCCACGGCAGCGGTGGCCACGACGGTGATGGAGCAGGGCGACGGTGAGCTACGGCGGTTGCGGCGAGCGAGCTAGAGAGGGAGGCGGCCTACGTGAGGGAAGGGAGAGGGGGAGGAGCTCACTGGGTGGGTGCACGAAGGCCCGGCGAGTAACAAGAGCGCAGTGGCCGTGGCCGGAGTCGAAAGCGGCGGCGACGGCGGTCCAGGAGGAAGACGGATCCGGCGCTGGGGTGGCTCCCGCCTTGAGGTTGCTGGGGCAGACGAAGCAGCAGACGGCTGTGGGGCTCGTGGACACATCGGGGCGGCGAGGAGGGCCCGGTGGACGCGGTGGCGCAGCAACGCGGCGGCGACAGTGCGTCGGGGCGAGGTGGATCTGGAGAAGGGGGCGAGGCCAGAGGGAGAGAGGGGAGAGGGGGGGTCCAGGGAGAGTGAGTGGGTGAGGGGAGATGAGGGGAGCCTGAGGCGTCGCCCTTATCCTCTCCCGGTGAGGCCGGCGAGGTGGTCGGGGTCGACCTTGCCCCTGTAGCGACACGGAGCAGAGGAACAGGAAGGGGAGGGAGCGACCGGTGGGGGGGGGGGTCGGTCGGCCTGCTGGGCCAGTTGGCTCGGGTGGGCCGAAGCCCAAGTGGTGCAGGGCTTTCTCTCTCTCCCCTCTACTTCTCTTTTTCTTTTCTTTAATTACCAGAGGAGGAAAAAGTTTATCTGGGGACCTTAATGGTTCAGGAAAAATGTGAAACTGGATCATAAAAGTCCAGTGCATTTTTAGGCACTACCACAATTATTTTTGGGAGAGGTTTAGATCCATTTGGAATTTTCATAATTGAATTTGCATTTTAAATTGCTGGAATGGACTGTTATAAATGTTAGTGTCCATTTTAGCATAGGAGTGATGTTGTTTTTAATTACATCAAAATGCATTGGAATATTTGCTAAATGATGAACATTTTTCCAGCAACTTTTGTGCAACTTCAAGTTTCACTTATGATTTGAATTTGAATTCAGATGGGAGTTGAAAAGAGATATTGAACAGATGTGATTAAGCATTCTTTAGCCAAAAGATTAGGCTTAATCACAGAGGGTTACTGTAGCATGACACTAGGGGTGTTACAAATCTCCTCCACTACAAGAAATCTCGTCCCGAGATTTTAAGAGGTGGAGTAAGGGGGAAGCTATAAGGACGAATGTCTGAAAGGATCAACATCCGGTAGTTATCTCAAGGAAGGAGATTTTAGAAGCACCAGGACGTATCGAGAGTGCTACACAGAGATTCAACAAGTTTTAACCAGGTAGGCATCCAGTTGATGCCTAAAATAGGTGATGAAGAGGTTCAGAGCAAAGAAGAATAATGCTGCCTCTGATACCGAAATGAAACATGGTGAGGAGGTTAGCTCGTGTATTACATACGAAGCCGGGTGCCAAGAATATTTCGGAATGAATGTTGTATAGGAGAGTCAGGTTTCGATCCTGTGGAACTCTGGGTTATGGGCCCACCTCGTGGTTCTAAAGTAGAAAGGGCGTTGACATATTGCACGATCATGGTAGCAAGGCATGTCAGGGGATAGCCTGTCAGTTATGTTGGCAACCACGTTGGTACCAAGGGCGAGGGACGAAGAGAACCATTTTCCTGCTCGTTAAGACGAGGCGGACCAATAGGCAAAGTTCTCGTCCATCGGTGGTTACCGGAATATCAGCAACATTAGTAACAGGGTCTCACTGGCAAGGTTGTACATCGGGGCATTCTATAAGCAGAGAATTATTTCTGCTTATATCATATAGATCACAAGAAGGTTAAACAAGACAAAGGAAAGGAAAATGTGTTTAAACGCATATTTCCGGGGTATATCCTTCCCAAGGACAAGCAGAGCATGATATCCATGATAAGACAGCAAGTTCAAAAGCATTTAGATAAAGGGGGCGAAGAAAGAATCATGATATTACCCATACAACGGTGTTTGGATAATAGATCAAGAAACATTTGACAATGTGCTTCCTATGTTCCTGTTGATATTCGGAATACCTCGGTCATGCTTCGAGGTAGTATTAACATGGTGTTACAAGTAAGGGTTGGAGTTGAAGATCACAAGAAATACACAAGGAACAATTGCAGGAATAGCAAGGAGTCCAAGGTTTAACCAAGGCGTGATCAAACATGTGTTGGAAAGAAGACAAGGGGGGTTGTCAATGATAACTCAAATCATCAAAGGTCACGGATGGTATTTCTCACCATGAATTCAATTGTCATCTCTGAAGAAAACAAAGTGTTGACGGTGATCACGACAAATTTTGTCGAGAGACTCTATGAAGATGTCATCGAGCAGAAACGGAAGGATGAAGTGAAAGGCTACTAGAACCAAGGATTCAAAATCAACTCGAATCATCCTTGAGGCGAAACGATATGATGAGGAAAATCGACGTAGGCTTAGCTCCTCGTCGAAAATTGTGCTCCAGGAAGAAGGACCAGGTAGCACAGTTAAAATTTAGCATGCTAATGGTATTGCCGGTCAGGCTAGGAATGACTTGAAGGATTATTAAACTCGTAAGCAATGAAAATTACTTCGAGTTATTGAATCGGAGTGCAGAAGCGATTCACTTATCGGTGTTCTCGAGTGACTAACAACTCAGAACCAGAGGAAAATTTGAAATCGATGAGTAGCAATACTATAAGAAGACTCATAGGAAGGAACATAGTTCTTTGTTATTCTCGACATAACATGAGGCAATACTTGAAGGTACATCAAATTAGAGGTTGGACAGGTGAAATGACTTGCAGGAGACAAGTATTTTAACTTGTCCGGGAAATGGAATTAAGAAGAAACTATGGTCGGAACCACGGTTAAGAATGATCAAACCACCGATACAAGATGAACTTATAACAAGGGGTAATCATTTTTACGAGTGGCTTCCACGTTAAGTTCTACATCGGGTCCATGGGCATGAACACAAGAGTTCAAGGTCGACTCCCACTTCTTCAATGCATAACCTTTCATTCACTCCTCATTTTTTCTCAAAGAAAAAGTAGTGCAGAGGATTTATCTGGCGAAGTACCAGAAGAGTAAGACTCGTGAGAACTCTCGGGTTCCTCAGATTATGGAAGGCATAAGTTCAACCCATCAGGGCATTATTTTTTTGAATCTATACAACCATCAACCAAGCAAAAGATACAAGTTCGAAAGCAGAGTATCGAAGTCAAAGCAGATGATACAATATACCGAAGATATTATGTATCATGGAAAAACTCACAAGAATTTTGGATGTGAAGGACACAGTCGGATAACAACCCAGCAATGGATCTGGCGATTCTCGACAGAGTTGATGTGATTATCGGTAATCAATCAGATGAAGAAGGGGATGCAAAGGCGTTGGCTTATAGAAACGTCTGAATGATTCGATGCTTGGGTACAAAGGAATTATGATTTCAAGACGAAGGATCAGAAGCAGAGGCTCTGATCAAAATATGAGTAAGTTGAATAGACTTAGAGGTGCACCCGACCAAACCTTGATTGGGAAAGAACCAGCTCATATCCGGAGCGATGTCCGAGCCGGAAAGGAAATTTCCAAGGATTAATTGATGATTGCGAGTATTCGCTCACACGTTGAATCCATAGGAATAGAATGACAATCACAAAGAAATTTAAAGAATATTGCTAGACATATGGAATTAACCATAATGTAAGACGATAAGGAAGAACAGGAGCAATAGGCTACTAAGGATTATCGGTAGATCAAATAGTATTCCAAAGAATTTGTGAAACACATGAACAACTGGGGATAAACGGGCTCAGTGAATCATCCGTAGTGCAAAAAGAAGCCGCAAAGCAGAAGGCATAAAGGATTCTCGAAACAACGGAGAGTACATCTTGTAATAATAGGGGCAACTGGGTATGAAGGTACAAGCGGCAAGGATGTTATTTACGGGGATTATCTGTGGTCAGGAACTGCAAGGCAGTGGGCACAGGGTCTCGAGAAACCTCGAGGAATATCTGCAGAATCTTCTGGCGAAGCAAGCGATCATCGGTAATGTCGGGGCTCTCCGGGAGGAAGTGGGTACGAGAACCTAATGTCAGAGTCAGTAAAATGTTTAACCCGAATAGACGAGAGATTAGAGTCCCAGAGTATAGACGAGGAATAAAAGATCC
This sequence comes from Triticum dicoccoides, assembly GCF_002162155.2. Classification (NCBI taxonomy): domain Eukaryota; kingdom Viridiplantae; phylum Streptophyta; class Magnoliopsida; order Poales; family Poaceae; genus Triticum; species Triticum dicoccoides. The sequence goes on along the minus strand of NC_041380.1, from coordinate 370,343,299 downwards.
TAATACCACCCAATAGCGACGTGGGCCCGTAAGCCACACAGCCAATGTTAGTAAAAGTTTTCAGTGACTAGACTCAACTTCGGCCAAGGAGTTGGAAAGGGGGCTACCTACAGGCAGTCGGCTCTGATACCAACTTGTAACGCCCTCGATTCAATCGTACACTAATCATACACGCAAATGTGTACGATCAAGATCAAGGACTCATGGGAAGATATCACAACACAATTCTAGACACAAATTAAAATAATACAAGCTTTATATTACAAGCCAGGGGCCTCGAGGGCTCGAATACATCAGCTTGAATACAAACGAGTCAGCGGAAGCAACAATATCTGAGTACAGACATGAGTTAAACAAGTTTGCCTTAAGAAGGCTAGCACAAAAGCATCTACGATCGAAAAGGCAAGGCCTCCTGCCTGGGAGCCTCCTAACTACTCTTGGTCATCGGCGTCCGTCACGTGGTAGTAGGCACCCTCGGGGTAGCAGCAGTCGTCAAAGGTGGCATCTGGCTCCTGGACTCCACCATCTGGTTGCAATAACCAGAAAGAAGAAAGAAGGGGGAAAAGGGGGAGCAAAGCAACCGTGAGTACTCATCCAAAGTACTCGCAAGCAAGGATCTACACTACATATGCAACATTATCAAAGGAAGGCTATATATGTGGACTGGGCTGCAGAAATGCCAGAATAGGGAGAAGGCCTAGTCCTATCGAAGACTAGCATCTTCTCGAACCCACCATCTTGCAGCAACATGAGGGAGTAGAGTAGCATAAAGTAAAGCGGTAGTAGTGTTATCAACCTCGGCCAGAGATCCTTTCTCGACTCCCTGCGAGAAAGCAATCCCAGAGCCATACTATCCAGTTATCATCACAATCAAATCCTCATCACCATCCAGTTCTCATCACAAGTATCCAGTTCTAGTTGTATCGATCGGGATACAACTCCAAGTGTCCGTTACCGTAGGACAGGCTATGCATAGATTAGTTCTTCCCTGCAGGGGTGCACCAACTTACCCACCACGCTCGATTGACTCCGGCCGGACACACTTTCCAGGGTCATGCCCGGCCTCGGCCAAACAATACGCTGCAACCCGACCTAGACTTAACAGAGAGGTCAGCACGCGGGACTAAACCTATGCCCCCAGGGGTCATGGGCCATCTCCCCGGAAACTCCTGCACGTTGCGTACGCGGCCGGTGAGCAGACCTAGCTACCTCCTTCAACAAGGCAGGCGCTTGCGCAGTCCAACCCGGCGCGCTCCACTCAGTCGCTGACGTCTAGTAAGCTTTGGCTGATGTATACGACGCAGAACGCCCATACTATGCCCACGTGATGGTTAGTGCTATCAGGCCAGAGGCCCCTCGGATCAAATATCCAAATCGTAGTGGATTAGGAACACGCGGTAACAAGCAGAGACTCACGAAAGAGGTGACCCCGTTGCCCCGTCTCGAGGACTTGCGGCAAGGGCTAAGAATGCCCGGCCACGCCTCGTAATTATCTCACGGGCACCTTCCAGGTCAACCCGTCTCCACATCACTTTCCAAGTAACAGTTGTAAAGTCCAAGTATCCGTGTGTCCAAACATCAAGAGGAAACCCAAGGAATCACCCCCGGTGGGTTCCACTCAATGTAATCATCAAGGTGAACGTAGAGGAATCACCCTCGAGGTTCACACTTGAGGGGTTGCACGACAGAGCCATATCGGAAGTGGTTAAGGAGGAAATCACCCTCGATGACCACGACCGAATAGCTACACTACAGGTTAACATCAGAAGTGCTGTAGAGGTCTCACCCTCGGCACTCGATAGTAACCCAGCAGTGTCGAGCAACTAAGGGGAAAGTGATGTGCGGTGCCGGGGCCTGGTCTTCAATCCCGTTGATCGGGTCTTCAACGATGAAGCAGGGGCAACAAGGACAAGGTGGGGGTCACTGATGGATCACTAACCAACCTATACTAAGCAGTTTAGGATAAGCCGGTAAGGTAACAATAAGCAGGTTACAAAAGGAGGCTATGCATCAGAATAGGAGCAAACAATAACAATAGCAAAATCTAATGCAAGCATGAGAGAATGGAATGGGCGATATCGAGATGATCAAAGGGGGGGCTTGCCTGGTTGCTCTGGCAAGGAGGGGTCGTCGTTGACGTAGTCGATCACAGGGGCGGCATCGGTCTCGAGGGTCTATCGGAGAGAAGAGGGGGAAGAAACAGTAAATATAAAGTAGACATAGCATCACAAAGCGTAACATGGCAATATGTTGTGCTGGGTGTGACCTAACGCATGGCTACACGATATAGGTGAAGGGGGAATTCAACCGGGAATGTATTCCCGGTTCCGGACCCGTGTCACACAGATGACCGGAGGGAAAAGTTCCAAGTTCAGCATGCTAGAGGCATGTGACAGCTGAACGGACCGCATTTTCAGATTCGTTGGATTTTTCTGAGCAACTTTCATATAGAAAACATTTTCATCCGAGTTACGGTTTATTTTCTATGCATTTTCAAAGATTAAAGCATTTTCAGAAACTATAAAAAAACAGAAAAGGAATATGATGTCAGCGTGACGTAGGAGTGACGTCAGCATTCAACAGTCCAGTTGACTGGTCAAAACTGACACGGGGGACCCACCTGTCAGCCTCTGTTACTTAACAGAGCTTATTTTAAACTAAACTGAGGTTATAGCAGATGGGCCCCACATGTTAGTGGCTAATTAGTTAAACTAATTACTTTTAATTATAAAAATCATTTTAGTTATTATCTAAGCGGTGGGGCCGGTTCGTCAATGGCACTGTACCGCCATGTCAGCATGTTGACTGGGTCAACCCAGTCAACGTGGCCCCTAAGGCCCACTGGCAGTGAGCCAGGGGTCGGGCCCGCCCAGCCACGTCGGCGGCGGCCGGCGTCTCGCCGCCGGCGACGTTAGAACGCGGCGGAGCCGCTCGGGCCTCGTCGGAAACGCGCTAGGGGCGGCCGTTTCGCGTGCGGTTAGCACCGTTCGAACGCGCACACGACGCCGTGTCGGGTGGTGGTGGTGGCTCGCCCGGGGACGGCCGGAATAACCATCGGCGGCGAGCACGGGCGGCGGAGGCGCTCGGAGTCACGTCGGGAATGGGCTAGGGGGCACGAGAGGGCGAGAGGAAGGGCTGGCCGGGCTCCTGGGAACACCAGGAGCACGATGGAGGGCTCGGACGGGGGCCACGGCAGCGGTGGCCACGACGGTGATGGAGCAGGGCGACGGTGAGCTACGGCGGTTGCGGCGAGCGAGCTAGAGAGGGAGGCGGCCTACGTGAGGGAAGGGAGAGGGGGAGGAGCTCACTGGGTGGGTGCACGAAGGCCCGGCGAGTAACAGGAGCGCAGTGGCCGTGGCCGGAGTCGAAAGCGGCGGCGACGGCGGTCCAGGAGGAAGATGGATCCGGCGCTGGGGTGGCTCCCGCCTTGAGGTTGCTGGGGCAGACGAAGCAGCAGACGACTGCGGGGCTCGTGGACACATCGGGGCGGCGAGGAGGGCCCGGTGGACGCGGTGGCGCAGCAACGCGGCGGCGACAGTGCATCGGGGCGAGGTGGATCTGGAGAAGGGGGCGAGGCCAGAGGGAGAGAGGGGAGAGGGGGGGTCCAGGGAGAGTGAGTGGGTGAGGGGAGATGAGGGGAGCCTGAGGCGTCGCCCTTATCCTCTCCCGGTGAGGCCGGCGAGGTGGTCGGGGTCGACCTTGCCCCTGTAGCGACAGGGAGCAGAGGAACAGGAAGGGGAGGGAGCGACCGGTGGGGGGGGGTCGGTCGGCCTGCTGGGCCAGTTGGCTCGGGTGGGCCGAAGCCCAAGTGGTGCAGGGCTTTCTCTCTCTCCCCTCTACTTCTCTTTTTCTTTTCTTTAATTACCAGAGGAGGAAAAAGTTTATCTGGGGACCTTAATGGTTCAGGAAAAATGTGAAACTGGATCATAAAAGTCCAGTGTATTTTTAGGCACTGCCACAATTATTTTTGGGAGAGGTTTAGATCCATTTGGAATTTTCATAATTGAATTTGCATTTTAAATTGCTGGAATGGACTGTTATAAATGTTAGTGTCCATTTTAGCATAGGAGTGATGTTGTTTTTAATTACATCAAATTGCATTGGAATATTTGCTAAATGATGAACATTTTTCCAGCAACTTTTGTGCAACTTCAAGTTTCACTTATGATTTGAATTTGAATTCAGATGGGAGTTGAAAAGAGATATTGAACAGATGTGATTAAGCATTCTTTAGCCAAAAGATTAGGCTTAATCACAGAGGGTTACTGTAGCATGACACTAGGGGTGTTACAGTTCCCGAGTGAATCTCTTGTAGAATTTGTTGCCCTTTCTCTGGCGAGATGCAACGTTGTGTGATGCCGTGCTCTTCTTGTAGAGTTGATCCTCCATAACAGTGAAGGCCTTTGATCGGCGGATGATCTGGCGAGCCCCCACTTCATTTTCAGGGAGCTCCTACCTAAGCAGATACGCAATATAGGGCTTGGTCCACTCGGGAGTGATTACCAGTATTTCCTGAACCAAGTCGATCACTACGGGAATGTTAACTTCAGTCGGATTAGATGGACCAACTTGTTGTGGGGGCTCTTCCACGAATGGATCTTCCTTGATCGTGGGCGAGTGTAGGTGCTCCAGGAACACATTCTTCAGAACTGCTTTCCGAGTGGAGCCAATCTTGGCCAAGTCATCGGCTGCCTAGTTTTTGAGTTGCGGGACGTGGTGCAACTCCAGTCCTTCAAAGTTCCTCTCCAACATTCTGACGACAATGTAGTAGCTTTTCATTGCTGGACTGGATATCCCACTCTTTCATCACTTGGTTCGCCACCAGGTTCGAGTCACCGTAGACCATCAGTCGGCGGATGCCAAGAGAGATCGCCATGCGCAACCCATAAAGGAGAGCCTCATACTCCGCCTCATTGTTGGAGGGATCAAAGCGAATCTGAAGCACGTAGCTGAGTCGGTCGCCCTTAGGGGACACTAGGACCACTCCAGTTGCCGAGCCATTGAGCATCTTGGAGTCATCGAAGAACATTGTCTAGTGCTCACGGTGACTTGGAGGAGGCTGCTCCTGCTCGATCCACTCGGCTTGGAAATACACTAGGGCTTGCGACTTGATGGCCTTCTTGGATTGAAACTTGATGTCCAGGGGGAGTAGCTCAATGGCCCATTTGGCCACTCAGTCGGTGACATCTCTGTTATTCATGATCTTTGACAAGGGAGCGTCGCTGATCACCGTGACCGAGTGCTCGTGGAAGTAATGAGCCACCTTCTCGCAATGAGATACATCCCGTACACCAACTTCTGGTAGTGTGGGTATATTTGCTTGGAGGGAGTCAAGACCTCTGAAATATAGTAGACTGGTCGTTGAGTCTTGAAGGATTTTCCTTGCTCCTTGCGCTCCATAGTGAGCAAGGTGCTAACCACTTGGCTTGTGGCCATGATGTACAAGATTAAAGGCTCTTGGCTGCACGGAGCATCAAGCACCGGCTGGGTGGAGAGCAGGGCTTTGAGTTCTTGGAACGCGCCCTGCGCTTCAAGTGTCCACTCGAACTTGTCAGATTTCTTCAAGAGTCGGGAAAGCAGCAGGTCTTTTTCATCAAGTTGTGAATGAATCTTCTCAGGGCTGCTAGATAGCCGTGAGTTTTTTGTACGTCATGTAGACACTCGGGTTGTTTCATTCGGACTATAGCGCTGATCTTCTCAGGTTTAGCATGGATCCCTCATTTGGAAATGAGGAAACCGAGTAACTTGCCAGCAAGAACCCCGAAAGTGCACTAGGATGGATTGAGTTTTATTCCGAACCGGGACAGGTTCGCGATTGTCTCGGCAAGGTCGGTCAGGAGGTCGGAACCTTTGTTGGACTTGACCACGATGTTATCCATGTAGGCCTCCATGTTTCGACTGATCTGCCTTTGCAAGCACTTCTGGATCATATGCTGGAAATTCGCTCCGGCATTTTTCGGTCCAAATGGCATCGTGATATAACAAAAACACACGAATGGGGTGATGAATGTCGTTTTTATTTCATCTGGGCCACACATTCGGATTTGGTGGTACCGGGAGTATGCATCCAAAAACGATAATCGCTGACACCTCGTAGTAGAGTCTAATATCTGATCTATGCGGGGGAGAGGAAAATGGTCCTTCGGACATGCCCAATTGATGTGCTTGAAGTCGATGCACATTCGGAGGGAGTTATTCTTCTTTGGCACCATGACGACATTGGTGAGCCACTCGGAGTGGTACACCTCTCGGATGAACTCGGCGGCTATGAGCCGTGCAATCTCCTTGCCAATTGACTTGCGCTTCTTAGTGGAAGAGTGTCGGAGGTGCGCTTTGATAGTCTTCATCTTTGGGTCGACGCGGAGTCGATGCTCAGGCAGTTCCCTGGGAACACCCGGCATGTCAGCGGGCTTCCATGTGAAAATGTCCTAGTTCTCACGGGGGAACTGGATGAGCTCACCTTGCTATTTGCTATTAAGAATTGTAGAAATGTTGGTCGAGGCAGCATTTGGGTCCTCAGCATGGACACGAACCTACTTCGTTTCACCGGGCGACTGGAAAGTGGATTCCACAGTCGGCTTCTTGGACTTCAGCACATCACTCGAATCCACGACCTTCTTGTACTCGTCCCACTTCGCCATCGCCCTATGCTTGTTGGCAATCTGGGAGCCTTTCTGCAGGCACTCTTCGCACAGCTTCCGGTTCCCTGTGACAGTGATCACACCATTCGGCCTTGGCATTTTAAGCTTAATATACACGTAACACGGTCTTGCCATCAACCATGTGTAGGCAAACCTACCCAGGATGGCATGGTAGGCACTCCCAAAGTCCACCACCTCAAAGGTCAATCTCTCCTTTCTGAAGTTTTTCTCATCAATAGATACGACATCGAGGGCAGTTTGGCCAAGTGACTTAGCATTGTTCCCGGAGATGACCCCATGGAACTGCATGCTGCTCTTGCTCAGTCGGGACATCAGTATGTGATGTGCTTGAAACTACATTGGTATTTCCCCAAATAGGAAGGGATGATGCAGTACAGGTATGGTAGGTATTTCACCCAGTTGTGAAACCGAGGTATCAATCAAGTAGGAGAACCAAGAACACTATGTAAACAGTACCTACATGCACATAAAGAACAAATACTTAAAACTCGACGCGTACGAGGGCTTGTCAATCCCTCCAAGGTAAAAAGATAGATAAATTTGTGGTAGATTGGAGAAATGGCTCTCGATAAAACGCGAAACAAAATAAGTAATAAAAACGTACAGTAAGGTATTTTTGGGTTTTTGTAATAATATATCTGAAAATAATAGATCGGAAAGCAAATATGAGAAAAGATAGACCCGTGGGCCTTAGATTTCACTAGTGGCTTCTCTCGAGAAATAGCACACGGTGGGTAAACAAATTACTGTTGGGAAATTGATAGAAGATCGAATCATTATGGCGATATCCAAGGCAATGATCAATATATAGGCATCGCGTCCAAGATTAGTAGACCTACTCCTGCCTGCATGTACTACTATTACTCGACACATCGACCGCTATCCAGCATGCATCTAGTTATTAATTTCATGGAGAAATAGAGTAATGCAATAAGAACGATGACATGATGTATATGAGATCTATTCATGTAGGAATAGCGCGCATCTTGTTATCCATAATAGCAGCGATACATGCGTGTCTTGCTGCCCCTTCTGTCACTGGGAAAGAACACCACAAGATCGAACCCATCACAAAGCACCTCTTCCCATGGCAAGAAAACTCGATCTAGTTGGCCTAACTAAACCAAAGATTCAAAGAAGAAATACGAGGCTATAAATAATCATGCATATAAGAGATAGATCTGATCATAAACTCAAAGTTCATCGGATCTCAACAAACACACCTCAAAAAGAGTTACATCAAATAGATCTCCAGGAGACCATTGTATTGAGAATAAAAAAGAGAGAAGAAGCCATCTAGCTACTGCCTACGGACACTTATGTCTATGGTGGACTACTCACGCATCATCGGAGAGGAACCAATGAGGATGATAAACCCCTCTGTGATGGAGTTAGATTGGATATCATCATTCTGGAACTTGCGGCGGCTGGAATTGTGTTTCGTCGACACATTTGGGCCCCACAACCCACCTGGGCGCGCCCTGGTTGGGTTGTGGTCCCCACAGGCCTCCCCCAGGTTCTTTCTTGCTCCTCAAGGTGTCTTTTGGTCCAAAAAAATCTCCAAAAAGTTTTGTTGCGTTTGGACTCCATTTTGTACTGATATTCTGCGAAGTAGAAAACAAGCAAAAAAAACTGCAACTGGCACTGGGCACCATGTCAATAGGTTAGTCCCAAAAAATGATATAAATTCACTATGAAATGAATATAAAACAACCAAGAATGATAATATAACAACATGAAACAAGCAAAAATTATAGATACATAGGAGACGTATCAGCATCCCCAAGCTTAATTCCTACTCGTCCTCGAGTAGGTAAATGATAAAAATAGAGTTTTTGATATGGAATGCTGCCTAACATGTTCATCACATATTCTTTTCTTTTGTAGCATGGACATTTGGACTTTCACATGGTTCAAAGCAGTAGTCTAGTTTTGACATAAAGATTTAAATACTCAAGCATATCAACAAGCAACCATGCCTTTCAAAATATCAACACTAAAGAAATTTATCCCTAGCCCATCATGCTCAATCATTGATCCATTCGTGAAACACACTCGCATATTAGCTACATCCAATGCTCAAGTATGATCATAGTGCTCCCTTGGTCGTGCTTTATAAGAGAGGATGGAGACTCAAATAAATATAAAAATTGCACAAAGTAAATAGATAGCCCCTTCACAGAGGGAAGTAGGAATTTGTAGAGGTGCCAGAGCTCAAAGCTTAAATTGAGAGATAAAAGTTTTTGAGAGGCATACTTTTCCTGTCATCGAAAACGACTGAGTAATTCCCAACACTTTCCATGCCAGATATATCATAGGCGGTTCCCAAACATAAAATAAAGTTTATTCCTTTTTCCACCATTCTTTCACAATCCATGGCTAGCCGTATCCACGGGTGCCTTCCATACCAACACTTTCCAAGGAATTTATTATTTGACAACATAAACTAAATTTCTTTTTCATTTCAGGACTGGGCATCCCTATTACCGTCGTACTCTTGTTCAATGACAAGTGAATAAATACTCATCTTGAGAACAACACATCTAGCATGGAAAATATTGGCTAGCTCGTGGCGCATCATGAGCGGTACGAGCACACAAAAAGGAAATTCATTTTGAATTAGAGATGGCACATACAAATTTACTTAGAACGGCACGGAAATACCGCATATAGGTAGGCATGGTGGAATCATATGGCAAAACTAGGTTTAAGGATTTTGGATGCATGAGTAGTATTTCTACTTAGTACAAGTGGAGGCTAGCAAATAGACTGAGAAGCAGCCAACCAAGAAACGAAAAATTCACATAAGCGAGCATTAAGCATAACTATCACTGAATAATGGACCACAAGTAGCATGTAATTTCATTGCATAACTATTGATTTTCGTGCTTGCATAGAGAATCACAAACCTTAACAACAATATTCTTACAAAAGCATAATTACTCACCAACATGACCCACATATCACTATCATCATATCTCAAAACTATTACAAAGAATCAAGTTTATTTTGTCCAATGATCTCATGAAAGTTTTTATTATATCCCTCTTGAATATCTATCACTTTGGGACTAATTTCATATATTGCAATTGCTTTTGAATAGCTCAAACAAATTTAAGTGAAGAACATGAGCATAAAATTTTCATCTCTCAAAACAATATAAGTGAAGCATGAGAGAATTTCTTCAAAAAAATTAATAACTCTCAAATAAATCTAAGTGAAGCCTGAGAGTATTTCTTCAAAAAATAATAAAGCAAACCGTGCTAAAAAAGATATAAGTAAAGCGTATAGAGCAATTCTAAAAAATCATATCATAATTTTGGCTCTCTCAAATAGGTGTGTCCAGCAAGGATAGTTGGGACAAACTAAAAAGCAAAACAAGCAAATACTCATATAATACAAGACGCTCCAAGAAAAACTCATGATATGTGATGAATAAAAATATAGCTCCAAGTAAATTACCGATGGTTGTTAGAAGAAAGAGGGGATGCCTTCCCGGGCATCCCCAAGCTTAGTTGCTTGGTTCTCCTTGAATATTAACTTGGGGTGCCATGAGGATCCCACTCTTAGGCTCTTTTCAATCCTTATTCCTCCATCCATCATGATCTCACCCAAAACATGAAAACTTCAATATCACACAACTGAACAAAACCATCATGAGATCCGTTAGTATAATAAAGCAAATCACTACTCTAACTATTGTTGCAACACATTCATATTTTATTATTGCATTATATCTACTATATTCCAACTTTTCCATGTCTTATACCCCCCAATACAATCCATAGATTCATCAAAATAAGCACACAATGCAATGAAGACAGAATCTGTCAAAAACAGAACAGACTATAGCAATCTGGACATTGTCCATACTTATGTAACTCCAAAAATTCTGAAAAAATAGGAAAACATAGTTAATATTTATATCAATCTTGTCTAAAAACTTCAGAACTTTTCGTCGCTTCTGTGATTTTACAAAATTTTGTGACTAGATGCAGAAGTTTCTGTTTTTCAACAAGATCAAATCAAGTATCACCAAACATGATCCCAAAGGCTTTACTAGGCACAAACACTAATTAAAACATAAAAACACAATCATAACAGTATAAAAATTGTGAAAACACCTAAGAACAGAAATAAAAAGGCAAAAAATAAATTGTATTCATTGGGTTGCCTCCCAATAAGCGCTATTGTTTTATGCCCCTTGCTAGGCATAATTCATAGATTCAAGTATTGTCATCTTTGGTTTTCGATCCATAAGATGCCCTCATGATTGATCCATATGGTGACTTAATTCTTGTCCTAGGGAAGTGTTCCATACCCTTTCTTAGTGGAAATTGAAATTTAATATTGCCTTCTTTCATATCAATCACGGCACCTATAGTGCATAAAAACGGCCTACCAAGTATAATTGGACAATACGGAATGCAATAAATATCAAGAACAATAAAATCTATGGGCACATAGTTCCTATTTGCAAGAATAAGAACATCATTAATTCTTTCCAAAGGCTTTTTAATAGTACAATTAGCCAAGTGCAAATTAAGAGAACATTGTTCAATATCGGTAAGACCAAGCACATCAGATAAAGATTTCGGAATTGTGGAAACACTAGCACCCAAATCACATAAAGAAAAACACTCCTAATTTTGAATCTTGACTTTGATGGTAGGTTCCCATTCATCATGTAATTTTCTAGCAATTTAAATCTCTAACTCCATTTTTTCTTCTAAAGCTTTCATCATGGCATCTACGATATGTTTAATAAAAGCTTTATTTTGTTCATAAGCATGGGGTGAATTTATCATGGGTAGCACCAAATAAATAAATTCAATCAAAGAAAAATTATCATAATTAAAGTCTTTGTAATCCAAAAGAGTGGGCACATCACTAGTTAAAGTTTTGACCTGTCCAAACCCACTTTTATCAATTTTCTCATCAAGATTTTCACCCTCCAAATTATCGCGGCGCCCTCTAACTAAAGTTGACTCTTCTTCAGTCCCTTTATCATAAATTTTGATTTTACTAAACAAGGAATCAATAGAAGAAACACCAATCACTTTAAGATCTTCATCATCTTTATAAAAGCAATCACTAGAAAACACTCTTTCTAAAAATTTTCTTTTAGCCCTAAGCATAGCGGTTATTTTCTTACTTTTCATCCATAGAAACATATCAAGATTTAATTGATTCATTAATATCAACCTTTGGTGGAAAAATTTAATCTTCAGATTTTCTACATCATGGGAAATTCTATCAATGCTTCTAGACATATCATCAATCTGATTCAACTTTTCTTCTATCGCAGTGTTGAAAACTTTTTGAGCATTGATAAAATTATTTAATATTGCTCTCAAGATCAGAGGGGTTCCTATTATTATTGTAAGAAGAATTACCATAGTAATTGACATAATTATTAGAGAAATTTGCAGGAAAAGGTCTAGGATTAAAATTACCTTTATAAGCATTGTTATTAAAATTGTTTTGCGAGACCAAATTCACATCTACGAGATCACTATTTTGCTCAATCAAAGTAGACAAAGGCACATCATTATGATCAATAGGAGCACTTTTATTATCAACCAATTTCATAAGACCATCAACTTTTTCACCCAAAGTACTAATTTCTTCAACTGAATTAACTTTTTTACTAGTAAGTGCTCTTTCAGTATGCCATTGTGAATAATTTGCCATGATATTATCTAGAAATTTAGTAGCTTCACCCAAAGTAATTTCCATAAAAGTACCACCCACGGCAGAATCTAAAAGAATTCTAGGAACAAAATTCAATTCCGCATAAATTTGTTGTATAGTGATCCAAAGATTTAAACAATGAGTAGGACAATTTCTTAGCATCAATTTCATTCTTTCCCAAGATTGCGCAACATGTTCATGCTCAAGTTGCTTAAAATTCATGATTTGAGTTCTAAGGGAAATAATTTTTAAGGGTGGAAAATAATTAGTAATAAAAGCATCGTTACACTTATCCCAAGAATCGATACTATTGTGAGGCAAAGAAGAAAACCAAATTTTTGCACGATCCCTCAAAGAGAAGAGAAATAATTTCGACTTCACAATACCATTGTCCACATCTTTTTTTTCTTTTGCATGTCACACAATTCTACAAATGTATTTAGATGGGACGCGTCATCCTCATTAGGAGTACCGGAAAATGGATCTTTCATAACAAGACTCAACAAAGCAACATTAATATCACAAGATTCCGCAGTAGTGGCGGGAGGAGCAATCGGAGTGCTAATAAAATCATTATTATTCGTATTGGAAAAATAACACAACTTGGTGTTTTCTTGAGACATCATGAGTACGCAAACAAGATTGCAAACAAAAATAGATCTTACGAGAAAAAGGCAAACGAAAAAGAAGGCAAACAAAATGGCAAATTTTGTGAAGTGGGTGTAGGATCTAGAAGTAGATGTGTCTAGAGGGGGGGTGATTAGACACTTAGTGCTAAAGTTGCAATTTTTAGGCCTTTTTGGTTTGAGTGGAGTTTTAGGCACAATTTCAACATACACAATACATATCAAGCAAGCATGCAAAGAGTATATGAGCAGCGGAATGTAAAGCATGCAACTTGCAAGAATGTAAGGGGAAGGGTTTGGAGAATTCAAACGCAATTGGAGACACGGATGTTTTTCCCATGGTTCGGATAGGTGGTGCTATCCTACATCCACGTTGATGGAGACTTCAACCCACGAAGGGTAACGGCTGCGCGAGTCCACGGAGGGCTCCACCCACAAAGGGTAATGGTTGCGCGAGTCCACGGAGGGCTCCACCCACGAAGGGTAACGGTTGCGCGAGTCCACAGAGGGCTCCACCCACGAAGGGTCCACGAAGAAGCAACCACCCACAAAGGGTCCACGAAGAAGCAACCACCCACAAAGGGTCCACGAAGTAGCAACCTTGTCTATCCCACCATGGCCATCGCCCACGAAGGACTTGCCTCACTAGCGGTAGATCTTCACGAAGTAGGCGATCTCCTTGCCCTTACAAACTCCTTGGTTCAACTCCACAATCTTGTCGGAGGCTCCCAAGTGACACCTAGCCAATCTAGGAGACACCACTCTCCAAGAAGTAACAAATGGTGTGTAGGTAATGAACTCCTTGCTCTTGTGCTTCAAATGATAGTCTCCCCAACACTCAACTCTCTCTCATAGGATTTGGATCTGGTGGAAAGAAGATTTGAGTGGAAAGCAACTTGGGGAAGGCTAGAGATCAAGATTCATATGGAAGGAATGGAATATCTTGGTCTCAACACATGAGTAGGTGGTTCTCTCTCAGAACATATGAGTTGGAATTGTGTATGTGTTCTGATGGCTCTCTCCACGAATGAAGAGGAGGTGGAGGGGTATATATAGCCTCCACACAAAATCCAACCGTTACACACAGTTTTCCAATCTCGGTGGGACCGAATCAAAAAACTCGGTCGGACCGAAAAGGTAAACCTAGTGACCGTTAGAGATTTTCGGTGGGACTGACATGCAACTCGGTAGGACCGATATGGTTAGGGTTTGGGCATAACGTAATCTCGGTGAGACCGATTACACAAACTCGGTGGGACCGATTTTGGTAATAAGCTAACCAGAGAGTTGGTCAGGCAAACTCGGTGGGACCGATTTGCTCTTTCGGTGAGACCGAAAAGTTACAAAGAGGAAACACTGAATTTACATTGCAATCTCGGTGGGACCGATTCGCTCCTTCGGTGAGACCGAAAAGTTACGAAAGGGAAACAGAGAGTTTGCAATCCCATCTCGGTGAGACCGAGATCCCTATCGGTAGAACCGAATTGCTAGGGTTTGGCAGTGGCTTATGACAAGTGAAACTCGGTGGCGCCGGATAGAAAGAATCGGTAGGACCGAGTTTGGCTTAGGGTTTAGGTCATATGTGGAAGTGGGAAAGTAGTTGAGAGTTTTGCAGCATATCACTAAGCACATGAAGCAAGAGGCTCATTAAGCAACACCTCATCCCTCCTTGATAGTATTGGCTTTTCCTATAGACTCAATGTGATCTTGGATCACTAAAATGTAAAATGAAGAGTCTTGAGCTTGAGGCTTTAGCCAATCCTTTGTCCTTAGCATCTTGAAGGAGTTCCCACAACCTTTAGTCCATGCCACTCCATTGTTGAACTTATCTGAAACATGCTAGATAGAAATGTTAGTCCCACAAGAGATATGTTGTCATCAATTATCAAAACCACCTAGGGAGCACTTGTGCTTTCAATCTCCCCCTTTTTGGTAATTGATGGAAACATACATCAAAGCTTTAGATAAAGATATAAAGAACAGCAAGTAAAGCTTTGGAAGGACATGTAACAAGCATAGGCTCCCCCTACATGTATGCACTCATGTAAATATGAAATATAGAGGCATGTGAGAGCATAACCATGACAGAGTAGGCAATGTGTTACATGTATCTTGGCCATATGCATCAGAGCAAAAGATTATCAAGGAGAATACCTTCATGCTCATGAGTCCTTCTTGCAAACAGTATGTACATAAGCAAGAAGTCCTCATACTCATGATTCTGATGCATATACTTACCTTGTGGTCTTGAGTTGGCTTAGGATGGAATGAACCTGCACAAACAAAGTTAGATAACACAGGTACATCCACTAGCCAGAGTAAACAAAAGAAACCACAAGAATACCAAGACTGGGATGACATGTAGAGAGTGAGTGCAAGGTACCACATTTGATTCAACATGTCCCCAAGAATAAAGATATGCAATGAATTTGACTTCTGCAGGTCAATCCAATGTCCCCAACATGTCCACATTGGATTCAACATGTCCACAATTGTCTTCTGCAGGTCAATCGATTTGAGCTTTGTTCCCCAGCAGGCAGATCCAAAGTACATGGTGTGGTTTGTGTGTGATATTGGTATGTTATAAACGTGTGATGTTGATACAAATTTTGCTTCCAGTCCTTTCGATGCTTGACTGAACATACATTATCTTGATTGATTGATATATGTTGTACAAATTGATGCATAATTAATTCATTATTATGTAGTTGTTGGGATGGCATACCTTATCTCACAAAGAGTAGCTCGGGATAGTTGTACTGTATTTGGCTGTGGAAGAAAAAGTTGTTGTTGTATAAGTAGTGATGCCCTTTTTGTGCAAGTAATGCTTTTTTTGCAAGTGCTGCCATTGTATGCGTGCTGTGGTTGTATTCTTTAAATTTAAACTTAAAAAATATATTCACATAATGCATAGAATTTAACTAAAAATTTACATAGAAGTACAATGTGCATCCTATGACAATATATAACCAATTCCAATGTACACATTGGCCATCCAAAAACGCTTTGCAATTGAGCCTCTCATGCAAATTCCAGATGTCAATTCTGTGAACATCCAAACACCAGAATTCGGGTGCAATGTCAATATAAAAGTCGGGAGGATTTGATATTGGGGCCAATTCAATTCCAAGGCCTTGAATATCAACATCCAAACAGAGCATTATTTTACAAGGTTTACATGAAGAGGGAGAATGCCGGCAGCTGTAATTCTGGGCTGGGAAAGGAGCAAATATTAGAGACCTATTCTACACAGCTCCAAAAGTCCTGAAACTGCATGGAACTTATTTTTGGAATTAATAAAGAAATACTAGAGAAAGAATCACCCAGAGGGGGCCCATACCCTGGCCACGAGGGTGGGGGCGCGCCCTACCCCCCTGGGCGCGCCCCCTGCCTCGTGGGCCCCCTGGCAGGCCTCCGGTGCCCATCTTCTGCTATATGAAGTCTTTCGTTCAAGCAAAAATCATAAGCAAGCTTTCGGGAAGAAACTCCGCCACCATGAGGTGGAACTTTGGCGGAACCAATGTAGGGCTCACACAGAGCTGTTCTGCTGGGGAAACTTCCCTCAGGGAGGGGGAAATCATCACCATTGTCATCACCAACGATCCTCTCATCGGGAGGGGGTCAATCTCCATCAACATCTTCACCAGCACCATCTCATCTCAAACCCTAGTTCATCTCTTGTATCCAATCTTTGTATCCAAACCTCAGATTGGTACATGTGGTTGCTAGTAGTGTTGATTACTCCTTGTAGTTGATGCTAGTTGGTTTACTTGGTGGAAGATCATATGTTCAGATCCATTATGCATATTAATACCCCTCTGATTATGAACATGAATACGCTTTGTGAGTAGTTACGTTTGTTCATGAGGACATGGGAGAAGTCATGCTACAAGTAGTCATGTGAATTTGGTATTCGTTCGATATTTTGATGAGATGTATGTTGTCATCCCTGTAGTGGTGTCATCTGAACGTCAACTACATGACACTTCACCATTGTTTGGGCCTAGAGGGAGGCATTGGGAAGTAGTAAGTAGATGATGGGTTGCTAGAGTGACAGAAGCTTAAACCCTAGTTTATGCATTGCTTTGTAAGGGGATGATTTGGATCCATATGTTTCATGCTATGGTTAGGTTTACCTTAATACTTCTGTTGTAGTTGTGGATGCTTGCAATGGGGGTTAATCGTAAGTGGGATGCTTGTCCAAGTAAGGACAATACCCAAGCACCGGTACACCCACATATCAAATTATCAAAGTACCGAATGCGAATCATATGAATGTGATGAAAACTAGCTTGACGATAATTCCCATGTGTCCTCGGGAGCGCTTTCCTTCATATAAGAGTTTGTCCAGGCTTGTCCTTTGCTACAAAAAGGATTGGGCCATCTTGTTGCACCTTATTTACTTTTATTACTTGCGAGTCATTACAAATTACCTTATCACAAAACTATCTGTTACCAATAATTTCAGTGCTTGCAGAGAATACCTTACTGAAAACTGCTTATCATTTCCTTCTGCTCCTCGTTGGGTTCGACACTCTTACTTATCGAAAAGGCTACGATAGATCCCCTACACTTGTGGGTCATCAAGACTCTTCTCTTTTCTGGCGCCGTTGCCAGGGAGTGAAGCGCCTTTGGGAGGTGGAATTTGGTAAGGAAAAATTTATATAGTGTGGTGAAATTTACTGTCACTTGTTACTATGGAACATAATCCTTTGAGGAGCTTGTTCGGGGTATCTTCACCCCGACCAGTAGAGAAAAGAGTGGCTCCTCAACCTACTGAACCTACTGAAAATGTTTACTTTGAAATTCCTTCGGGTATGAGAGAGAAACTGCTAGCTAATCCTTTTGCAGGAGATGGAACATTGCATCCCGATTTACACTTAATCTATGTGGATGAAGTTTGTGGATTATTTAAGCTTGTAGGTATGCCTGATGATGTTATCAAGAAGAAGGTCTTCCCTTTATCTTTTAAGGGAGAGGCATTGACATGGTATAGGCTATGTGATGATATGGGATCATGGAACTACAAACGATTGAAATTGGAATTTCATCAGAAGTTTTATCCTATGCATCTTGTTCATCATGATCGTAATTATATATATAATTTTTGGCCTCGCGAAGGAGAAAGCATCGCTCAAGCTTGGGGGAGGCTTAAGTCAATGTTACATTCATGCCCCAATCATGAGATCTCAAGAGAAATGATTATTAAAAAAATTATGCTCGGCTTTCTCTCAATAATCGCTTCATGCTCGATACTTCTTGTACTGGATCTTTTATGATGAAGACTACTGAATTCAAATGGGATTTATTGAAAAGAATTAAATGCAACTCTGAAGATTGGGACCTCGATGAAGGTAAGGAGTCAGGTATAACACCTATGTTTGATTGTGTTAAATCTTTTATGGACACCAATGTTTTCCGTGAATTTAGCACTAAATATGGACTTGACTCTGAGATAGTAGCTTCTTTCTGTGAATCCTTTGCTACTCATGTTGATCCCCCAAAGGAGAAGTGGTTTAAATATAATCCTCCCACTGAGGTAAAAGTAGTTTCTCCTATTAAAGTTGAAGAAAAGACTATCACTTATGATGATCCTGTTGTTCCTGCTGCTTATATTGAGAAGCCACCTTTCCCTATTAGAATAAAGGATCATGCTAAAGCTTCAACTGTAGTCAACAGAAGTAATATTAGGACACACAAACCCCCTGAGCAAGTTAAAGTTGAACCTAAAATTCCTATGGTTAAAGATCTCTTGGCCGATAATATTGATGGGCATGTTATTTACTTCTGCAATGAAGCTGCTAGAATTGCTAGACCTGATGCTAAAAATAAACATAGACCCGTTGTAGGCATGCCTGTTATTTCCGTCAAAATAGGATATCATTGTTATCATGGCTTATGTGATATGGTTGCTAGTGCAAGTGCAATACCTCATTCCTTATACGAAGAAATTATGCATGATATTGCACTTGTTGAGATAGAAGATATCGATGTTACCATTAAACTTGCCAATAGAGATACTATTTCACCGGTTGGGATTGTTAGAGATGTTGAAGTCTTGTGTGGGAAGGTTAAATATCCTGCTGATTTTCTTGTTCTTGGTTCCCCACAAGATAGCATTTGTCCCATTATATTTGGTAGACCCTTCTTGAATACTGTTAATGCTAGGATAGACTGCGAAAAGGATGTTGTTACTATTGGTTTGGGTGATATGTCTCATGAGTTTAATTTTGCTAAATTTAGTAGACAACCCCGTGATGAGGAATTTCCTAGTAAAGATGAAATTATTGGTCTTGCTTCTATTGTCATGCCTCCTAGTGATCCTTTAGAACAATATTTGCTAGACCATGAAAATGATACGTATATGAATGAAAGAAGGGAAATAGATGAAGTATTCTTTAAATAGGGACCCATTCTAAAACACAACTTGCCTGTTGTAATCCTAGGGGATCCTCCTCCACCCAAGGGTGATCCCGTGTTTGAGCTTAAACCATTACCTGATACTCTTAAATATGCTTATCTTGATGAAAAGAAGATATATCTTGTTATTATTAGTGCTAACCTTGCAGAGCATGCAGAAGAGAAATTATTCAAAACTCTGAAGAAGCACCGTGCTGCTATTGGATATACTCTTGATGATCTTAAGGGCATTAGTCACACTCCATGTCAACACAAAATAAATTTGGATAAAGACGCCAAACCAGTTATTGATCACCAACGACGGCTAAATCCTAAGATGAAAGAAGTGGTAAGAAAGGAAATATTAAAGCTCCTTGAAGCAGGTATAATTTATCCCGTTGCTGATAGTCAGTGGGTAAGTCCTGTCCATTGTGTCCCTAAGAAGGGAGGTATTACTGTTGTTCCTAATGATAAAGATGAATTGATTCCGCAAAGAATTATTACGAGTTATAGGATGGTGATTGATTTCCGCAAATTAAATAAAGCTACTAAAAAGGATCATTAGCCTTTGCCTTTCATTGATCAAATGCTAGAAAGATTATCTAAACATACAAATTTTTGCTTTCTAGATGGTTACTCTCGTTTCTCTCAAATACCTGTGTGAGCTGATGATCAAGAAAAGACTACTTTTACTTGCCCTTCGGTACCTTTGCTTATAGACGTATGCCTTTTGGTTTATGTAATGCACCTGCTACCTTTCAAAGATGCATGATGGCTATATTCTCTGACTTTTGTGAAAAGATTTGTGAAGTCTTCATGGATGATTTCTCTGTTTACGTATCCTATTTTGATGATTGCTTGAGCAACCTTGATCGAGTTTTGCAGAGATGTGAAGAAACTAACCTTGTTTTGAATTGGGAAAAGTGCCACTTTATGGTTAATGAAGGTATTGTCTTGGGGCATAAAATTTCTGAAAGAGGTATTGAAGTTGACAAAGCTAAAGTTGATGCTATTGAAAAGATGATGTGTCCCAAGGACATCAAAGGTATAAGAAGTTTCCTTTCTCAGGCCGGTTTTTATAGGAGGTTCATTAAGGACTTCTCAAAAATTTCCCGGCCTCTGACTAACCTATTACAAAAAGATATTCCTTTTGTCTTTGATGATGATTGTGTAGAAGCATTTGAAATACTTAAGAAAGCCTTGATTTTTGCACCTATTGTTCAGCCACCTGATTGGAATTTACCCTTTGAAATCATGTGTGATGCTAGTGACTATGCTATAGGTGTTGTTCTAGTACAAAGAGTTGATAAAAAATTAAATGTTATTCAATATGCTAGTAAAACTCTAGACGATGCCCAGAGAAATTATGCTACTACCAAAAAGGAATTCTTAGCAGTTGTATTTGCTTGTGATAAGTTCAGGCCTTATATTGTTGATTCTAAAGTAACTATTCACACTGATCATGCTACTATTAAATATCTTATGGAAAATAAAGATGCTAAACCTAGACTTATTAGATGGGCTCTCCTGCTACAAGAATTTGATTTGCATATTATTGATAGAAAGGGAGCTGAGAATCCCATTGCTGAAAACTTGTCTAGGTTAGAGAATGTTCTTGATGACCCACTACCTATTGATGATAGCTTTCCTGATGAGCAATTAGCTGTCATAAATGCTTCTCGCACTGCTCCATGGTATGCTGATTATGCTAATTACATTTTTGCTAAATTTATACCACCTAGTTTCACATACCAGCAAAAGAAAAAGTTTTTCTATGATTTAAGACATTACTTCTGGGATGACCCACACCTTTATAAAGAAGGAGTAGATGGTGTTATTAGACATTGTATACCTGAGCATGAACAGGAACAGATCCTATGCAAGTGTCACTTCGAAGCTTATGGAGGATACCATGCTGGAGATAGAACTGCACATAAGGTATTGCAATCCGGTTTTTATTGGCCTACTCTCTTCAAGGATGCCTGTAAGTTTGTCTTACCTTGTGATGAGTGTCAAAGAATTGGTAATATTAGTAGACGTCAAGAAATGCCTATGAATTACTCACTCGTTATTGAACCATATGATGTTTGGGGCTTCGATTATATGGGACCGTTCCCTTCCGCTAAAGGGTATACACATATTTTAGTTGTTGTTGATTACATTACTAAGTGGGTAGAAGCTATTCCAACTAGTAGTGCTGATCATAACACCTCTATTAAGATGCTTAAAGAAGTTATTTTTCTGAGGTTTGGAGTCCCTAGATATTTAATGATTGATGGTGGTTCACATTTTATTCATGGTGCCTTCCGTAAAATGTTTGCTAAGTATGATGTTAATCATAGAATTGCATCTCCTTATCATCCAAAATCTAGTGGTCAAGTAGAACTTAGCAATAGAGAGCTTAAATTAATTTTGCAAAAGACTGTTAACAGATCTAGGAAGAATTGGTCCAAGAAACTTGATGATGCATTATGGGCTTATAGAACTGCATACAAAAATCCTATGGGTATGTCTCCGTATAAAATGGTTTATGGTAAAGCATGTCACTTACCTCTTGAACTAGAACATAAGGCATATTGGGACATTAAAGAGCTCAATTATGATTTCAAACTTGCCGGTGAGAAGAGGCTTTTTGACATTAGCTCACTTGATGAATGGAGAACCCAGGCCTATGAAAATGCCAAGTTGTTTAAAGAAAAAGTTAAAAGATGGCATGATAAAAGGATACAAAAGTGTGAGTTTAATGTAGGTGATTATGTGTTGCTATTCAACTCTCATTTAAGATTTTTTTTGCAGGCAAACTTCTCTCTAAATGGGAAGGTCCTTACGTTATCGAGGAGGTCTATCGTTCCGGTGCCATAAAAATCAACAACTTTGAAGGCACAAAGCCGAAGGTGGTGAACGGTCAAAGAATCAAACATTATATCTTAGGTAATCCTATAAATGTTGAAACCAATGTTATTGAAATCGTAACCCCGAAGGAATACATAAGAGACACTTTCCAGAATGTTTTAGACTCCGAAAGGGAATAGGTATGTGGTATGGTAAGTAAACCGACTCCAAAACAGTTCTAATAGCAATTTTTCTCTGTTTGGAATATTTAAGAAAATAGGAAAATAAGAAGTAGTCCATGAAGGACACGAGACGTCCAAGAGGGAGGAGGGCGCGCCCCTGCCTCGTGGGCACCTCGTGCGCTCTCCGGACACTATTTTCTTGCACGATACTTCTTTTAGTCGGTAAAAATTCATTATATAATCCCGAAGGTTTTGACCTCTGTATCTCGCAATTATCCTTTGTTCTTGTTTCGAGTTGTTTTTGTCGCATATTGGAGCAAGATGTCTTCTCAAGAGTCAGTCGGGGAGAGTCGGGTGTCTCATCTGACACCAGGTCCAGGGGGAAAAAGTGATGCCTATCACTTTGGGCCCTCAACGGAGGAAGAGATGGAAGCTGACTTGAAAAGGATAGATGCCATGGATGAGGATCAAGAAGTTACTTCTCGTTTCCAGGTAGGGTTCACGATGGGGGAACTTCAGAGCTCAGCTATCCCAAACTCGGTCATCCCCTCCAATGTTAAATTTCTCTCTTATGAAAATATGAAAAGGAGTGTTACTTGTTCCCCCGCAGCTATGCAGCATCCATGGGTGCAAGGAGCTTTAACCGTCACGGGTAAGCTCCGTAAGGAAATAATGAATCTTAAGTGGCAAGTCAACAAGCTCGAAGAGGAGAATCATATCCTGAGGGGTATCATAGCCAAGAATATCACATCACCACCCTCGAAGAAAGAGACATAATCACATGAGTATGGGCATTCCCCTTGGCAATTGCCAAGCTCGGGGGAGTGCCCCGGTATCGTATCACCATCACTTTTATCTTTACTGTTTTTCTTAGTTCGATCCTTTTGATAATATCTTGATCTAGTAGAATAAAGTTTTAGTATGATCTAGTTGTGAGTTTTGCTTGATGATGTTCCTATGTAATCGAGTCCGTGAGCTATATATAATAAAGATTAGTGTTGAGTCAAGGGCTTGATTATTTTGCTATGATTTTGAGGGTATAAAATAAGAGAACAGAAATAAAAAGAAATAAAGAGATCATACGGATCTTACGGCGAGTAATGACTTCACATATAAAAAGTATGATGAATAAAAGTTGTTGAAAGTTGACAAACATAGTTTTGGTCGTCGTTGCAATTAATAGGAAGTACTAAAGAAAGAGAGGTTTTCACATATAAATATACTATCTTGGACATCTTTTATGATTGTGAGCACTCATTAAAATATGACATGCTAAAGAGTTGAAGTTGGACAAGGAAGACAACGTAATGGGTTATGCTTTCTTACATCTGAAGTAAATTATATTGTCATGGATCATCCAACATGTTGAGCTTGCCTTTCCCTCTCATGCTATCCAAATTCTTTGTACCAAGTAGAGATACTACTTGTGCTTCCAAATATCCCTAAACCCGTTTTTGCCATGAGAGTCCACCATACCTACCTATGGATTGAGTAAGATCCTTCAAGTAAGTTGTCATCGGTGCATGCAATAAAAATTGCTCTATAAATATGTATGATCTATTAATGTGGAGAAAATAAGCTTTATACGATCTTGTGATGTAGAAGAAATAAAAGCGACGGACTGCATAATAAAGGTCCATATCACAAGTGGCAATATAAAGTGACATTCTTTTGCATTAAGATTTTGCGCATCCAACCATAAAAGCGCATGACAACCTCTGCTTCCCTCTACGGAGGGCCTATATTTTATTCTTGTCTTATACTTCATTCAAGAGTCATGGTGATCTTCACCCTTCCCTTTTACATTTTATCCTTTGGCAAGCATAATGTGTTGGAAAGATCCTGATATATATAGCTAATTGGATGTAAGTTTTCATGAGCTATTATTGTTGACATCACCCTTGAGGTAAAATGTTGGGAGGCAAAACTATAAGCCCCTATCTTTCTTTGTGTCCGGCTAAAACTTCATACCCATAAATATTGCATGAGTGTTAGCAATTGTGAAAGACTAAATGATAGTTGAGTATGTGGACTTGCTGAAAAGCTCTTATATTGACTCTTTCTGATGTCATGATAAATTGCAGTTGCTTCAATGACTGAGATTGTAGTTTGTTAGTTTTCAATGAAGTTTATGATTCGTACTTGAAATTGTGATTGAATTGTTACTTTAGCATAAGAGATCATATGACAATATATATATTGATGTTAAAAGAATGATCATGATGCCCTCATGTCTGTATTTTATTTTATCGACACCTCTATCTCTAAACATGTGGACATATTTTTCGATATCAGCTTTCGCTTCAGGACAAGCGAGGTATAAGCTTTGGGGAGTTAATACGTCCATTTTGCATCATGCTTTTATATCGATATTTATTGCATTATGGGCTGTCATTACACGTTATGTCACAATACTTATGCCTATTTGATACGTCTCCAACGTATCTATAATTTTTGATTGCTCCATGCTATGTTATCTACTGTTTTGGGCAATATTGGGCTTTATTATCCACTTTTATATTATTTTTGGGACTAACCTATTAACCGGAGGCCCAGCCCAGAATTGATGTTTTTTTGCCTATTTCAGTGTTTCAAAGAAAAGGAATATCAAACGGAGTCGAAACGGAACGAAATCAACTAGAGAAGTTATTTTTGGAAGGAAAGCTACCGAATGGACTTGGACCCCACGTCAGGAGAGAAGGGAGATGCCCATGAGGGTGGGGGCGCCCCCCCCCTAGGGCACGCCCCCTGCCTCGTGGGGCCCCCGAAGCTCCACCGACGTACTTCCTGCACCCATATATACTCACGTACCCTAAAACTTCCAGAACAGCAAATAGATCGGGAGTTCCGCCGCCAGAAGCCTCCGTAGCCACCGAAAACCAATCTAGACCCGTTCCGGCACCCTGCCGGAGGGGGCAATCCCTCTCCGGTGGCCATCTTCATCATCCCGGTGCTCTCCATGACGAGGAGGGAGTAGTTATCCCTCGGGGTTGAGGGTATGTACCAGTAGCTATGTGTTTGATCTCTCCCTCTCGTGTTCTTGAGGTGATACGATCTTGATGTATCGCGAGCTTTGCTATTATAGTTGGATCCTATGATGTTTCTTCCCCCCTCTACTCTCTTGTAATGAACTGAGTTTCCCCTTTAAAGTTATCTTATCGGATTGAGTCTTTAAAGATTTGAGAACACTTGATGTATGTCTTGCCGTGCGTATCTGTGGGGACAATGGGATACCACGTGATTCACTTGATGTATGTTTTGGTGATCAACTTGCGGGTTCCACCCATGAACCTATGCATAGGGGTTGGCACACATTTTCGTCGTGATTCTCCGGTAGAAACTTTGGGGCACTCTTTGAGGTTCTATGTGTTGGTTGAATAGATGAATCTGAGATTGTGTGACGCATATCGTATAATCATACCCACGGATACTTGAGGTGACATTGGAGTATCTAGGTGACATTAGGGTTTTGGTTGATTTGTGTCTTAAGGTGTTATTCTAGTACGAACTCTAGGGCTGTTTGTGACACTTATAGGAATAGCCCAATGGATCGATTGGAAAGAATAACTTTGAGGTGGTTTCGTACCCTACCATAATCTCTTCGTTCGTTCTCCGCTATTAGTGACTTTAGAGTGACTCTTTCTTGCATGTTGAGGGATAGTTATGTGATCCAATTATGTTAGTATTGTTGAGGGAACTTACACTAGCTAAGTATGAACCCTAGGCCTTATTTCCACGCATTGCAATATCATTTACGCTCACTTTTATCATTAGTTACCTTGCTGTTTTATATTTTCAGATTACAAAAACCATTATCTACTATCCATATACCACTTGTATCACCATCTCTTCGCCGAACTACTGCACCTATACAATTTACCATTGTATTGGGTGTGTTGGGGACACAAGAGACTCTTTGTTATTTGGTTGCAGGGTTTCTTGAGAGAGACCATCTTCATCCTACGCCTCCTACGGATTGATAAACCTTAGGTCATCCACTTGAGGGAAATTTGCTACTGTCCTACAAACCTCTGCACTTGGAGGCCCAACAACGTCTACAAGAAGAAGGTTGTGTAGTAGACATCAAGCTCTTTTCTGGCGCCGTTGCCGGGGAGGTTAGAGCTTGAAGGTATATCTTTAGATCTTGCAATCGAGTCTTTTAGTTTCTTGTTTTATCACTAGTTTAGTTTATAAAAGAAAACTACGAAAAAAATGGAATTATGGATGCCTCATATGCTTCATCTTTTTAATGTCTTTCATGAGAATAAGGATTCCGATAATTGTGCTCAAGTGCTAGAAGAAGAATGCATTAGAATGTTTGGCACTAAATATTTGAATGATGAGCATGATTGCAATGTTGTTAGTATGAATTCCTTGAATATCCATGATGGTAATGATATGCAAAGCCACAAGCTTGGGGAAGCTATGTTTGATGAAGATGATATTTTTTGTCCCCCAAATTTTGATGAGAAAATTTATTATGATGAAAGCATGCCTCCTATTTATGATGCTTATATTCATGAAAGTGGATTTGGAGAGGTCATGACTTTATTTTTTGATGAATCCACTATTTCGGAAGAGGTTCCAATTGATTATGAGAACAAAGTTGCTATCTATGATGATTATTGTGATGACTTGTATGCTATAAAGAATAATGACATCCATGAAACTTGTCATCATGATTTTAGTTTTCAATTGGATTATGCCTCACATGATAATTATTTTGTTGAGTTTGCTCCCACTATTGTTCATGAGATTATGAACGGTGGCTTTGCCACAAATACTATGTCAACTACATGATCATGCTAAGCAATATGACAATGATGAATGTGTCATGATGAACGGAATGATGGAAAGTTGCATGGCAATATATCTCGGAATGGCTATGGAAATGCCATAATAGGTAGGTATGGTGGCTGTTTTGAGGAAGATATAAGGAGGTTTATGTGTGAAAGAGTGTATCATATCACGGGGTTTGGATGCACCAGCGAAGTTTGTGCCAACTCTCAATGTGAGAAAGGGCAATGCACGGTACCGAAGAGGCTAGCAAGGATGGAAGGGTGAGAGTGCGTATAATCCATGGACTCAACATTAGTCATAAAGAACTCACATACTTATTGCAAGAATCTACAAGTCATCAAAAACCTCGACACTACGCGCATGCTCCTAGGGGGATAGATTGGTAGGAAAAGACCATCGCTTGTCCCCGACCGCCACTCATAAGGAGGACAATCAAATAACACCTCATGTTTCAAATTTGTTACACAACGTTTACCATACGTGCATGCTACGGGACTTGCAAGCTTCAACACAAGTATTTCTCAAATTCACAACTACTCAACTAGCACGACTTTGATATTATTACCCCCATATCTCAAACCAACCATCAAGCATCAAACTTCTATTAGTATTCAACACACTCATAAGAAAGTTTTATTATTCTTGAATACCTAGCATATTAGGATTTTAAGAAAATTACCATGCTATTTAAGACTCTCAAAATAATCTAAGTGAAGCATGAGAGTTCATCTGTTTCTTCAAAATAAAACTACCACCATGCTCTAAAAGATATAAGTGAAGCACTAGAGGAAATGACAAACTACTCCGAAAGATATAAGTGAAGATCAATGAGTAGTCGAATAATTATGCAACTATGTGAAGACTCTCTAACATTTAATAATTTCAGATCTTGGTATTCTATTCAAACAGCAAGGAAAGCAAAATAAAATGACATTCTAAGAATAGCAAACATCATGTGAAGAAGCAAAAATTTAGGATCAACCGATACTAACCGATAGTTGTTGAAGAAGAAAGGTGGGATGCCAACCATGGCATCCCCAAGCTTAGATTCTTGAGACTTCTTAAAATATTATCTTGGGA
This sequence comes from Triticum dicoccoides, assembly GCF_002162155.2. Taxonomy (NCBI): domain Eukaryota; kingdom Viridiplantae; phylum Streptophyta; class Magnoliopsida; order Poales; family Poaceae; genus Triticum; species Triticum dicoccoides. The sequence goes on along the minus strand of NC_041380.1, from coordinate 370,315,024 downwards.
TGCCTTGGGAATCCCCAATCTTGAGCTTTTGTGTCTCCTTAATTCCTCTCATATCACGGTCTCCCTATATCTCAAAAGCTTCATCCACACAAAACTCAACAAGGACTTGTGACATAAGTTAGTATAAACCATTGCAAAAACCTTATCATACTCTACTGTAGCAAATCACTAAAATTATTATTCAACATTGCATACTAAGTGCCTCTGCATATTTAATAGTCCTATCCTCAAATAGAATCATTAAAGAAGCAAACATATGCAAACAATGCAAACATAACAGCAATCTGCCTAAACAGGATAGTCTGTAAAGAATTCTGCAACATCCATAATTCGCTAGATCCAAAAACTATGAAAGAAAATTCAAACTGTAGTAAATTTATCAGATCTTAATATTCAAAAGGTTTCAACATTTTATCACATTCTGACTTTTCTAGGGAATTATTGCACCAGCGGTAAACTTTCTGTTTTCAAACAGCAACATGTATACTTGTAACATAGGCATAGTAAAGGCTATCAATGCCACTTTTATTGAAATACAAGATGCAAAACATTGTTCTAAATAAAAGAAAGCAAATCCTAACAAAATAAATTGATGCTCCAGGCAAAACACATATCATGTGGTGAATAAAAATATAGCTCCAAGTAAGGTTACCGATGAACGAAGACGAAAGAGGGGATGCCTTCCGGGGCATCCCCAAGCTTAGGCTCTTGGCTATCCTTGAATATTACCTTGGGGTGCCTTGGGCATCCCCAATCTTAGGCTCTTTCCACTCCTTATTCCATAGTCCATCGAATCCTTACCCAAAACTTGAAAACTTCACAACACAAAACTTAACAGAAAACTCGTAAGCTCTGTTAGTATAAGAAAACAAAACACCACTTCAAGGTACTGTAATGAACTCATTTATTTATTTATATTGGTGTTAAACCTACTGTATTCCAACTTCTCTATGGTTTATAAACTATTTGAATAGCCATAGATTCATCAAAATAAGTAAACAACACATGAAAAACAGAATCTGTCAAAAACAGAACAGTCTGTAGTAATCTGGATCAAACGTATACTTATGGAACTCATAAAGTTCTTAAATAAATTGCTGGACCTGAGGACTTTATCTATTAATAATATTCAAAAAGAATTAACTAAATATAACTTTTCAAATAAAAATGGCAGCAATTCTCGTGAGCGCTAAAGTTTCTGTTTTTTACAGCATGATCAACAAGACTTTCCCCAAGTCTTCCCAAAGGTTCTACTTGGAACAAACACTAATTAAAAGCATAAAAACTCAATCATATCAGAGACTAGATAAATTATTTATTACTAAACAGGAACAAAAATCAAGGAACAAAAATAAAATTGGGTTGCCTCCCAACAAGCGTTATCGTTTAACGCCCCTAGCTAGGCTTGCTGATTTCAATGATGCTCACATAAAGGATAAGAATTGTAACATAAAGAGGGCATCATGAAGAATATGACTAGCACATTTAAGCCTAACCCACTTCCTATGCATAGGGATTTTGTGAGCAAACAATTTATGGGAACAATAATCAACTAGCATAGGAAAGCAAAACAAGCATAACTTCAAGATTTTCAGCACATAGAGAGGAAACTTGATATTATTGCAATTCCTACAAGAATATATTCCTCCCTCATAATAATTTTCAGTAGCATCATGAATGAATTCAACAATATAACCAGCACCTAAAGCATTCTTTTCAAGATATACAAGCATAGAAATTTTATTACTCTCCACACAAGCAAAATTCCTCTCATTAATAGTAGTGGGAGCAAACTCAACAAAGTAACTATCATGGGATTGAAAATTGAAATCAAGATGACAAGTTTCATTGTTATTATTATTGTTTAAAGCATACGTGTCATCACAATAATCATCATAGATAGTAGGCATGCTTTCAACATAATAAATTTGCTCATCAAAACTTGGGGGACAAAAAATATCATCTTCATCAAACATAGCTTCCCCAAGCTTGTGGCTTTGCATATCATTAGCATCATGGATATCCAAGGAATTCATACTAACAACATTGCAATCATGCTCATCATTCAAATATTTAGTGCCAAACATTTTATAGATTTCTTCTTCTAGCACTTGAGCACAATTATCCTTTCCATCATACTCATGAAAGATATTAAAAAGATGAAGCGTATGAGGAAAACTCAATTCCATATTTTTTTGTAGTTTTCTTTTATAAACTAAACTAGTGATAAAACAAGAAACTAAAAGACTCGATTGCAAGATCTAAAGATATACCTTCAAGCACTCACCTCCCCGGCAACGGCGCCAGAAAAGAGCTTGATGTCTACTACACAACCTTCTTCTTCTAGACGTTGTTGGGCCTCCAAGTGTAGAGGTTTGTAGGACAGTAGCAAATTTCCCTCAAGTAGATGACCTAAGGTTTATCAATCCGTGGGAGGCATAGTATGAAGATGGTCTCTCTCAGGCAACCCTTCAACCAAATAACAAAGAGTCTCTTGTGTCCCCAACACACCCAATACAATGGTAAATTGTATAGGTGCACTAGTTCGGCGAAGAGATGGTGATACAAGTGGTATATGGATGGCAGATAAAGGTATTTGTAATCTGAAATTATAAAAACAGCAAGGTAACTAATAGTAAAAGTGAGCTTAAACGGTATTGCAATGCATTGAATCAAGGCCTAGGGTTCATACTTTCGCTAGTGAAAGTCCTCTCAACAATAATAACATAATTGGATCACATAGCTATCCCTCAACATGCAACAAAGAGTCACTCCAAAGTCACTAATAGCGGAGAACAAACAAAGAGATTATGGTAGGGTACGAAACCACCTCAAAGTTATTATTTCCAATCAATCCATTGGGCTATTTCTATAAGTATCACAAACAGCCCTAGAGTTCATACTAGAATAACACCTTAAGACACAAATCAACCAAAACCCTAATGTCACCTAGATACTCCAATGTCACCTCAAGTATCCGTGGGTATGATTATACGATATGCGTCACACAATCTCAGATTCATCTATTCAACCAACACATAGAACCTCAAAGAGTGCCCCAAAGTTTCTACCGGAGAATCACAACGAAAACGTGTGCCAACCCCTATGCATAGGTTCATGGGTGGAACCCGCAAGTTGATCACCAAAACATACATCAAGTGAATCACGTGGTATCCCATTGTCCCCACAGATACGCACGGCAAGACATACATCAAGTGTTCTCAAATCTTTAAAGACTCAATCCGATAAGATAACTTTAAAGGGGAAACTCAGTTCATTACAAGAGAGTAGAGGGGGGAAGAAACATCATAGGATCCAACTATAATAGCAAAGCTCGCGATACATCAAGATCGTATCACCTCAAGAACACAAGAGAGGGAGAGATCAAACACATAGCTACTGGTACATTCCCTCAGCCCCGAGGGAGAACTACTCCCTCCTCGTCATGGAGAGCACCGAGATGATGGAGATGGCCACCGGGGAAGGATTGCCCCCTCCGGCAGGGTGCCGGAACGGGTCTAGATTGGTTTTCGGTGGCTACGGAGGGTTCTGGCGGCGGAAATCTTGATCTATTGTGTCTTCCGGAAGTTTTAGGATACGTAGGTATATATGGGTGAAAGAAGCATGTCGATGGACCGAAGGGGGGCCACAAGGTAGAGGGGCGCGCCCTAGGGGGGTGGGCGCGCCACCCACCCCCGTGGGCACCTCCCTTCTTTCTTGACGTGCAATCCAAGCTTTTCCGGTAGCTTTCCTGCAAAAAATAACTTCTCTAGTTGATTTCGTTCCGTTTCGACTCTGTTTGATATTCCTTTTCTTCGAAACACTGAAATAGGCGAAAAACAGCAATTCTGGGCTGGGCCTCCGGTTAATAGGTTAGTCCCAAAAATAATATAAAAGTGGATAATAAAGCCCAATATTGTCTAAAACAGTAGATACCATAGCATGGAGCAATCAAAAATTATAGATACGTTGGAGACGTATCAACAACCTTCTGATCTATGTCGGAAGTAAAAGTTGTCCACAAGCCGAGCGCGCCGACGGACGCGAGCAGAGCGCACCACGGCACCTAACGGCGAGCACAGCGCGCTGCGGCGCCTAACGGCGAGCAGAGCTTGCCAAGGGACGCGAGGAGAGGCCGGCACAGTGATACGTGGCAAATAAGACGAACAGTGCGAGCGACGTCGGAGACATCAAGCACGAATCAGATTAGAGTTGTGTGTGCGATATGCGGCATACAGTTCATCCATCCGAGCTGTTTGTGATGGAATAAGCCGTGTGTGTTCGGGCAAACGCTTGCTGACATATAACCTTAAATTTAATCAAAAAAGTGTTAATGCCTGTTACAAAAATTGTGTAGCTGGAAACTATGTTCAAATACGACTCCAACTATATAATCTTTGGCGACATGCATTCATATTTTATTAGTTAAATCCTACTTATAAACCAGGATGGGGGTATAGTAGGAAATTAAATTGCAAACGTTTTTTGTATTAACCGTATGTGTACGTGTCCTTTCGTCCTCCTCTCGCACGTCTTGTCACCCCGCTACCGCAGACGGCTTACAGCGCAAGCTTGCGCAGCGCGCGGGGGCATTCTTTTCGCCAAATGGTGGGGCCAATGAATAGTCGGTGAGCCCATTCCCGTGCAACCTTGCAGGTTCCCGCACAAGCTTCCCGCCCAACTCGATGAAATCCCCCAAAATCACAATGCTTACTGGCCTGCTATAAAAACCCTCACGGCCAGCGAGTCCTACGTCGCATTTTCCCCTCCCTCCCTGTAGCTTATCTCATGTGCTTCTCCCATAATCGCCAATTGCACTAGTCCGCCATCGTCGCTCAGCCACTCCGCCGTCATCAGAGGACAGCTCCAGCTGGGAGGCTACACCGCGGCGGCGGCACAGTCCCCGGCGTAGTGTAGTGCGTGTGGCATCCCTCTTGGGTGTGCACGGAACACCCACCACACGCTCCAACGCCGCTGCCCATCGGCAGCTGTTGTCGGCCGCTGTTGCCGCCACACCAACATCGAAAGCCAGGGCCATCTCCCGCTCCGCCACCGCGGCCCGAAGGCAGGAGGTGGCCGTCGTGGCCGGCACCCCACTGCCGGCCACCGTGGCCATCACCCACTCTGCCATCGTGGTCTGAAGGCGGGAGGTGGTGGTCATGGCCGCCACCCCATCGTCGGTTGCTGTGGCCGCCAGCCCACCGTCGACCGCCGGGATCACCACCCGCTCCGCAACCACCGCCTGAAGGAGGGAGGCAGAGGTGGAGGCCCGCACGTGCGTCAGCGACCTTGCGCGCTACATCGAGTGCCTATGGGAGGAGGAGGAGCGTCTCATCGAGCATGCAAAGAGCCTTACCGCAACCGTAGCCGCAGCACACGCCGATGCAGAGCCGAGGAATCAGGAGATCTATGAGCAGTCCAGCCGCTTCGAGAGGGATCGTCTGGAGCGACAGTGGGCATTCAAGCTGGCGAGCATCGCTAAACGTGCAGCAGCGGCAGGCAACGTATTGTATTTCTCCAGCTCGTCGGTAGGCTCCTCCTCGTCCTTTGCCTCTTACTGAGCACACTCGGCAGAGGATAGGCTGTCGGAAGTAGCACAAAGCACCTCCGTGGTAGTAGTAGTATTTAGGGGCTATTTTGATCAGCTCATGTGACTATAGATGTGTGGTCGAACTGTAAAACGTACTTAAAATTAGCTAGTATATATAGTTGAACTAGCTATTTCAGTACGTGGTTGGCAACAATTGGGGAAAAGTTTGGTCGGTCCAGCTGTCGAGTTGAACTGTTTGTATAAATTAAGAACGACTTCTTAATCTTTGAATGGAATCTATGCTTAATTACTGAATTTTAGTTGCAAAAATTAGAGAGTGCTAGTGATTTCTAGCTGCATATTTTGACAAATTGCAGTGTTACAAGGATTGAGAAATGGCAACGTTACTAGATCAACAAATGTAAATCTTTCCAGTTTGACAAATGGCAACATACCCAATATGGCAGATGCAAATCTTACCAAATTGTTTGTACATGGTTGCACACGGGTCATCCAAAACAACTATTTGCGTTGAAGGGATGCACAAATCCTGTGCTGCGTATTGTCACTCGACTTAAGGGGGAAGACCATAGCTCTCACTTTGCATACAGGTGTTCTATCTAGAACATTTGTGATCAAGAGCTGTAGAAATCCTGCTCGGCACATTTTCTCTTGGCTTCCTGGGGAAGCTGTCGGCACGCCTTCCGTTTAGTCAAGCACTCAAGCACCTGTCCGCATGGCACCTCCTAGCCATTAAAAGAGAGAGTCGTGGCGTCACGTGAATGGTTAACAGAACACACACAATTTAAATTATACAAAATGTTTGAGATGTTACAGTGGTAGCTATTTGTTTCAAAATGCCTTTGTTGGTTGTTATTCGAGTGTGCCTTCTCTCAAAATGGACACGAAAAATACCACACCATGTCGGGTGCCACTCCATTATAGCATGCCAAGTTCCATGAATTTTAGACGAGTTTTGGATTTACTAGAATTTAAAAACAAAGTATCTCAATGTTTTGCCGGCAATCAACAGTGCCCTGGTGTTTGAAATTCATTCACATTTCTTTCATGGGACCTAAGCATGCCCCAAAGGACACAGATTTGATTTTTCAACCAATTTATATGCACTAGAGCTTGTGCATGTGGTTCAAATATGAATTATGCACATGAAATGCCTAGAAAACCCAGTTAATATATAAAAATGTCCGAACGAACCCTGAAAAATTCCAAAAGAAAACACAACACTCCTATTGTTCTATGTTGACACAAGAAAAAAATTGAAAGCAATAAGAGGCAACGTATATCGTTTCGTCCCCAAAGGTGGCACGTACCCTACCGAAACCATCACGCCTGTTGTGAGAAGCTAAGGTTTGTGAGAAGCTTATACCAAAACCTGCCCCAAATGGGACAAAACTTTTACCACGGCATGTTGACTTGCAATCAACATTAGTACGATGGATATTCAAGGAGTTCATACTAACAACATTGCAATCATGCTCATCATTCAAAGATTTAGTGCCAAATATTTTATAGACTTCCTCTTCTAGCACTTGAGCACAATTTTCCTTTCCATCATTCTCACAAAAAATATTAAAAAGATGAAGCGTATGAGGCAAACTCAATTCCTTTTTTAATTTTCTTTTATAAACTAAACTAGTGCTAAAACAAGAAACTAAAAGATTCGATTGCAAGATCTAAAGATATACCTTCAAGCACTAACCACCCCGGCAACAGCGCCAGAAAAGAGCTTGATGTCTAGTACACAACCTTCTTCTTGTAGACGTTGTTGGCGCGCCTCCCTGCCTCATGGATTCCTTGAAGCTTCCCTGACGTCTACTCCAAGTCTCCTGGATTGCTTCCGTTCCAAAAATAACTCTCCCGAAGGTTTCATTCCATTTGGACTCCGTTTGATATTCCTTTTCTTCGAAACACTGAAATAGGCAAGAAAACAACAATCTGCACTGGGCCTTGGGCTAATAGGTTAGTCCCAAAAATAATATAAAAGTGTAAAATAAAGCCCATTAACATCCAAAACAGATAATATAATAGCATGGAACAATTAAAAATTATAGATACGTCGGAGACGTATCAGCATCCCAAAGCTTAATCCCTGCTCGTCCTCGAGTAGGTAAATGATAAAAACAGAATTTTTGATGTGGAATGCTTTCTAGAATATTCTTCAATGTATTTTTCTCTATTGTGGCATGAATGTTCAGATCCGAAAGATTCAAGATAAAAGTTTATTGTTGACGTAAAAATAGTAATACTCCAAGTATGCTAATCAAGGAATTATATCTTATCAAAATACCATAGCCAAAGGAAACTTATCCCTACAAAGTCATATAGTTTGGCCATGCTTCATTTTCGTCACACAAAATGCTCTCATCATGCACAACCCCGATGACAAGCCAAGCAATTGTTTCATACTTTTACGCAATATATGAGCGCGAGCCATGGACATAGCACTATGGGTGGAATAGAATATGATGATTGAGGTTGTGTGAGAAGACAAAAAGGGAGAAAGTCTCAGATTGACGCGGATAATCAATGGGCTATGGAGATGCCCACAGATTGATGTCAATGCAAGGAGTAGGGATTGCCATGCAACGGATGCACTAGAGCTGTAAATATATGAAAGCTCATCAAAGAAACTAAGTGGGTGTGTATCCAACTCGCTTGCTCACGAAGACCTAGGGCATTTGAGGAAGCCCATCATTGGAATATACAAGCCAAGTTCTATAATGAAAAATTCCCACTAGTATATGAAAGTGACAAAATAAGAGACTCTCTATCATGAAGATCATGGTGCTACTTTGAAGCACAAGTGTGGAAAAAGGATAGTAACATTGTCCCTTCTCTCTTTTTCTCTCATTTATTTATTATTATTATTTCCTTTTTTATTTGGTCCTTCTTTCTTTTTTTGGCCTCTTTTCTTTCTTTTTTTCGTCCGGAGTCTCATCCCGACTTGTGGGGGAATCATAGTCTCCATCATCCTTTCCTCATATTGGATAACGCTCTAATGATGATCATCACACTTTTATTTTCTTACAACTCAAGAATTACAACTCGATACTTCGAACGAAATATGACTCTATGTGAATGCCTCCGGCGGTGCACCGGGATTGCGATGAATCAAGAGTGACATGTATGAAAAAATTATGAATGGTGGCTTTGCCACAAATACGATGTCAACTACATGATCATGCAAAGCAATATGACAATGATGGTGTGTGTCATAATAAATGGAACAGTGGAAAATTGCATGGTAATATATCTCAGAATGGCTATGGAAATGCCACAATAGGTAGGTATGGTGGCTGTTTTGAGGAAGATATAAGGAGTCTTATGTGTGATAGAGCATATCATATCACGGGGTTTGGATGCACTGGCGGAGTTTGCACCAACTCTCAAGGTGAGAAAGGGCAATGCACTGTACCGAAGAGGCTAGCAATGGTGGAAGGGTGAGAGTGCGTATAATCCATGGACTCAACATTAGTCATAAAGAACTCACATACTTATTGCAAAAATCTACAAGTCATCAAAACCAAGCACTACGCGCATGCTCCTAGGGGGATAGATTGGTGGGAAAAGACCATCGCTCGTCCCCGACCGCCACTCATAAGGAAAGCAATAAAGAACACCCCATGCTTCAAAATTTTCACATAATGTTCACCATGCGTGCATGCTACGGGACTTGCCAGCTTCAACACAAGTATTCATCAATTTCACAATTACTCAACTAGCACACTTCTAATATTACCGCCTTTATACCTCAAAACCATCTATCAAGCATCCAACTTCTCTTAGCATTTAAAATTTATAACCAAAGTGAATTACCATGCTGTTCTAAAGGACTCTCAAAATGATATAAGTGAAGCATGATAGACCAATTATTTCTATAAAATAGAACCACTGCCGTGCTCTAAAAGATATAAACGAAGCACTAGAGCAAAAACTATATAGCTCAAAAGATATAAGTGAAGCACATAGAGTATTCTAATAAATTCCAATTCATGTGTGTCTCTCCCAAAAGGTGTGTACAGCAAGGATGATTGTGGTAAACTAGAAAGCAAAGGCTCAAATCATACAAGATGCTCCAAGAAAAACACATATCATGTAGCGAATAAAAATATAGCTCCGAGTAAAGTTACCGATAGACGAAGACGAAAGAGGGGATGCCTTCCGGGGCATCCCCAAGCTTAGGCTTTTTGGTGTCCTTGGATTTTACCTTGGGGTGCCTTGGGCATCCCCAAGCTTATGCTCTTTCCACTCATTGTTCCATAATCCATCAAATCCGTAGCAAAAACTTGAAAACTTCACAACACAAAACTTAAAAGAAAATCTTCGTGAGCTCCATTAGTAAAAGAAAACAAACCACCACTTCAAGGTACTGTAATTAAAACATTATTTATTTATATTGGTGTTAAACCTACTGTATTCCAACTTCTCTATGGTTCATAAAATCTATTACTAGCCATAGATTCATCAAAATAAGCAAACAACACACGAAAAACAGAATCTGTCAAAAACAGAACAGTCTGTAGTAATCTGTAGGTTTTGACCACTTATGGAACCCCAAAAATTCTAAAATAAATTTCTGGACTTGAGTAATTTATCTATTAATCAGCTTCAAAAATAATTAACTAAATATCACTCTCCAGTAAAACATGGCAGCAATTCTCGCGAGTGCTAAAGTTTCTGTTTTTTACAGCAGGATCAAAAAGACTTCCTCCAAGTCTTCCCAACAGTTCTACTTGGCACAAACATTAATTAAACACAAAAAACACAAACAAAACAGAGGCTAGATAAATTATTTATTACTAAACAGGAGCAAAAATCAAGGAATAAAAATAAAGTTGGGTTGCCTCCCAACAAGCGTTATCGTTTAACGCCCTTAGCTAGGCATGATGATTTCAATGATGCTCATATAAAAGATAAGAATTGAAACATAAATAGAGCATCATGAATAATATTACTAGCACATTTAAGTCTAACCCACTTCCTATGCATAGGGATTTTGTGAGTAAACAATTTATGGGAACAATAATCAACTAGCATAGGAATGCAAAACAAGCATAACTTCAAAACTTTAAGCACATAGAGAGGAAACTTGATATTATTGCAATTACTACAAGCATATGTTCTTCCCTCATAATAATTTTCAGTAGCATCATGAATGAATTCAACCATATAACTATCACATAAAGCATTCTTTTCATGATGTACAAGCATAGAAATTTTATCACTCTCCACATAAGCCAAATTCTTCTCGTCCGGAATAGTGGGAGTATCATAAGAAACTCGAATATTATAAGTTGTTTCCACATTAAAGGAGTAATGTTCAGAAAAAGGGTAATCATAATCATGACAAGTTTTATGAATATAATCATCACTACTTTTTATAGCATAAGTGTCATCACAATAATCATCATAGGTAGCAACTTTGTTCTCATCATAATCAATTGAAACCTCTTCCAAGATAGTGGGATCATTACTTCATAAAGTTGACACTCTTCCAAACCCACTTTCATCAATATAATCATCATAAGTAGGAGGCATGCTATCATCATAATAAATTTGCATATCAAAACTTGGGAGACTACAAATATCATCTTCATTAAACATAGCATCCCCAAGCTTGGGACTAACATTAATTGCAGCAAATACATTCTCAAACATGTCATTCTCATCAAACATAGCATCCCCAAGCTTGGGCCTTTTCATATCATAAGCATACTCAATCTCATCATTAATAGTATGGATAGCACCAATAGTATAACAATTATCATCATCACAATGAGTAATGGGAGCAACATCATTTGGGAGGGATACATTTTTACCTTTGCTTCTCCGTATTTTCCTTTTCTTCTTCACATCATGTGTGGTTTTAATCCTCTTTTAGAAGCTCCTTATTGATGAGATTGGTTGAATAGAAGGCTCCTCCTCGTTACCAGATTCATCATAAGAAATAATAGGAGGATATTGGGAAGCCTCTTCCCTTTCATTAGTATTCTCTTCATCCTCTATTTGTTTTCTTTTCTTTATGTAATTGGCAATATAAGGATTTTCAATGCAATTCACTGCACAATACATAAGAATTTCTTCTAGATCAATATCGAGGAATTTCTCAAGGTTATATTCTAGAATATGCTTAGTTATACGTTTCATTTCTTCATAACCCAAAAGCAAACTAAGTTCATTATGATGTGCAAGGGAAATCAAATCATCACAATTTTTGGACAAGATGCGATCATGAAACAGTTTGCATTTGAGATTTAAATGACCATGTTCATTGCAAAGTTCACAAGTATGGTGAAGAAATTTTAAATTTTCAGCACAAACATCTAGCCTTTCTTGCAACCATTTAGTTTCCAAATACTTATGCCTCTTGCAAAATCTATCTTTCCTATTTGGTGTGTACTTGCAAACTCTATGCACTCCACAAAAATCGACATGCTTATAAGAGACATTTTCATTATGACTAGTGCAATCATCGTTAGTACTATGGATATTCAAGGAGTTCATACTAACAACATTGCAATCATGCTCATCATTCAAAGATTTAGTGCCAAACATTTTATAGACTTCTTCTTCTAGCACTTGAGCACAATTTTCCTTTCCATCATTGAGGGAGTCCTGGATTAGGGGGTCTCCGGACAGCCGGACTATATCCCTTGGCTGGACTGTTGGACTATGAAGATACAAGATTGAAGACTTCGTCTCGTGTCCGGATGGGACTCTACTTGGCATGGAAGGCAAGATAGGCAATACAGATATGGATATCTCCTCCTTTGTAACCGACCTTGTGTAACCCTAACCCTCTCCGGTGTCTATATAAACTGGAGGGTTTTGGTCCGTAGGACACAACAACCACAACATACAATCATACCATAGGCTAGCTTCTAGGGTTTAGCCTCTCTGATCTCATGGTAGATCTACTCTTGTACTACCCATATCATCAATATTAATCAAGCAGGACGTAGGGTTTTACCTCCATCAAGAGGGCCCGAACCTGGGTAAAACATTGTGTCCCCTGCCTCCTGTTACCATCCGGCCTAGACGCACAGTTCGGGACCCCCTACCCGAGATCCGCCGGTTTTGACACCGACATTGGTGCTTTCGTTGAGAGTTCCTCTGTGTCGTCGCCATTAGGCTTGATGGCTCCTACTATCATTGATAGCGATGCAGTCCAGGGTGAGACTTTTCTCCCCGAACAGATCTTCGTGTTCGGCGGCTTTGCACTGCGGGCCAATTCGCTTGGCCATCTAGAGCAGATCAAAAGTTACGCCCCTGGCCACCAGGTCAGGTTTTGGAAGCTTAAACTACACAGCCGATGTCCGCGGAGACTTGATCTTCGACGGATTCGAGCCTCTGCCTTGTGCGTCACGTGGTCATGATGAGTACGATATAGTCCCGTTCTGCAGTGGTTATCACGCGCTGCTCGGGCGAACCGCATTTGCTAGATTCAATGTGGTACCGCATTATGCATACCTCAAGCTCAAGATGCCAGGACCTCGCGGAGTTATTACAGTCAATGGAAACACAGAGCGCTCTCTCCGAACAGAGGAGCACACCCCAGCCCTCGCAGCAGAAGCGCAAAACAGCCTCTCAAGGCAATCAACCAGTTCGGCGCTTCAAAGCCCGGACACCTTCAAGCGCGCTCGGAGCAATCGGCAAATAGACCGCCTGGCGCGATCTGAGCTCGCGTAGCAATACGGCGCCCACCCCAATCCCAGCCCGATGGTGAAACTCGTGCCACGCGTACATAATTACGCATTAAAAATACCATGGGCACAGGTGGGGAGGGGGCACAACTGCTGCACGCCCCAAGACACGGCTTAAACCGCACTAGGGGCTTCCCGTTTGGTTATTTTTCTCTTTTTTCAGGACCTTAATCTCTGGAAACACTGTCCTGCAGCACTATTGCCGAACACAAGATGCAGCAACCAAGGAGGCAGACAACTACGTCATACCACAAAATTCCTAGGTGGATTACAGTAAGGAGTGAAATATTCGATTTAATATCATTCCTCAGCTTGCCCTTGGAAGGGACATAGTCCTACTCTTTGCTTCTCGCACTATCTGTATCATTCTGCTTTAACGCACCTTTTTGAATAAACAATGCTTAGCTTCAGCTTATTATTGCATTCTCTATTCATTTCTTTTTCAATACATATGTTCAGTTATGACATTTAGCACACGTACACTTTGGTACGGTCCATACGCCAGGGGCTCAAGCACCCCACAATATGGTGTGAAAAGACCGAACACTTTCACAAGTGCGGCACCCCGAACTTATAGCATTATATGCATCAGCTCCGAATCATGTCTTTGGTCGAATGTTGGGTTTGCCCGGCTCCTATGTTTTGGTACCTTACGTTCCGCTCTATCGGCTAAGGTAGCGCTAGGAGAACTACTGCGATTGTGCCCCGGTTCTACCGGGATTAGCACCTCAGTAGAGAAAGCTAAAACTGATTGTCATGATAAGGCGAGAGATTGGTCGCTGTTCGGCGAGGTTTTCGAGTCCCTAAAGACTTATGCCGCTTAGAGAGAGGGGCCGGCCCTATCTGGCTTAAAGGCGTGTATCGCGCCCCGAATTCGGTCTTCCGAATACCACGGGCTTCGCCGAAATTTAAAATTATAGAATTATATGGCTAAGTGAGAGTGATAAAGCATTATTAGTCCGGTTGCCTTGTTCGTTGTGCTGAGCACCTCCCTTAAAGGACCCAAACATGGGAACAACAGTGCTCAGATTTATCCCGAACACCCCAGCACTCGTGGCATGGGGGCAGAAGCCGAGGACTAGCCATCTCTCGGATTGGATAAACGGCCAAAGAGAAGGTAATATTTCAAATTCACACAAGCGTTGCATAGCGCATATGAAACAAGTTTTCATCATACAGGATCACACGAGCAAGTTTCCTCAAATATTACATCCTTTGAACATTCGTCCGCCACAAGACAGGCACCCTTCAAGACACCCTCATAATAAATTTCGGGGGTGCGATGCTCCTTGCCCTGCGGCGGCCCTTCCTTGAACAGCTTCACGGCGTCTAGTTTGGCCCACTGCACCTTCACACGGGTGAAAGCCCGGCGGGCACCATCGATGCAGACAGACCGCTTGACGACCTCCAGCCGTGGGCAGGCATCTACAAGCCGCCTCACTAGGCCAAAGTAGCTGTTCGGAAGGGCATCACCAGGCCATAGCCGGACTATAAGGCCCTTCATGGCCTGTTCGGCCGCCTTGTGCAGCTCGACCAGCTGCTTTAGCTGGTCGCTCAGAGGCATCGGGTGTTCGGTCCCAGTATACTGAGACCAGAACAGCTTCTCCGTTGAGCTTCCCTCCTCGGCCTGGTAAAATTGTGAGGCATCCGACACGCTGCGGGGCAAATCTGTGAATGCTCCTGGAGAGCTCCGAATCCGGGTAAGTAATCGGTAATTTACTTTTACATGCTTGCTCCGCATATAGAATGCCTTACCCGCCGTTATCTTCTTCATTGCGTCGATCTCCTAGAGGGCCTTCTGGGCTTCGGCCTTGGCACTTTTTGCGCCCTCGAGGGCCGCGGCAAGCTCAGATTCTCGCGTCTTCGAGTCAAGCTCCAATGCCTCGTACTTCGTCACGAGAGCCTGGAGCTCTTGTTGCACCTCGCCCACCCAAGCCTCTCGTTTTTCCCACTCGGTGCGCTCCCTGGCCGCTTTATCTTTGGCCTTGGTTAGCGCTTGCTTCAGGGTCGCCACCTCGGTCGTGGCCCCTGGCAAACTCATGATAATCCTGTCATTTTGCAATCACATTCTTTTTATACATATCTATAGACAGGGTATTACTTACCCTTGTTCTCCTCGAGCTGCCTCTTGGCAAGGCCGAGCTCTTTCTTGGACCCCTCGAGGTCCTGCTTCAGTACGGCAACCTCCGCAATCAGTGCGGCGGACGCCAGCAGCAAGGCCTGCATACGCATATTGACATACTTATATTAGACTCCTGCGATATTATTTGATCCTCTGTTCGGCTTTTCTTTGTGAAACACCGAAGAAAGCATCAGGGGCTACTGTCTATGCAGTAATATTTTTCCTATATTTTAAAACACTTACCTCAAAGCCTGCTAGAAGGCTGGTACAAGCTTCAGTCAATCCGCTCTTGGCGGACTGAACCTTCTGGACTACCGCACTCATAATAGTACGGTGCTCCTCGTCGATGGAAGCGCTGCGAAGCGCTTCCAGCAGATTGTCCGGCGCCTCTAGATGGACAGAGGTCACCGGCACAGGCGTCTTGCCCCTCTTAGAAGGAAGCCGCCTGCCCGAGCCCGGAACCACTGGAGGTTCTGGCGCGGTGTCCGGATGAGGGCCGAACTCGGAGCCCTCAGGGGCCCTGTCCCCTCAGCTCCCGGAGTCCGGACGGTCGCCTTGAGGCACCTCCGGGACTGTCTCCCCTCGACCCGGTACCTCTTGAGATAGCACCTCGGTATCGTCAGCAGGATGAGGGGAGGTGGCGGTCGGAATTGGATCTCTATCCATGTCCAACAAGCCCAGGGAGCCGTCCGATCATACATCGATACTGGCTCATGGCGGCCTGCATAATCATGTTCAGCGTTAGGGAAAGCAGTGCGACAAAGGAATACTACGAGTTACTATGGTATCTAAATACTTATGATCTCCCCAGGGGCTTGGCCCTGGGCAACCACTCGTCTTCGCTTTCGTCGGCGGTGGTGGAACTGTCCGGAAGGAGAGTCCTTCCCTTATTGGACCCTTCGCCCCCCCAAGTAGGGGCGGCCTTCCTTTTCTTATCTCCCCCAGCTGGAGGGGGAGCATCTTCTTCTTCTTCCTCGTCTTCGGGGGAGGAGTGCGCCGCAGAGTCATCGGACGGAGAGTCCGACGACGCCTGGTGTCGGGAACTCTTTTGGGTTCCCTTGGCCTTCTTGGTCTTCTCCGGTACCGTATAAGGAGCCAGAGTCAGCATCTTTGCCAGAAGAGCGTTCGCTGGGCCTTCGGGCAAAGGAGCCGGACAGTCGATCTGTCCGGCCGCCTCCTGCCAGTCCTGTCAAAGGTACGGGAGTTTAGATCCCGCATGGAGTCAATCTATAAAAGATAAGTATCCTGTGAGAGGTAAAGCAGCTTACCGCACTGGCTTGGCGCTTCGCGCTGAATCCGTGATCCTCGGTAATGGGAGGAGGGACCTCGGCGCTTTTGAACAGCACCCTCTAGGCATCTTCGTGAGTTGTGTCGAAGAGCCTGTTCAGAGTTTGATGCTACGCGGGGTCGAACTCCCACAAGTTGAAGTCCGGTTGTTGGCACGGGAGGATCCGGCGGTGGAGCATGACCTGGACTATGTTGACAAGTTTGAGCTTCTTGCTCACCATGTTTTGAATACATGTTTGGAGTCCGGTCAGCTCTCCCAAACAACCCCAGGACAAGCCCTTCTCTTTCCAGGAGGTGAGACGCATGGGGATGCCAGATCGGAACTCGGGGGCCGCTGCCCATGCAGGGTCACGCGGCTCGGTGATGTAGAACCACCCCGATTGCCACCCCTTTATGGTTTCCACAAAGGAGCCCTCGAGCCATGTAATGTTGGGCATCTTGCCCACCATGGCGCCTCCGCACTCTGTCTGGCGACTGCCCACAATCTTCGGCTTGACATTGAAGGTCTTCAGCCATAAACCGAAGTGGGGCTTGATGCGGAGGAAGGCCTCGCACACAACGATAAACGCCGAGATGTTGAGGATGAAGTTCGGGGCCAGATCGTGGAAATCCAGGCCGTAATAGAACATGAGCCCCCAGATGAATGGGTGGAGAGGGAATCCCACTCTGCGGAGGAAATGGGTGAGGAACACTAGCCTCTCATGGGGCCCGGGGGTGGGGATGAGTTGCCCCTCATCTGGGAGCCAGTGCGTGATGTCGTCGGGCAGGTATCCGTCTCTCCTCAGCTTCTTGATGTCTCCACCCATGACGGAGGAGACCCTCCACCTGCCTCCCGCTCTGGACATGGTTGGAGAAGGTTGAGGTGGGAAGTGCAGACTTGGGCGCTAGAGCTCGAGTGTGCGAAAATGGATGAGCAAGGGAGGAAGAAGGCGTGGATGAAAAGGTGAATCCTATTCCCTTTATATGGGCGGACGAAACTATGCGCCCCCCACTAGCCTGGTAAAACTCGCTTATCCCACAAGCGCCGTAATCGATGGCGCGGTTGGGTTAGCCACGCCCGTATTGATGAGAACCCCGTGATAAGGGGACACGATCTCTGCTTTAACAAGGCGTGTCAAAAAACCGCCTCGCGTTATGTGCGGGGCTAGTTAAAGGAAACGATTCGAATAATCACCGGGCCATGACGTAATGTCCTGTTGCTAAAACAGGTCAGCAAATTAGATTTGCGAAAATATTATTCTCTCTACGGTGGTATGTGGAACTTATTTTGCAGGGTCGAACACTATCCTTGTATTCAAATTCTACCGTGGTGTATTCAGAGGAGGAACCCGCCTTGCAATGCCGAAGACAATACTGCGTCGGACTCATCGTCATTGAAGCCTGGTTCAGGGGCTACTGAGGGAGTACTCGGTTAGGGGGTCTCCGGACAGCCGGACTATATCCCTTGGCCGGACTGTTGGACTATGAAGATACAAGATTGAAGAATTCGTCTCATGTCTGGATGGGACTCTACTTGGCGTGGAAGGCAAGCTAGGCAATATGGATATGGATATCTCCTCCTTTTTAACCGACCTTGTGTAACCCTAACCCTCTCCGGTGTCTATATAAACCGGAGGGTTTTTGATATGGACAGTACAGGTGCTCTTGTCGTTCCACCGTTACTATCAAGTAAAATATCAGCCAATCGAGAGGCTCGCTATGAAAGCAACATGCAAAAGTATGTGGTTCCCGCTCTACGTCATAAGAAGATCATGTGTGCTACAGAACAGAAGGGGATTTTAGGTGTGAAGCCTGTTCCATATGCTACGCTTGTGCCTCAGGAAGAAGTGAAGCCCACGTTCAGAACACCTTGTCAATACTTCAACGTAACCAGCAGAATGAAAGTTTGAAGGCTGCACCAGCAAGTTCATTTTAGTTTTGGCCTAGCAACCATACATGAAAGTATACGTACGTGTGTCTTTTTATTTGTTTTTACTAGTTTGTTCAGATTTCCTAGTTTACAACTTGTAATTGATGAGGAGTCCTCATCGTGTCCTAGTCTAGGTCGGGCTTAGCCCAGGTGTTACGCACAACTTATATAAGCAAGGGGTGCAGTTTCTGTACTTCTGCGTCCCTGTACTTCTGTGTATCTGTACTTCTGCGTCCCTGTCTAGGGTTTGATAATTGCATGTGTTTCGGCAGCTTGGATCGCCAAGGCACAAGTGTCATTTGATTCTTGATCTACAAGGGTCAATCTAGCTAGCTTCCCGTTCTTCTCCATCTACTTCTGCTAGTGCTTATTATTGCTAAATACTCCGTCACCGTCGCCGCTGCTAATCGCCATCAGCTTAATCCCCCCATCTAGCTCTAGTACTACTACACCACGTTTACTATTTCCGATCCATCTAGTCCAAGTTCTTCCACACGTACACATCTCTACACATATATATCTCTGTCTGCTCTAGTACGTCTGCCTCCGATCAAGTATATTCTACTAGCTCTTTGCGCCGGTGAAAGATCAGGGACATCCCACAAAATCGACTCAAAGTTATTTGAGCCGTATCAACTGGTATCAGAGAGCGCCAGGTTTATCACTGCGCGCGATGTCAACCGCAAGCAAGCATGACGGGGATGAGGTGCAGGAGGATGACGGGCCGCCGCAATATGGTCCCGATCTGGACCCAGGTGTCCGTGCTATGTTCAAGGCTACATACCAGCACTTCGACAACCGCATGAAGGCCCTCGACGAGACGGTGACCGACGGGTTCCAGGCCATGCAAGCAGCCCTCCGTCGCCTAGAGGCAAGGGCAACCGGCGTGGCTGCTCCAGCGAGGGAACAACATGCCCTGCAGCAGCGAGCACCTCGACATGTCCGTGACGCGGACGTTACCAACGACGACAATGATGCTGAGTTCGAGGATGGTTCTGATGCTCGCGGCGACTTGCCTCGCCGACCACGACAGGATGCTCGTCCCCGTGATGATGGACCAAGGTGGGGCCGCGATGAGGACGAGGACGGAGGTATTGGTAGAATAAAAATTACTATACCTTCGTTCACAGGCAAGGCCGGTCCCGAGGAGTATCTTGAGTGGGAGATGCGTGTGGAGAGATTTTTGATAATCACCGTTACTCCGAGGATCGGAAGATTCGTTTTGCTTCTCTTGAATTTTCAGGTTATGCATTAATTTGGTGGGATCAGGTCAACCGCAATGACGCACGACCAGAGTCATGGCGTGAGATGAAGCGTTCAATGCGTGCTCGCTTTGTGCCAGCTTATTTTCAGAAGGAGCAACACACAAAGCTTCGCCGTCTTGTTCAAGGAGCCATGACGGTGGATGAGTATTACCAACGGATGCAAGTTCTGATGATCAGAACTAATGTGCATGAGCCTGATGATGCAACAATGACACGCTTCTTTGAGGGGCTGAATGAGGATATACGTGACCGTGTTGATTTGATGCAGTATAATGATATGCAAGGTCTTCTTCATCAGGCGGAGCGTGCCGAACAGTGGGTCAAAGCCAAGCAAGTTTCCAAAGGCCGCACCAATTTCAGCATGGGGCGATGTTCCTATTCACATGACGATGATAATGTCAAGCCAGCTTCATCCTATAGGTCAGCTGCTACCGTTCACAAGGAGATGAGCAAAGAATCTATGGCCGCGAGCAAAGTGGCTTCAAGGGCTGATTCAAGTGCGCAGTCTGCTATGCGTACTAGTGAGATTGTTTGTTACACATGTGGAGGTAGGGGACACAAACGCATTGATTGTCCGAACAAGAAGAGAGTGCTCCTTGTTAATGATGGATATGTTTCCGAAGACAAAATTGACTCAGAGTCTGATGAGCCCAAGGAAGGGGAAAGTGAATCTAATCCTATCATCTGCTATCCTCTAGATTATGATGACCTGCCATGCATCATGGTGCAGCGAGCTAAAGAGGATCAAATTCCAAGTTTGGGACAGCGGTGGAAAAATTTTCAGTCACAATGCAAGATCAAAAACAAGTGTTGCAAGTTGATTATTGATGGAGGGAGCTACACCAACATCATAAGCAAGCTTGTGGTGGATGCTTTAGGATTGAAGGCATGGCCACATCCGCAGCCACATTGCATTGAGTGGTTGTACAACTCCGGACGTTTGAAGGTGACTCACAAGGTACGCATAAAGTTCAATATTGGCACGTATTACAATGAGGTGATTTGCAATGTTGTGCCAATGGATGTGTGTCAGCTGCTATTGGGTCGTCCGTGGCAATATGATCGCAACACTATACATGAGGGGAGGTCGAACACTTACGTGTTCCGAGATGTTGGCATCAAATGTGTGCTGCAGCCCATGGGTAACAATGCTATCAAGATTGATTATGTGTTTGTATACAACAATTTTTTGAAGAGTACCCTGAAACCGAGGACGGTTTCGCTTAAAGGGGGAGAGGATGATATGGCAGTACAGGTGCTCTTGTCGTTCCACCGTTACTATCAAGTAAAATATCAGCCAATCGAGAGGCTCGCTATGAAAGCAACATGCAAAAGTATGTGGTTCCCGCTCTACGTCATAAGAAGATCATGTGTGCTACAGAACAGAAGGGGATTTTAGGTGTGAAGCCTGTTCCATATGCTACGCTTGTGCCTCAGGAAGAAGTGAAGCCCACGTTCAGAACACCTTGTCAATACTTCAACGTAACCAGCAGAATGGAAGTTTGAAGGCTGCACCATCAAGTTCATTTTAGTTTTGGCCTAGCAACCATACATGCAAGTATACGTACGTGTGTCTTTTTATTTGTTTTTACTAGTTTGTTCAGATTTCCTAGTTTACAACTTGTAATTGATGAGGAGTCCTCATCGTGTCCTAGTCTAGGTCGGGCTTAGCCCAGGTGTTACGCACAACTTATATAAGCAAGGGGTGCAGTTTCTGTCTAGAGTTTAGGTTTTAGTTCAGGAAGAAAACTCATCTGATGGATGCGTATCTGTACTTCTGCGTCCCTGTCTAGGGTTTGATAATTGCATGTGTTTCGGCAGCTTGGATCGCCAAGGCACAAGTGTCGTTTGATTCTTGATCTACAAGGGTCAATCTAGCTAGCTTCCCGTTCTTCTCCATCTACTTCTGCTAGTGCTTATTATTGCTAAATACTCCGTCGCCGTCGCCGCCGCTAATCGCCATCAGCTTAATCCCTCCATCTAGCTCTAGTACTACTACACCACGTTTACTATTTCCGATCCATCTAGTCCAAGTTCTTCCACACGTACACATCTCTACACATATATATCTCTGTCTGCTCTAGTACGTCTGCCTCCGATCAAGTATATTCTGCTAGCTCTTTGAGCCGGTGAAAGATCAGGGACATCCCACAAAATCGACTCAAAGTTATTTGAGCCGTATCAGTTTTGGTCCGTAGGACACAACAACCACAACATACAATCATACCATAGGCTAGCTTCTAGGGTTTAGCCTCTCTGATCTCGTGGTAGATCTACTCTTGTACTACCCATATCATCAATATTAGTCAAGCAGGACATAGGGTTTTACCTCCATCAAGATGGCCCGAACCTGGGTAAAACATTGTGTCCCCTGCCTCCTGTTACCATCCGGCCTAGACGCACAGTTCGGGACCCCCTACCCGAGATCCGCCGGTTTTGACACCGGCAATCATTCTCACGAAAGATATTAAAAAGATGAAGCGTATGAGGCAAACTCAATTCCTTTTTTTAATTTTCTTTTATAAACTAAACTAGTGCTAAAACAAGAAACTAAAAGATTCGATTGCAAGATCTAAAGATATACCTTCAAGCGCTAACCTCCCCGGCAACGGCGCCAGAAAAGAGCTTGATGTCTACTACACAACCTTCTTCTTGTAGACGTTGTTGGGCCTCCAAGTGCAGAGGTTTGTAGGAAAGTAGCAAATTTCCCTCAAGTGGATGACCTAAGGTTTATCAATCCGTGGGAGGCGTAGGATGAAGATGGTCTCTCACAAGAAACCCTACAACCAAATAACAAAGAGTCTCTTGTGTCCCCAACACACCCAATACAATGGTAAATTGTATAGGTGCACTAGTTCGGCGAAGAGATGGTGATACAAGTGCAATATGGATGGTAGATAAAGGTTTTTGTAATATGAAAATATAAAAACAGCAAGGTAACTAATGATAAAAGTGAGCACAAACAGTATTGCAATGCTAGGAAACAAGGCCTAGGGTTCATACTTTCACTAGTGCAAGTTCTCTCAACAATAATAACATAATTGGATCATATAACTATCCCTCAACACGCAACAAAGAGTCACTCCAAAGTCACTAATAGCGGAGAACAAACGAAGAGATTATGGTAGGGTACGAAACCACCTCAAAGTTATCCTTTCTGATCGATCTATTCAAGAGTCCGTGGTAAAATAACATGAAGCTATCTTTCATTTCAATCTATCATAGAGTTCGTACTAGAATAACACATGAAGACACAAATCAACCAAAACCCTAATGTCACCTAGATACTCCAATGTCACCTCAAGTATCCATGGGTATGATTATACGATATGCATCACACAATCTCAGATTCATCTATTCAGCCAACACAAAGAACTTCAAAGAGTGCCCCAAAGTTTCTACTGGAGAGTCAAGACGAAAACGTGTGCCAACCCCTATGCATAAGTTCATGAGGTCACGGAACTCACAAGTTGATCATCAAAACATACATCAAGTGGATCACGTGATATCCCATTGTCACCACAGATAAGCACATGCAAGACATACATCAAGTGTTCTCAAATCCTTAAAGACTCAATCAGATAAGATAACTTCCAAGGGAAAACTCAATTCATCACAATAGAGTAGAGGGGGAGAAACATCATAAGATCCAACTATAGTAGCAAAGCTCGCGATACATCAAGACCGTGCCAACTCAAGAACACGAGAGATAGAGATAGAGAGAGAGAGAGAGATCAAACACATAGCTACTGCTACATACCCTCAGCCCCGAGGGTGAACTACTCCCTCTCGTCATGGAGACCGCCGGGGTGATGAAGATGGCCACCGGAGAGGGATTCCCCCCCCCCTCCGGCAAGGTGCCGGAACGGGTCTAGATTGGTTTTCGGTGGCTATGGAGGCTTGTGGCGGCGGAACTCCCGATCTATTCAGT
>NC_041380.1:370253424-370290675 GCF_002162155.2 Triticum dicoccoides | reverse complement strand
AGCCACGAGGGGCCCACGAGGGTGGGGGCGCGCCCAGGGGGTAGTGCATGCCTTCCTACCTCATGGTTTCCTCGAAGCTTCCCTGGCGTCTACTCCAAGTCTTCTGGATTGCTTCGGTTCCAAAAATAACTTTCCGGAAGGTTTCATTCCGTTTGGACTCCGTTTGATATTCCTTTTATTCGAAACACTGAAATAGGCAAGAAAACAGCAATCTGCACTAGGCCTTGGGTTAATAGGTTAGTCCCAAAAATAATATAAAAGTGTAAAATAAAGCTTATTAATATCCAAAACAGATAATATAATAGCATGGAACAATCAAAAATTATAGATATGTTGGAGACATATCAGCAGGGTGTTTGAAATTCATTCCCTTTTCTTGCATGGGACCTAAGCATGCAACCAAGGACATATATTTGATTTTTTCAACTAGTTTATATGCACTGGAGAATGTGCATGTAGTTCAAATTTGAAATATGCACATAAAATGCCTGGGAAACCCAGTTAATGTATAAAAATGTCCAAACGAACCTCGAAAAATTCCAAAATTAAACACAACGCTCCTGTTGTTCTATGTTGACACTCGAAAAATTTTGAAAGCAATAAGAGGCAACGGATATCGTTTCATCCCCAAAGGTGGCACGTTCCCTAACGAAACCATCACGCTTGTTGTGAGAAGCTCTGGTTTGTGAGAAGCCTATACCCAAACCTGCCCCAAATGGGATAAAATTTTTACCATAGCATGTTGATGCCGCTCCATGATAGCATGCCAAGTTTCATGAATTTCAAACGAGATTTGTATTTACTAGAATTTAAAAACCAGTAATCTCAATGTTTGCGGCCGAGTGACGGTGGCAGGGTGTGCGACATTCATTCCCATTTCCTGCATGGGACCTAAGCATGCAACCAAGGACACATATTTCATTATTCAACCCGTTTATATGCACTAGAGCATGTGCATGTATTTCAGAATAGAATTATGCACCTGAAATGCCTACAAAACCAAGTTAATGTATAAAAACGTCCAAACGAACCCTGAATAATTCCATTTTTTTGACGACACACCTATAGTTGCATGTTCACTGCAGATAAAAGTTCTAGAAATTCAAACACCATCGTTTGTAGTTGTGACCCCATTACGTAATTCAAATCAAGATGATAAATCAAGTAGATCGCACACAGTTTATTATCACCAATCGTGTGAGATGCAACACAAAATATCTTGGAGCACCGTTGAGGGTGTCCTGGATTAGGGGGTCTCCGGACAGCCGGACTATATCCTTTGGCTGGACTATTGGACTATGAAGATACAAGATTGAAGACTTCGTCCCGTGTCCGGATGGGACTCTACTTGGCGTGGAAGGCAAGCTAGGCAATACAGATATGTATATCTCCTCCTTTGTAACCGACCTTGTGTAACCCTAGCCCCCTCTGGTGTCTATATGAACCGGAGGGTTTTAGTCCGTAGGACAACATACAATCATACCATAGGCTAGCTTCTTGGGTTTAGCCTCTCCGATCTCGTGGTAGATCAACTCTTGTACTACTCATATTATCAAGAATAATCAAGCAGGACGTAGGGTTTTACCTCCATCAAGAGGGACCGAACCTGGGTAAAACATCGTGTCCCCAGCCTCCTGTTACCATCCGCCTTAGACGCACAGTTCGGGACCCCCTACCCGAGATCCACCGGTTTTGACACCGACATTGGTGCTTTCATTGAGAGTTCCTCTGTGTCGTCACCGTTAGGCTTGATGGCTCCTTCGATCATCGATAGCGATGCAGTCCAGGGTCAGACTTTTCTCCTCGGACAGATCTTTGTATTCGGCGGCTTCGCATTGCGGGCCAACTCGCTTGGCCATCTGGAGCAGATCAAGAGTTACGCCCCTAGCCATCAGGTCAGGTTTGGAAGCTTAAACTACACAGTCGATATCCGCGGAGACTTGATCTTCAACAGATTCGAGCCCCTGCCTAGTGCGCCACACGGCCACGATGAGCATGATTTAGCTCTGCCATCGGACAGTGTCTAGGAGATCGCACCGGCAACCGCTCTCACCCTCAATTCGGAGCCAGCTGCATCGTCCAAGGACGGCTGGATAGACCCCGCCACGGAAGCCGCACTCTCATCGGCGATCGAGCCAAGTATGGACCTTACCCTTCACGAGAGTCATGATGCCGAACTACCGGATTTCTCCCCGGCCACGGACTCCCAACCGCATGCGCCCGTGCCAATCGAATCTGATTGGGCGCCAATCATGGAGTTTACCTCCGCAGATATCTTTCAGCACTTGCCCTTCGGCGACATACTGAACTCATTAAGGTCTCTCTCCTTGTCAGGAGAGTCCTGGCCGAACTATGTCCGGCAGGATTGGGATGCGGATGACGAAGAAATCCGCCGCCCACCCACCACCCACTTAGTAGCCACTGTCAACGACTTAACCGACATGCTTGACTTCGACTCCGAAGACATCGACGACATGGACGACAATGCGGGAGGCGAAGAGGAACCACTGCCAACGGGCACAGGACAGCCACCTCATCATATGATATATACATGGTGGACACACCCAAAGAAGGCAATGGCGACGAGACAGCGGAGGATGACCCCTCCAAGAAGCAACCCAAGTGCCGGCATTAGCGGTGCCGCTCTAAGTCTCGCAAAAGCAAAATAGGTGACCCCGGCACAGGAGATAATAGCACTCCGGATAGTGCCAAAGACGACAACAATCCCCTCTAGCAAGATCTAGGGCGGGAGGATGGAGAAGCCAGCCCTCCAGAGAGAGCGGCAGATGGAGAGGCGGAGGATGATAATTACATGCCTCCCTCCGAAGACGAGGCAAGCCTCGATGATGACGAATTCGTCGTGCCTAAGGATCCCGTCGAACAAGAGCGCTTCAAGCACCGGCTTATAGCCACGACAAATAGCCTTAAGAAAAAGCAACAGCAGCTTCAAGCTGATCAAGATTTGCTAGCTGACAGATGGACCGAAGTCCTTGCGGCCGAGGAATATAAACTCGAACGCCCCTCCAAGAGTTACCCAAAGCATAGGTTGCTACCCTGACTGGAGGAGGAAGCACTCAAACCTACATCTCCAACATATGATGCGGCTGACCGTCCACCTCATGGCCGCGATAGAGAGGCATTTCAGCCAAAAGCTCAGCCCGCACTCCGACGCCACTCAAATAAAAATGTCAAGGCATGGGGAAATACGCCAGACCTGCGAGACGTATTGGAGGACAAAGCAAAACATGCAAGATCGATCTACGGATCACGAGGGTGTGCCACTATGTCAGACGATAACCGTCACGCCGGATACAGTAAAAGTAAGTCCGGCAGGGCCGAACACGGCGGGCAAGACTCATTTGAGCTGCATCGCGATATAGCCCAGTACAGAGGCACCGCACACCCCCTATGCTTCACAGACGAAGTAATGGATCACCAAATCCCAGAAGGTTTCAAACCCGTAAATATCGAATCATATGATGGCACAACAGATCCTGCGGTATGGGTCGAGGATTTCCTCCTGCACATCCACATGGCCCGCGGTGATGACCTACACGCCATCAAATACCTCCCACTTAAGCTCAAAGGACCAGATCGGCATTGGCTCAACAGCTTACCAACAGAGTCCACTGGCTGTTGGGAAGATCTGGAAGCCGCATTCCTCGACAACTTCCAGGGCACTTATGTGCGACCGCCAGATGCCGATGACTTGAGCCACATAATTCAGCAGCCAGAGGAATCGGCCAGGCAATTCTGGACACGGTTCCTAACAAAGAAGAATCAAATCGTCGACTATCCGGATGCAGAGGCCCTAGCAGCTTTTAAGCATAACATTCGCAATGAGTGGCTCACCCGGCACCTTGGTCAGGAAAAGCCGAAATCTATGGCAGCCCTCACGACACTCATGACCCTCTTTTGTGCGGGAGAAGACAGCTGGCTGGCTCATAGCAATAACATATCAAAGAACCATGGTACTTCGGATACCAAGGATGGCAATGGCAGGTCACGTTGCAACAAACACAGGCGACGCATTAACAGCGACAATACCGAGGATACCGCAGTCAATGCCGGATTCAAAGGCTCTAAACCTGGTCAGCAGAAAAAGCCATTTAAAAGAAGCAGTCCGTGCCCGTCCAGTCTGGACCATATACTCGATCGCTCGTGTCAAATGCACGGCACCCCCGACAAGCCAACCAACCACATCAACAGGGATTATTGGGTGTTCAAGCAGGCCGGCAAGTTAAATGATGAAAACAAAGATAAGGGGTCGCATAGCGATGACGAGGAGGAGCCCTAGCAGCCGAACGTCGGAGGACAGAAGAGGTTCCCCCCACAAGTGCGGATGGTGAACATGATATACGCAATCCACATCCCCAAGAGGGAGTGGAAGCGTGCGCTAAGGGACGTATATGCGTTGGAGCCAGTCGCCCCAAAGTTCAACCCATGGTCCTCTTACCCGATCATCTTCGATCACAAGGACTACCCCACTAGTATCCGTCATGGCGGATTCGCTGCACTGGTTCTAGACCCAATCATTGACGGATTTCACCTCACTCGAGTCCTTATGGATGGCGGCAGCAGCCTGAACCTGCTTTACCAGGACACAGTGCACAAAATGGGTATATACCCCTCAAGGATCAAACCCACAAAAACGACCTTCAAAGGCGTCATACCAGGTGTAGAGGCCCATTGCATAGGCTCAGTCACACTGGAAGTGGTCTTCGGATCCCCGGATAACTTCCAAAGCGAGGAGTTAATCTTCATATAGTCTCGTTCCGCAGTGGCTATCATGCACTGCTCGGGTGAACCGCATTTGCGAGATTCAATGCGGTACCGCATTATGCATACCTCAACCTCAAGATGCCAAGACCTCGGGGGGTCATCACAGTTAATGGAAACACAAAGCACTCTCTCCGCACGAAGGAGCACACTGCGGCCCACGCAGCAGAAGCACAAAGCAGCCTCTTAAGGCAATCCACTAGTTTGGTGATTAAGGACCCGGACACCTTCAAGCGCGCCCAGAGTAATCGGCAACAGGACCGCCTGGCACGTTCTGAGCTTGCATAGCAATGCGGCCCCCACCCCAGTCCTAGCCAAATGGCGAAATCCGTGTAGCGCGTACATAATTACGCATTGAAAATACCATGGGCATAGGTGGGGAGGGGGGCACGACTATGGTACGCCCTAGACACGGCTCAACTGCACTAGGGGCTTCCCGCTTTGTTATTTTTCTCTCTTTCAGGACTTTAATCTCTGGAAACCCTGTCCAGCAATATGATTACCGAACACATGATGCAGCAACCAAGGAGGCAGAAAGCTACGTCACACCACGGAACTCCCAGGTGGATTGCGATAACAAGTGAAATACTTGCTTTAATGCCATTCCTCAGCTTGCCCTTGGAGGGGACATGTCAAATAGTCCTACTTTTTGCTTATCGCACTACTTGTATCATTTTGCTTTAACACACCCTTTTGAATAAACAATGCATAGCACTAGACTATTATCTCATTCTTTATTCTTCCTTTATATATATATGTGTGTGTGTTCATTTCATGACATCCAGCACACGTACACTCTGGTACGGCTAATACGCTAGGGGCTTAGGCATACCCCATAATACGGCGTGAGAAGTCCGAACACTTTAGACAGTGCGGCACCCCGAACTTATAGCATTATATGCATCATCTCCGAATCATGTCTAGGGTCAATAGTTGGGTTTGCCTGGCTCCCATGTTTTGGTACCTTACGTTCCGCTATATCGGATAAGGTAGCACTGGGAGAACTACTGCGATTGTGCCCCGGTTCAGCTGGGCTAAGTACCTCAGTAGAGAAAGCTAAAACTGACTGTCATGATAAGGCGAGAGACTGGTCGCTGTTCGAGAGGTTTCGAGTCCCTAAAGACATATGCCGCTTAGAGCGAGGAGACGGCTTTGTCCGGCTTAAGGCGTGTATAGCGCCCCAAATTTGGCCTTCCGAATACTAGGGGCTTCGCCAAAATTGAAAATTATAGAATTCTATGGCTAAGTGAGAGTGATAAAGCATTATAGTCAGATTGCCTTGTTCGTTGCGCTGAGCACCTCCCTCGAAGGACCCAAAAATGGGAAGAAGAGTGCTCAGGTTTATCCGAACACCCCAGCACTCGTGGCATGGGGGCAGAAGCCGACGACTAGCCATCTCTCAGATTTGATAAACAGCCGAACAGAAGGTAATATTTTAAATTCAAACAAGCGTTGCATAGAGCACATGAGCAAGCTTTCATACCACAGGATCACACGAGCAAGTTCATTCAAATATTACATCTTTCGCACACACGTCCGCTACAAGACGGGCACCCTTCAGGACACCCTCATAATACATCTCGGGGTGGCGATGCTCCTTGCCCTGCGGCAGCCCCTCCTTGACCAGCTTCTCGGCGTCCATCTTGGCCCAGTGCACCTTCGCACCGGCGAAAGCCTGGCGTGCACCCTCGATGCAGATGGACCGCTTGTTGACTTCCAGCCGTGGGCAGGCATCCACAAGCCGCCTCACCAGGCCAAAGTAGCTGTTGGGAAGGGCATCGCCAGGCCACATCCGGACTATAAAGCCCTTCATGGCCTGTTCGGCCGCCTTGTGCAGCTCGACCAGTTGCTTCAGCTGGTCGCTCATAGGCATCGGGTGTTCGGTCCCAGTATACTGAGACCAGAACAGCTTCTCCGTCGAGCTTCCCTCCTCAGCCTGGTAAAACTTTGCGGCATCCGACACGCTGCGGGGCAAATCTGCGAATGCTCCTGGAGAGCTCCGGACTCGGGTAAGTAACAAGTAATTTACTTTCACATGCTTGCTTTGCATATTGAATGCCTTACCCGTCGCTATCTCCCTCATCGCCTCAATCTCCTGGAGCGCCTTCTGGGCTTCAGCCTTGGCACTCTTTGCGCTCTCAAGGGCCGCGGCAAGCTCAGACTCTCGCGTCTTCGAGTCAAGCTCCAACGCCTCGTGCTTCGTCATGAGAGCTTGGAGCTCTTGCTGCACCTCGCCCACCTGTGCCTCTTGCTTTTCCCGCTCGGTGCGCTCCTGGGCCACTTTGTTTTCAGCCTCGGACAGCGCTTGCTTCAGGGTCGCCACTTCGGTCGTGGCCCCTGGCAAATTCATAATAATCCTGTCATTTTGCAATCGCATCTTTTCTTGTATATATATATATAGACAAGGTATTACTTACCTTTGTTCTCCTCGAGCTGCCTCTTGGCAAGGCCGAGCTCTTTCTCGGACCCCTCGGGGTCCTGCTTCAGTGCGGCGACCTCCGCAGTCAGTGCGGCAGAGGCCAGCGGTGAAGCCTGCATACGCATATAGACATACTCATATTAGACTCCTGCAGATATTATTTGATACTCTATTCGGCTTTTCTTTGTGAACACCAAACAGAGCATCAGGGGCTACTGTCTATGCGGTAATATTTTCCCTATATTTTAAATACTTACCTCAAAGCCTGTTAGAAGGCTGGCACATGCTTCAGTCAGTCCGCTCTTGGCGGACTGAACCTTCTTGATCACCGCACTCATAATAGTGCGGTGCTCTTCGTTGATGGAAGCGCCGCGAAGCGCTCCCAGTAGGTTGTCCGGTGCCTCTGGATGGACAGAGGTCACCGACACGGGCGTCTTACCCCTTTTGGAAGGGGGCCGCCTGCCCGAGTCTAGAACCACTAGAGGTTCCGACGCGGTGTTCGGCTGAGAGCCGAACTTTGAGCCCCTGGGAGCCTTGCTCTCTTTGCTCCTGGAGTCTGGAAGGTCGCCTTGAGGTGCCTCTGGGACTGTCTCCTCCCGGCTCGGTGCCCCTTGAGACAATACCTCAGCATTGTCCATAGGGAAAGGGGGGAGGCGGTCGGAAGTGGATCTCTATCCATATCTGACGGATCCAAGGAGCCGTCCGACGAGGACACGTCGATACGGGCTTGGGGCGGTCTGCATAATCATATTCGGCGTTAGGAGAAGCAGTGCGACAAAGGTATGCTATGATTTACACTGGTATCCGAATACTTACGACTTCGCCAGGGGCTTGGCCCTGAGCGGCCACTCGTCTTCGCCTTCGGCGGCGGTGGTGGAGCAGTCCGAAAGGAGAGTCCTTCCTTTCTTGGACCCTTCGGCCTCCCCGGTTGGGGCGGCCTTCCTTTTCTTGTCTCCCCCAGCTAGAGGGGGGCATCTTCATCTTCCACCTCCTCATCTACATGGGAGGAGTGCGCCGCGGAGTTATCGGACGATGAGTCCGATACCACCTGGTGCCGGGAACTCTTTCGGGTTCCTTTGGCCTTCTTCTTGGTCTTCTCCGGCACCTTATAAGGAGCCGGAGTCAGCATCTCCGTCAGGAGAGCGTCCATGGTGTCTTCGGGCAGGGGGGCCGGACAGTCAATCTGCTCCGATGCCTCTACCCAGTCCTGTTAAAGGCATGGGAGCTCAGACCCCGCACATGGTTAAGCTATAGGAAATAAATATCCTACCAGACATACAGAACTTACCAGATTCGCAGGGCGCTTCGCGCTTAGCCTGCGGTCCTCGGTGAGAGAGGGAGGGACCTCGGCGCCCTTGAACAGCACCCTCCAGACGTCTTTGTGTGTCGTGTCGAAGAGTTCGCTTAGAGTCTGGTGCCGGGCCGGGTTGAACTCCCATAAGTTAAAATCCCGTTGGTGACACGGGAGGATCCGACGGAAGAGCATGACCTGGACTATGTTGACAAGCTTAAGTTTCTTGCTTGTCATGTTCCGGATACACTTCTGGAGTCCGTCCAGCTCCACCGATGAACCCCAGGACAGGCCCTTCTCCTTCCAGGAAGTGAGCCGCATGGGGATTCCGGATCGAAACTCGGGGGCCGCCACCCAGTTGGTGTCGCGCGGCTCGGTGATGTAGAACCACCCCGATTGCCACCCCTTTATGGTCTCCACGAAGGAGCCCTCGAGCCATATAACGTTGGGCATCTTGCCCACCATGGCTCCACCGCATTCCGCTTGTTGGCCGCCCACCACCTTCGGCTTGATATTGAAGGTCTTCAGCCACAGGCCGAAGTGGGGCCAGATGCGGAGGAAGGCCTCGCACACGACGATGAACGCCGAGATGTTGAGGATGAAGTTCGGGGCCAGATCATGAAATTCCAGCCCATAGTAGAACATGAGGCCGCGGACAAATGGATGGAGGGGAAACCCCAGTCCGCAGACGAAGTGGTGGACGAAGTGGTGAGGTTCTGGGTAGGGATGACCTGCCCCGCGGCTGGCAACCGGTGCACTATGTCCGCGGCTAAGTATCCGGCTCCACGTAACTTTTTGATGTGCCCCTCCGTGACGGAGGAGGCCATCCACTTGCCTCCCGCTCCGGACATGTCTTGGAGAGAGTTGAGAAGGAGGATGCGGACTTGGGTGCTAGAGCTCGAGTGTGCAAGAATGGATGAGCAGGGAGGAAGAAGGCGTGGGTATAAAAAGGTGAGATCTTATCCCTTTATAAGGGCAGACTAAACTATGCGCCCCCACTAGCCTGGAAAAACTCGCTTATCCACCAAGCGCCGTAATTAATGGCGCGGTTGGGTTACCTAAGGTCCTGCCATCTTGAGCTTGAGGTATGCATAATGCGGTACCGCATTGAATCTCGCAAATGCGGTTCGCCCGAGCAGTGCATCATAGCCACTGCGGAACGGGACTATACAACCGTCAATGTATTGTACGCCTATGGCTTACGCGAGAAGGTGCATCTGCTACAGTCCACAGCCGGCGTGTCAAGAACACTAGCTCACTCCCCAAATATCATTTCACTGTTCATTCGTCGCCAGTGAAAGATGGGGATGTGGACCCACGTCGTGAGGGAAACTTCGGTGGCCCACTCCGGCGAGAGCGCGGCCGCAGCCGCCAGGCGCGTGCTAACAAGCTTCATGAGGGCGACTGTAGTCTGCGTCCGGGCGGCCAAGGAAGCCCAAACAGTCGTTGCTGCTTCTCAGGCGGCGGCAGTAACATTTGCCTCAGGGATAGCAACTGGCGAGAGCGGCACAGCAGCTGTCCATTCCGCAGCAGCGGCCTTAGCCCTGATGGAGGCCGCCCACTACCATGTCTAGGCCGTCCACGCCCAGCTCGTGGCGGTCACCGCACAAATCGAACGAAGCTTCTCCGACAACGGTCGGCAACCCACGGCCGAAGAGTTGGCAATTGCCAAGAGAGTTCGAGCAGCCGTCCATTCCTGCGCGGCATACCTTGCCACGCCGGAGCCTGCCGGAGCCCAGATCACGGCCGCCCACGCCCAACTCATGGCGGCCTATTCCAAAGATATGGCGGACGCGGATGGCGAGATGCTTGCCTAGTATGGTGCAATTGATGCCATGGAGCCCTTCCCCAGGAGACCATCGGGCGCGAGCTAGACATGGAGGCGGCGGCCGAGATCGACGAGCACCAGCCATAGTAGTACTCTTTGTTTTGTTTAATTAAGAGAGTCGGTCTTTAATTTTTTATAGTAATGTTTACGTCAGCTAGCTTTGTTTAATTCCTGAACTTGCTCAATTAAGAAGTTAGTCTCCTTTGTGTATCCAAACTATGCAATGACGTGGATGACCACTGTAACCAGGGAAATTCAAACCAAAAATTTTGACGTTCAAACTCAACACACACGGGTTAAGCTATCTGAATCGTTTGTGATGTTCGCATATCGTACACAGTTCTGAATAAGGGACCGTGTCTGATGACACTTTGCGCCAATTTTTTCACTAAAGCGATTCCAAATTTTCGGCTTCCGCAGAAATATCTACCTCCCTGCCCTCTCCCCCTTACCAAAAGCCACATTTCCCCTATTTCCGCCTTCCATTCCAAGTTGAAACCTTCACTCCTTGTTTGCAGGGTCGGCTCCTCGCTGGCGATCCTCCTCCATGCTGCTCGGCCTCACCTATCCAGGCAGGTAATCCACACTCGACCCCCATCCTCCTTCTCCTTCCACATCCTACATGCCCCGACCATCGGCGCAGCACCTTCCACCCAAATCACCGACCCCTCCACCAAATAAGCGCCACCCTAAGCCATGGTGCGCGCAATATAGCCAGGATCCCAAGGACCATTTGGCAGCGGAGAAGCAAATCGTGGTTGCACGTGCAGATGTGGTCGTGATGGCTGCCACTCGTGTCAACCCCCATGTCTTGGAGGAGCACCTCGCCATCGAGGCCACCGTCGACGCGCCTCGCGCGCCGACGATGCGACGCGGTTGGCTGTTTGGTTCAATTTTGTATTGTTGTGCATGTGAGGAATAAATCGAATTTGGCTGCACTTAATACATGAGAAACATATACAAGTGCTATATTTCCTAGTTCTTAATCATGCTTGGTTTGGATAAATGAGTTTTCCATGTGGCTTGAATTAATTTGATGAATCTGCAATGTGCTTATTTTTTATCAACATATTTTACTAATAGCACGCGAACTCTTACTTAACCTGATGACTAACTACCTTATATGTGTTGCAGGGAAATAATGGGAAGCACTGAGGTTTACAATCGAGGTTAGCACGTGCATGGTCCGTTGTCTAATAGCACATTATTGGGCAATTGCAGGAACCATTCTAATATTTAGGTTTTTAACAATTTGGTCTTGCACATGTAGGTTCTGTTGTCAGAGGTTTTGACCCACTGTTTGACCCTTGTTGCATATGGGGAAATGAGTTGTCCATGAATATCAGTCAAGTCAAGAAACTCAGAAAGATTGTTAGGATATATAAATTAGCGACAAAAAACAACAAGATCTTTGTCTGCACAATGAAGAAGACATTAGTTCACTACAGGATGGTACTAACTATTATACCTTGCCTTTTTTATTCCTTTTCCCCATTTCCAATATAGAGAAGATATTTATGCACATCCTTGTTTTCAGGCCTTTCCAAAGCAGTTCACTGATGATTACCTCTCAAACCACCTGTATGGTTAGGAGGCGAGGAAGGTATTCATACAACACCCACAGTCCAATATTGAAGTGTTCCTGAAGAGGACGAAGGATGGATGGTTAATCATCCACAGGCACTGGCCTAAAGTTACAAAGACCTTCAACATCAAAGAAGGCTCAATATTCGCCTTCTGCTTCAGCAGTTTTCTAGATGAGATACATCTGTCTATGTATCGTCTATCATGCTAATTTCGAAAGGTTATAGATGTTGCATGTGAAACTTGGTCATGGTGTAGTTGTGTAATGGGGTAGCTGAGTGTTGAAGCTATATGATGTTGTACTCTGATGTATTTCAATTATGAAAATGAAATATTGTGCGATTAATATGAAATGTCAATTAGATTAATAATTGAATTATGAATAATCGGATAATTAGCTTGCTAATTGGGTTTTCCTATTGCAAACGATTGTTGAAAAATACCATGGGCGATGACCTCAGGCAATGCACACAGTTTCTAGGAAAACCGTGTTGGATCAATGAACAATCACATACAACTTTCTCTTGAAAACTATTTGCGTTAGGCCACCTTGCGCAAACATTTACCACATAAAACTGTGTGTGATGGACAGCCTTTGCCACACAGTTTCTTCTACGGACCGTGTGTGATGCATTCAATAACGCAAACGATTTAACGGGAAAAATTGTGTGTGATGTACCTGTGAACAGAAACGTTTTCCTTGGAACAAATGTGTGGGATGTACGTACAAACCAAAACATTTAGCGGGGACTGACAGTGTGGGATGTACTTGCGACCGGAAACAATTTCGCCATATAATTGTATTTTTAGCTATACTGTACGTATTTCTGTATTTGAGCGCTCTCCGGTCGCACACGACCTCATTTTGCCGAGCGTGTGTGCCAGGAGGGCATATCCCCGATGATTCCTGGGTCATGTGGGGAAGGACCCCCCCCCTATCGCCCACACTCACTAGGCGACGGTTCCAAATGCCATCGTGGAAAGGGGTTAAAAATTGTTTGTATAGGACCGACGCGTACCAGTGCTACCAGTAGTAGGTGACCCCATCAGCAACCCCCTCTATATTGAGGCAGTTTAGGCCATTTATCGGTGATCACTGATTATGAGGAGATAAGATCACAGATCTGTTGAAGCCGATATTTGGCCCAACTACGCCAATACAGAGAAAGGCAATATTGAAACCAATTACATTAACATTCTTTATCTTGTTCTGGAAAAATCACTATAGTGCATTGCATTCGAATAGTGAGGTTGGTAACAACCGCTGAAATTAAGCAAAACATTTATTTACATATAAATAAGACTCAACATAACAAGATCATTTCTAGTGCACTGCTAGCAAGACTTTGTATGAAAGGCTGAAAAGATAACCACTAAACAAGCATTTCTATAAAAAAATGCATCAATAGTTTTGTATCCTCCAAAGTGTGTTGCATATAGGGCCATCTATGAGCATGGTTGGGGTGGGCGATGGAATAACCTCAGGGTAGATTGTGCCTAATGTGTTGATCGTATACATGTATATTGTGTCTAATGTGTTGATCTTATTAAGGTAGTATGTCCATAAATCTATAGACTGATATCCTCTTTGCATCTATTGCAATTAATTCGCTCTTTGATCGAGATTATATCTACATCATCCTAGTATTAAGTATAAAATGAATAATTGCCTTAAGAAAGATGACATACTATTGATTGCACAATTTTATTTAGTGATAATAATACAATGGAAGCCTTTTCCATTTAATGTCACCATGGCGGCTTACTTTCAAGATTTAACCTAGCTAATGCACACCACTACCTCTACTGATTACGCATCTAAATTGACCAAGAGAAGATAAATAATTAGATACAGATAAGCATCTATAACTCAAACATATTCATCAACATAATCTAAACATAAAATGATAATTCATCACATGATGAGCATCAGTGCTAGATTTACATGAGATGGACCAAAATTATGATAGATAGTTCATGTGGCATTGTATTTTACAATACGGGGTTACATATTGGCTACTGCCACGAACCCATAGTCCAGGGGGTGGAATAATCACAACTATATAGGATTAGCAATGATTGATGTTGATGAGGATGGCGATGAATTCCCCCTTTGGTAGGGTACCCGATCAGGGCTGAAAAACAAAGATCACAGACAAATGCTCGATAAATATGATAGAGGTTAGGGGGTATATACATGACTAATACAAAGTTAGGGGACCTGGGGGCCTGGTGGGACCAGGTGCTCTCGAATTCTAGGCACCTGGAGTGGGTGCCTGCCCCAGGGCCTCCCCAGGTGTCCTGGCTATGGCATAGTGCCTCCACTTATGTTTTATGACCTCTGAAGTTCTCCATTTTTTTCTTGATTATGTAGTATTTCATTTCCCCAAATATTAAAATAACACAAAAATGAAACTGGATTAATAGATTAGTCCAGATAAATTATAAAAACATTGCAAAAATGATGTATAGTAGGCATGAAATATACAAAAATTATGAATATGTTGGATACATATAAACCCGAGTGTGGCTTTGACCTTTTATGGTTCCAAGCTACAGTGGCATAGGTGGGTAAGAGACTTTGTGGGAATTTAGTGGTCGACCTTGTCGACGCCTTGGTGGCCTTAAGATTTTGTGTCTAAACCTTCATCAGGGAGGAGTAGGATTATGTCAGTAGTTCGAACCTCGGGAAAACATCACCGGGTTTGTTGTGTCGCAATATATTTTCCATTACTCCTACTTACTTGCAAGTTTTGCTCCCACACTCTATTTTTTTATACACTTGCATGTTTAGGTTCCTTCAGGAAACTTGGTAGAAAAAGGTTAAAACTTGCGAACTAAAATTGGAATGTATTTCTAAGTGTTTGTTCACCCTCCCCTGTCTAAACCATAATGGTATATTATGTAGTGTTCAGTGCACATGTGATACGTCTCAAATGTATCTATAATTTTATATTGTTTCATGCCATAAATTCCTATAAATAGATAAACTATCCGTCGTACCCCAGAAGAATTTCATCGCCGCTGCAAGCCCCTGTTCCAAAGATATCCCATTTGGAGTCCTGTTCTGGAGTTGTGTTGGAGGGTGAAGCCATTGCCGAAGGGCTCTACATCAACCTTTCTGCCTCCATGACCAAGTGTGAGTAGTTCCTTTAGGACCTATGGGTCCATAGTAGTAGCTAGATGGTTCTTTATTTCCTTTTGGATCTTCAATACCATGTTCCTCTTCTTCCTTGTTTGATTGGGATCAATCCGATGCAATGCTTTAGTGCGTTTTTTGGGATCTGATGAATTGTGAGTTTATGATCAGATTGTGCATTGAGTAGTACTTAATCTTTTGAAGTTTCTTTGATGTATAATTGAATAGCTATGTATGCTTTCTGATCTATTTGTCCTCTCTTGCGGTGCTACATATCTGATTGACAGAATGGGGACAAGACACATATTTGTATTGTTGCCACTAAGGATAAAACAACGAGGTTTAATCTTATTGCTAGATTTCTTTCTGTCTACATTATGTCGTCTTGCTTATTACAATACTCTGTTTCTTGTAAACTTCAATATCTTGAGATGCATGCTGCATAACGGTCTTGGGGTGGAGTATTAGTTGTAGACGTTAGTAAGTTTAACAGTCTACTTATCACAGATGTAATGCCTATATGAGATTATGCCATAAATGACCATAGTCATAAAGATTGTTATTCTTGTCAATTGTCCAATTGTAGTTTGTTACCATGCCAATTGCGTGCTTTCAAGAGATATGTGAACCTATGCCCTCCTGGTCCATTCTCCATTAATACTTTCTTCTATAAAATTGCCTTTTCATTTCCTTTTACTATTTGTCATTTCACTATAGTACTATTTATACATCAATTTGCTTTTAACCTTGTAACTAGCAAGACAAGGATTTTGACAACCGACTTGCCGCGTTGGGTGTGAGTATTTTATTTGTTTGTGTGCATGTGCTGCTTATCTTGTTAGCTTGTTGACTCATACTAGTTCAATTAAATCTTGGTTCTTAACTGAGGGAAATACTTTGCTTTTGTGCTACATTACCCTTCCTCTTTACGGAAACCCAACAACTCATGTGGGAGTAGCAAAGGAATTTCTGGTGCCATTGTCGTGGAGTCTACCAAATCAGGTGCCTACGCACAAACCCCTTATTTTACTTGTTTTCTGTCTTGCCTAGTTATGTTATCTTTAGCGTTGACTCACTAAATAGAAACTAAAAATTAAAAATATATTTATTATGGATCCTTCTCCACTAGCTATACTTTCAAAAATTCTAATTATGGTAAACCAATAGCTAATGATGAAGAAAATGCTATTGGGGGTAAGTTCTTTGAAAGAAAAGATAAAATTGACTGAAGTTTTTCTTGAAATCGTGAATCTGAATATGGTGATCAAGTGTTAGAACAATAATATTATAAAGTGGTTGATGAGAGTTCCTTGATGATAGGCATGAGTCCACTTTTGTTAATATGTATTCCATGAATATCAGTTATGCTAATGATATGCAAATTTATAAGCTTGTGGATGACATATTTAATGAAAATGGTCTTTTTTCTCCCCCTATTAATGAAGAGGTTATAAAAGAAAATGCTATTGGAATATACACATTGGATGAAAAGTATGATTGCGATAAACATGATAGTCGAAGATGAGACACTTGATGAAAATATTGCTTTTTTATAATGACACTATCACTCTAAGCACTATTGATGATGATATTGTTATGCCTCTTAATTATTATTATGATCATGATTGGGGAGATAACAATGATGCTTCTTCTGATCTTGAAAATTTATTTGAGCCCCATAATGAATTAATTATTGATAATAAACTTTGTAATACTATAGAAAGTGGGTTTGAAAGAGTGTCAACTCTAGGTAAAAAGAATCGCACTACTTTAGAGAATATTCAATCTTACGAAATTTTTGATAAAAGTGGGTTTGGAGAGGTCATGACTTTAGTTGATATTAATCCCACTATCTTGGAAGATTATAAAATATATATGTATATATATATATGCATATGGATCATGAATAGAATGTTTTATATGATAACTATATTTTTGAATTTGATTTTTATCATACATGTAATTGTTATGAGAGAGGCAAGCATGGTTATAGAAATTTTCATATTACTAAGTTACCTCTCTTGGTGTTAAGATTATTCATGTTTCATTATTCCTACTTGCTTATGCTAGGTAGTGCTTAACAATTTTCTTACTTATAAAGTACCTATGCATAGGAAGTGGGTTAGACTAAAATGTGCTTATTAGATGCTTTGTGATGGTCCCTTCTGTGTTTTAGTTCTTGATTTTTATGTGAGCATCATTAAAATCTCAAGCCTATCTTAATGGCTATAAAGAAAGAGCTTCCGGGAGACAACTCAAATGTTTAGTGAGTTTACATAATTATTGTTACTATAGTAATTATGTTTATATCTTTTATTTTATTTTTGTGCCAAGTTGAGCGTTTAGGATGTTGTGAATGCATGCTTGTTAGGTTATCTGCAAAAAAGAAACTTTCGCATCCAGTGTTTTAATTTTTGTTCTATACTGGATCGTGATAAATTGCTGAATTTTTTTACACAGTATCGCATTACAAATTTTCTGTCACGTCCTAATTTTTTAGTGCTTATGGAGCCGCAAGCCTCTATTCCTAAGAGGTCCCATCTGCAACCCTGTTCTGGAGTTCTACCGGAGGAAGAAGCCATCTCTCTCTCTCTATAACACCCACGATGCAGCTATATCTCCCACGTGTCGAGTCACGACTTAGAGGCATAACCGCATGGTGGTTTAGTCGCAAGTGGGGTAATCTTCACACAATCCCATGTACTGAATAAGAAAGGGATAAAGAGTTGGCTTACAATCGCCACTTCACACAAATAACAAGTTAAACATACATCATCCAGAGTACAATCAAAGTCCGACTACAGAACCGAAATAAAAGAAGACAACCCCAAATTCTAGATCCTCGATCGTCCCGACTGGGCTCCACTACTGATCAACAGGAAACTA
This sequence comes from Triticum dicoccoides, assembly GCF_002162155.2. NCBI lineage: Eukaryota > Viridiplantae > Streptophyta > Magnoliopsida > Poales > Poaceae > Triticum > Triticum dicoccoides. Next base: position 370,272,749 of record NC_041380.1, on the reverse strand, counting down.
AACATAGTAACGACCCAGATCTTCATCGAGCTCCCACTTGAGCTCGGTTGCGTCACCTGCACTGGTAGCATCGGCACCTACAACTGTTTGGAAGTATCCGTGAGTCACGAGGACTCAACAATCTCACACCCGCGGGATCAAGACTATTTAAGCTTATGGGTAGGATAAGGTAATGAGGTGGAGCTGCAGCAAGCACTAAGCATATATGGTGGCTAACATACGCAAATAAGAGCGAGAAGAGAAGCAACGCAATGATCGATAAGCTAGAAGTGATCCTGAAACTACTTACGTTCAAACATAACCCAAGACCGTGTTCACTTTCCGGACTCTGTCGAAAAGAGACCATCATGGCTACACATGTGCTTGATGCATTTTAATTAAGTCAAGTGTCAAGTTCTCTACAACCGGACATTAACAAATTCCCATCTGCCACATAACCGCGGGCACGGCTCTCGAAAGTTTATACCCTGCAGGGTGTCCCAACTTAGCCCATCACAAGCTCTCACGGTCAACGAAGGATATTCCTTCTCCCAGAAAGACCCGATCAGTCTCAGAATCCTGATTACAAGACATTTCGACAATGGTAAAACAAGACCAGCAAGACCACCCGACTGTGCTGACAAATCCCGATAGGAGCTGCACATATCTCGTTCTCAGGGCACACCGGATTGTCCAAACTTCCGGTAGGCCAGCCCAGAGTTTCCCTAGGTGGCCACCGGCAGTTGACAGGTTGGACCAACACTCAGAGGAGCACTGGCCCGGGGGTTTAAAATAAAGATGGCCCTTGAGTCTGCAGAACCCAAGGGAAAAAGGCTTAGGTGGCATATGTTAAAACCAAGGTTGGGCCTTGCTAGAGGAGTTTTATTCAAAGCGAACTGTCAAGGGGTTCCCATAACACCCAACCGCGTAAGGAACACAAAATCAAGGATCATAACACCGGTATGACGGAAACTAGGGCGGCAAGAGTGGAACAAAACACCAGGCATAAGGCTGAGCCTTCCACCCTTTACCAAGTATATAGATGCATTAATAAAAATAAGAGATATTGTGATATCCCAACATATCCATGTTCCAACATGGAACAAACTTCAACTTCACCTGCAATTAGCAACGCTATAAGAGGGCTGAGCAAAAGCAGTAACATAGCCAAACAATGGTTTGCTAGGAAGGTGGGTTAGAGGCTTGACATGGCAATATGGGAGGCATGATATAACAAGTGGTAGGTAGCGCGACATAGCGATAGAGCGAACAACTAGCAAGCAAAGATAGAAGTGACTTCGAGGTATGGTCATCTTGCCTGTGATCCCGCAAGGAAGAAGAACGAGTCCATGAAGAAGGCAAACGGACATAGTCGAATGAATCCTCACAAATGCGACATTACCAGAACTATCGAGAAGAAGCACAACCAGAAAGGAGCAAACAACATGGTAAACCAACAAGCATAAACATGGCATGATGCATAATCAAGTATGATGCATGTCCGGTTTAAGTATGCATGGCATGGCAAAGTGCACAAACAAAACTACCAAGTTAAGTGGAGCTCAATATGTAACAAGTTGGATATTGACGAAACACCACATTCGATTATTTAGTTCACTCCCGGTTAGGCTACTCAACAATATTAAATGTTGTTAAACATGGCAAGAGGTGAGGCAAAAGTAAACTACATAATCTAAACAATTTAAATGGGGTCGGAAACATCAAACAAAAATTCCGGTAAATCCCCATATGCATTAAGCAATTTAATGCAAGCAACAATTTCAAACATTTTAAATGTTGTTATCATGATGCGGATGACATATGAAAGTTTTGTTAAAAGTTGACATGAGCATTATGAAGCATTTGTCACCGTGGTGGAAAGAAAGGGTGCCACGGCGACGATAACAAAAACAGTGCCACGGCAACGTTTCGGTTCCGCTAACTTGATTGAGATACCGATGCAAAAGAGAAGTGTGCGGATGCATGCAAAAGATGGTGGGGTGATCCCGGTTACCGGTTTCCCATAGATGGACGGCATGGCAATGAGGAGGAACATGGAAGTGACATCTCGGACACGGTGCAAACACGAGCATCTCATACAACACACATGCATACGGTCTGAGGCGTCGTCTCGGGGTTATACCTTCAAAGCATGCATTTCCGGGGCGGTTCGGGTTCGATGCAAACTAGAGGAAGTAGACATTCTCGGGGCGTTCCTAGTGGAAGTAGTCGTTCTCACTTCGTAGTTGTACACACTCCGTAGGTGTTCGAGGTCACAACGAGGAACTTGACGTCCACGGGGTCTTCGAGGGTCAACGATAGTGGTACTCGGTCGTTTCGAAGAGGTACTTGGGGTCTTCGAACTTGCCGGTCTCATCAACTCGAAGGGGTACTTGGCATTTCTGCTACCCGGGTCGTCGGCGACGGTAGTTGTTCTATGCATCGAGCATCAAGGTACTTGTCGTTCTTAGCGATTCCGAAGACAGCGGTAGTGATACACATTACGTAGATGTTTAGGTCGTCGCTAGAGGTACTTGGTGACATCCACGGGATCAGTAGGTGTACATGGTCTTCGCGTTGTAGTTTGACTTGGCGATTCCAAAACATTCATCGGAAACAAGGACTTGGCGAAAAACCCCGAAGGCGCTGGTCGTTCATTTGACAGGGGAAAAGCGGTGGCAGCGGCGGCATCGCAGGAGGCAACGGCGCGGTCGTCGTTGGACTTGGCGAAGCAAGGAAGGAGTTGCACGGACGCGGGCACAGAACGGGCGGAGCAGAGGAGCTTCAAGGGGAGCGGCTGAAGATGGTTGCGGGCACGGGTGCTCACAGAGGATGGGGCGATGCTTGGGGCTCGAGGTGGTGGTGGGAACGAACCCGAAGAGGAGAAGGGAGGGCGGAGCAAAGCAGCTCGGACGCGAAGGCAGCGCACGCCAGAGTTGATAGCCAACATGGCGGCAAGTGAAGGAGGAGCGGGAGAGGAGGTGGCGGTTGCGTGGAGGAGAAGCAGCACTCGAGACTGGAGGAAGGCCATGGTAGAGGCAGTCCGGTGAAGTAGGCATGGCTCTAGCAGAGCTGCCTACTTGCAACGGCCAAAGGCAGAGGCGGGGGTGATCCAGCGATGGGGTGCAGGAGAGGGAGGCATGAGGAAGGAGGGGCCGACGTGGGATCCGGGAAGCAGAGGTCGTGGACGAGGCCGGAGATGCGCGACGCGGCTCCTCTGGTCCATTGCAGGAGGCCATGGCGGGCAGACGGCAAAGGGTTTGGCAGCAGGGACGAAATGGAGGGAGGCCGGGAATCCACGAGCTCGGACAGGAGAAGGCGGGTGATACGTCTCCAATGTATCTATAATTTTTTATTGTTCCATGCTATTATATTATCAACCTTGGATATTTTATATGCATTTATGTGCTATTTTATATGATTTTTGGGACTAACCTATTAACCTAGAGCCCAGTGCCAGTTTCTGTTTTTCCTTGTTTTAGAGTATCGCAGAAAAGGAAAATCAAACGGAGTCCAATTGACCTGAAACTTCACGGAACTTATTTTTGGACCAGAAGAAGCCCACGGAGTATCGGAGATGGACCAGAAGAGTCCCGGGCTGCCCACGAGGGTGGGGGGTGCGGCCACTCCCCTAGGCGCGCCCCCCTACCTCGTGGACAGCCCGGAGATCCATCGACGTACTTCTTCCTCCTATATATACCCATATACCCTAAAAACTTCGGGGAGCGGAATAGATCGGGAGTTACGCCGCCAGAAGCCTTCATAGCGACCGAAAACCAATCTAGACCCGTTCTGGCACCCTTCCGGGGGAATCCCTCTTCGGTGGCCATCTTCATCATCCCGGTGCTCTCCATGACGAGGAGGGAGTAGTCCACCCTCGGGGCTGAGGATATGTACCAGTAGCTATGTGTTTGATCTCCCTCTCTCTCTCGTGTTCTTGAGTCTGCACGATCTTGATGTATCGCGAGCTTTACTATTATAGTTGGATCTTATGATGTTTCTTCCCCTCTACTCTCTTGTGATGAATTGAGTTTTCCCTTTGAAGTTATCTTATCGGATTGAGTCTTTAAGGATTTGAGAACACTTGATGTATGTCTTGCCGTGCTTATCTGTGGTGACAATGGGATATCACGTGATCCACTTGATGTATGTTTTGGTGATCAACTTGCGGGTTCCGCCCAAGAACCTATGCATAGGGGTTGGCACACGTTTTCATCTTGACTCTCTGATAGAAACTTTGGGGCACTCTTTGAAGTTCTTTGTGTTGGTTGAATAGATGAATCTGAGATTGTGTGAAGCATATCATATAATCATACCCACGGATACTTGACGTGACATTGGAGTATCTAGGTGACATTAGGGTTTTGGTTGATTTGTGTCTTAAGGTGTTATTCTAGTACGAACTCTATGATAGATTGAACGGAAAGAATAGCTTCATGTTATTTTACTACGAACTCTTGAATAGATCGATCAGAAAGGATAACTTTGAGGTGGTTTCGTACCCTACCATAATCTCTTCGTTCGTTCTCTGCTATTAGTGACTTTGGAGTGACTCTTTGTTGCATGTTGAGGGATAGCTATATGATCCAATTATGTTATTATTGTTGAGAGAACTTGCACTAGTGAAAGTATGAACCCTAGGCCTTGTTTCCTAGCATTGCAATACCGTTTTCGCTCACTTTTATCATTAGTTGCCTTGCTGTTTTTATATTTTCAGATTACAAAAACCTATATCTACCATCCATATTGCACTTGTATCACCATCTCTTCGCTGAACTAGTGCACCTATACAATTTACCATTGTATTGGGTGTGTTGGGGACACAAGAGACTCTTTGTTATTTGGTTGCAGGGTTGCTTGAGAGAGACCATCTTCATCCTATGCCTCCCACGGATTGATAAACCTTAGGTCATCCACTTGAGGGAAATTTGCTACTGTCCTACAAACCTCTGCACTTGGAGGCCCAACAACGTCTACAAGAAGAAGGTTGTGTAGTTGACATCAAGCTCTTTTTTGGCGCCATTGCCGGGGAGGTTAGTGCTTGAAGGTATATCTTTAATTAGATCTTGCAATCGAATCTTTTCATTTCTTGTTTTAGCACCAGTTTAGTTTATAAAAGAAAACTACAAAAAAATATGTAATTGAGTTTGCCTCATACGCTTCATCTTTTTAATATCTTTCGTGAGTATGATGGAAAGGAAAATTGTGCCGAAGTGTTAGAAGAAGAATGTATTAGAATGTTTGGCACTAAATATTTAATGATGAGCATGATTGCAATGTTGTTAGTATGAATTCCTTGAATATCCATGATGCTAATGATATGCAAAGCCACAAGCTTAGGGAAGCTATGTTTGATGAAGTTGATATTTTTTGTCCCCCAAGTTGTCATGAGAAAATTTATTATGATGAAAGAATGCCTCCTATTTATGATGATTATATTGATGAAAGTGGATTTGGAGAGGTCATGACTTTATTTGGTGATGAATCCACTATTTCGGAAGAGGTTCCAATTTATTATGAGAACAAAGTTGTTATCTATGATGATTATTGTGATGGCTTGTATGGTATAAAGAATAATGATAACCATGAAACTTGTCATCATGATTTTAGTTTTCAATTGAATTATGCCTCACATGATAGTTATTTTGTTGAGTTTTCTCCCACTATTATGAATGAGAAGAATTTTGCTAATGTGGAGAGCAATAAAATTTCTATGCTTGTAGATCATGAAAAGAATGCTTTATGTGATAGTTATATTGTTAAATTCATTCATGATTCTACTGAAAATTATTATGATGGAGGAACATATGCTTGTAGGAATTGCAATAATATCAAGTTTCCTTTCTATGTGCTTAAAGTTTTGAAGTTATGCTTGTTTTGCCTTCCGATGCTAGTTGATTATTGTTCATATAAGTTGTTTGCTCACAAAATCCCTATGCAAAGGAAGTGGGTTAGACTTAAATGTGCTATACATATTCTTCATGATGCTCTCTTTATGTTTTAATTCTTATCTTTTATGTGAGCATCATTGAAATCATCATGCCTAGCTAGGGGCGTTAAACGATAGCGCTTGTTGGGAGGCAACCCAAGTTTATTTTTGTTCCTTGCTTTTTGTTACTGTTCAGTAATAAATAATTTATCTAGCCTCTGTTTTTGTTGTGTTTTTTATGTTTAATTAGTGTTTGTGCCAAGTAGAACCTTTGGGAAGACTTGGGTGAAGTCTTTGTGATCTTGCTGTAAAAACAGAAACTTTAGTGCTCACGAGATTAGCTGCCATTTTTTACTGGAGAGTGATATTAAGTTGATTCTTTTTGAAGAGGATTAATAGACAAATTCCTCAGGTACACAAATTTATTTGAGAATTTTATAAGTTACAGAAGTATACGTTTGATACAGATTACTACATATTGTTCTGTTTTTGACAGATTCTGTTTTCTATGTGTTGTTTGCTTATTTTGATGAATCTATGAGTAGTATCGGAGGGTATGAACCATAGATGAGTTGGAATGAAGTATATATTACACCAATATGATTTTAGAATGAGTTCACAACAGTAATTAAGTGGTGATTTATTTTCTTATACTAACGGAGCTAACGAGTTTTCTGTTAAGTTTTGTGTTGTGAAGTTTTCAAGTTTTGGGTAAAGATTCGAAGGACTATGGAATAAGGAGTGGCAAGAGCCTAAGATTGGGGATGCACAAGGCATCCCAAGGTAATATTCAAGGACAACCAAGAGCCTAAGCTTGGGGATTCCCTGTAAGGCATCCCCTCTTTCGTCTTCGTTCATTGGTAACTTTACTTGGAACTATATTTTTATTCACCACATAATATGTGTTTTGCTTGAAGCGTCATTTTATTTTGTTTTGCTTGATGTTTGAATAAAATACCAAGATCTAAAATTATTAAATGTTAGAGAGTCTTCATATAGTTGCATAATTATTCGACTACTCATTGATCTTCACTTATATCTTTTGGAGTAGTTTGTTATTTGCTCTAGTGCTTCACTTATATCCTTTGAGAGCACGGCGGTGGTTTTATTTTGAAGAAATAGATGAACTCTCGTGCTTCACTTATATTATTTTGAGAGTCTTTACAACAGCATGGTAGTTTGCTTTGGTTATGAAACTAGTCCTAATATGATGGGCATCCAAGAGGGGTATAGTAAAAACTTTCATATAAAGTGCATTGAGTACTAAGAGAAGTTTGATACTTGATGATTGTTTTTAGATATAGAGATGGTGATATTAGAGTTATGCTAGTTTAGTAGTTGTGAATTTGATAAATACTTGTGTTAAAGTTTGTGATTCCCGTAGCATGCACGTATGGTGAACCGTTATGTGATGAAGTCGGAGCATGATTTATTTATTGATTGTCTTCCTTATGAGTGGCGGTCGGGGACGAGCGATGGTCTTTTCCTACCAATCTATCCCCAGAGGAGCATGAGCGTGGTACTTTGTTTCGATAACTAATAGATTTTTGTAATAAGTATGTGAGTTCTTTATGACTAATGTTGAGTCCATGGATTATATGCACTCTCGCCCTTCCACCATTGCTAGCCCCTCTAATACCGCGCACCTTTCGCCGGTATCATAAACCCACCATATATCTTCCTCAAAACAGCCACCATACCTACCTATTATGGCATTTCCATAGCCATTCTGAGATATATTGCCATGCAACTTTCCATCATTCCGTTTATCATGACACACTTCATCATTGTCATATTGCTTGCATGATCATGTAGTTGACATCGTATTTTGGCAAATCCACCGTTCATAATTTCATACATGTCACTCATGCACTGTTCAAGATATCTTCCGATATTCCAATAAATCGGCCGATTTATCGCTTACCATTGTCTGACCGATAAGATAAATCGGTCGATAAATCAGCCGATATGGCGATAAATCCACCAATATGTCGATAAATTAACCGATTTACCCCTTATCATGGGTTGGCCGATAAGTTCCCGATAAGAGATATCCCCAACATTGCACTCATGCATCATTGCACATCCCGGTATACCGCCGGAGGCATTCAGATAGAGTCATATTTTGTTCTAAGTATCGAGTTGTAATTCTTGAGTTGTAAGTAAATAAAAGTGTGATGATCATCATTATTAGAGCATTGTCCCAGTGAGGAAAGGATGATGGAGACTATAATTCCCCCACAAGTCGGGATGAGACTCCAGACGAAAAAATATATATAAAAAAAGAGGCCATAAAAAAGAAAAGGCCCAAAAAATGAGAGAAAAAGATAGAAGGGGCAATGCTACTATCCTTTTACCACACTTGTGCTTCAAAGTAGCACCAAGATCTTCATGATAGAGAGTCTCTTATGTTGTCACTTTCATATACTAGTGGGAAATTTTCATTATAGAACTTAGCTTGTATAATCCAATGATGGGCTTCCTCAAAATGCCCTAGGTCTTCGTGAGCAAGCGAGTTGGATGCACACCCACTTAGCTTTCATACACTTATAGCTCTAGTGCATCCGTTGCATGGCAATCGCTACTCACTCACATTGATATCTGTTGATGGGCATCTCCATAGCCCGTTGATATGCCTAGTTGATGTGAGACTATCTTCTCCTTTTTGTCTTCTCCACAACCACCCTTCTATTCCACATATAGTGCTATATCCATGGCTCATGCTCATGTATTGCGTGAAGATTGAAAAGGTTTGAGAACATCAAAAGTATGAAACAATTGCGTGGCTTGTCATCGGGGTTGTGCATGATTTAAATATTTTGTGTGGTGAATATGGAGCTTAGCCAGACTATATGATTTTGTAGGGATAACTTTCTTTGGCCATGTTATTTTGAGAAGACATGATTGCTTTGTTAGTATGCTTGAAGTATTATTATTTTTATGTCAATATTAAACATTTGTCTTGAATCATATGGATCTGAATATTCTTGCCACAATAAAGAATTACATGGATAAATATGTGAGGTAGCATTCCACATCAAAAATTATGTTTTTATCATTTACCTACTCGAGGACAAGCAGGAATTAAGCTCAGGGATGCTGATACGTCTCCAACGTATCTATAATTTTTGATTGTTCCATGTTATTATATTATCAACCTGGGATGTTTTATATGCATTTACATGATATTTTATATGATTTTTGGGACTAACCTATTAACCTAGAGCCCAGTGCCAGTTTTTGTTTTGTCCTTGTTTTAGAGTATCACAGAAAAGGAAAATCAAACGGAGTCCAATTCACCTGAAACTTCACGGAACTTATTTTTGGACCAGAAGAAGCCCACGGAGTATCGGCGATGGACCAGAAGAGTCTCGGGCTACCCACGAGGGTGGGGGCGCGCCCACCCCCTGGGCGCGCCCCCTACCTCGTGGATAGCCCGGAGATCCACCGACGTACTTCTTCCTCCTATATATACCCATATACCCTAAAAACTTCGGGGAGTAGAATAGATCGGGAGTTCCACCTCCAGAAGCCTTTGTAGCCACCAAAAACCAATCTAGACCCGTTCTGGCACCCTGCCGGAGGGGGGAATTCCTCTCCGGTAGCCATCTTCATCATCCTGGTGCTCTCCATGACGAGGAGGGAGTAGTCCACCCTCGGGGCTAAGGATATGTACCAGTAGCTATGTGTTTGATCTCTCTCTCTCTCGTGTTCTTGAGTCGGCACGATCTTGATGTATCGCGAGCTTTACTATTATAGTTGGATCTTATGACGTTTCTCCCCCTCTACTCTCTTGTGATGAATTGAGTTTTCCCTTTGAAGTTATCTTATCGAAATCTTTAAAGATTTGAGAACACTTGATGTATGTCTTGTCGTGCTTATCTGTGGTGACAATGGGATATCACGTGATCCACTTGATGTATGTTTTGGTGATCAACTTGCGGGTTCGGCCCATGAACCTATGCATAGGGGTTGGCACACGTTTTCGTCTTGACTCTCCGGTAGAAACTTTGGGGCACTCTTTGAAGTTCTTTGTGTTGGTTGAATAGATGAATCTGAGATTGTGTGATGCATATCGTATAATCATACCCACGGATACTTGAGGTGACATTGGAGTATCTAGGGGACATTAGGGTTTTGGTTGATTTGTGTCTTAAGGTGTTATTCTAGTATGAACTCTATGATAGATTGAACGGAAAGAATAGCTTCATGTTATTTTACTACAGACTCTTGAATAGATCGATCGGAAAGGATAACTTTGAGGTGGTTTCGTACCCTACCATAATCTCTTTGTTTGTTCTCCGCTATTAGTGACTTTGGAGTGACTCTTTGTTGCATGTTGAGGGATAGTTATATGACCCAATTATGTTATTGTTGTTGAGAGAACTTGCACTAGTGAAAGTATGAACCCTAGGCCTTGTTTCCTAGCATTGCAATACCGTTTTCGCTCACTTTTATCATTAGTTACCTTGCTGTTTTTATATTTTCAGATTACAAAAACCTATATCTACCATCCATATTGCACTTGTATCACCATCTCTTCGCTGAATTAGTGCACCTATAAAATTTACCATTGTATTGGGTGTGTTGGGGACACAAGAGACTCTTTGTTATTTGGTTGCAGGGTTGCTTGAGAGAGACCATCTTCATCCTATGCCTCCCACGGATTGATAAACCTTAGGTCATCCACTTGAGGGAAATTTGCTACTGTCCTACAAACCTCTGCACTTGGAGGCCCAACAACGTCTACAAGAAGAAGGTTGTGTAGTAGACATCAGCGGGTCGGGGAGGTCCTGTGGAGGCGAGAGAGTCATGGCTTGGGCGCCGATGAGAGGATGCCGGACGCTGTGCCGGGATCGAGCGAGAGCTCTCCTGGCGGTGCGAGGAGGGAGACGAGGGAAGGGGTCGAGGAGATGTGGATCAGGCAGAGGAGAGGGTTAGGTTAGAACTGGTGGGTGCTCCGGCTGGGCTTCGGGCTTAGAGGCCGGCAGGGCCTAGGTGGGCCACGGGGATGGATTGGGCCTAGAGAGGCCGCGGGGAAGGGCCGATTGGCAGTTGCTATCTCTCTCTCTCTCTCTTCTCTTCTTATAATCTACTTTATATTTCCCAGAACAGAAAAATATCAAAGAAAAAAGGTGAAGAAAGGAAGTGTTTGGGATAGAATTTGCGCGGGTGGTTAATTTTCCCGGACTCACAAAAATGAGCTCGATCCCGGAAAAATAGAAGTGGGCACACGGTTGAAGTTGAATTCAAACTCATTGGAAATTAAATCCAAAAGATTTGAATAGGAAGTGCGGTTTGGGAAGGTCCAAAGATGTTCGGATTTTTGGTGGAGCTCCGGAATATGATGAAAAAAATATGGCAAGGTTGGAGACCAAGAATTAAGATAACAAAGGCATTGGGATAATTTGCAAGTGTGTTATGGTGAATTCCAAATTAAAGAAATATTTAATATAGCTCCCTAATATTGGGAGGATATGTTATAAAGAGAAATCACCACGTGAACTCCCTCGATTTAAATGGATCGAAGATCCATGCTGTATATTTAGGTGAGTTTTTTTAAAAAGGTGCATGATGACATGATGCAATGCACACGATGCAAAGATGAATGCAACGAACCAAACAAAACACACGACAAATCTCGGAATCCATGGAAGACATCTCGAGCGCCAGTCTTGGGGTGTTACAACACTCCACCACTATGAGAGGATCTCGTCCCGAGATCTAGGATGGCACCGGGGAGAAATGGAACAGGAAGAGGTAAAACAAAGTTGCTTCTTCGACAAACGAGTGAAACCACGAACCTTGAGAGGTTAAACAATTATGAGAAAAGAATACAACGGAGATGAACAAAGTTTAAAACACTCTGTTAGAAAAGAGGAACAAGGAACATTACTAGAACCTTGTAGGTTTAAAGACATAAGAAAAGGGTTGCAATGGACAAGAAGTACATGCAAGCACTCGGTTGAAACGAGATGTACAAGGAACAATAAAGATCAATTACGACAACACTCCGGTTGGAAATGGAAGGTAAAGAATATGAGCTTGGCAAAATGAAGGCACTTGGATGAGAGTCCGGTTATAAGAGAAATGATAGACACAACACTCCGGTTAAAATAATATAGAGAAGGAATAAGAATGATATAATTTGCGCAGCACTCCGACTGTAAATGGAAGGAATTCAACATGAACTTGACAAGATGAGAGGATACTTGATGAGATCAACAACACACTGCCTCCAGAACTATTGAAAGAATGGCACAAGGGGTAAGAAAGATTTCAGACGGCACTCCGGTTGAGAAGGGAGGCAAAACTTGATAAGATGAGAGAACTTGAATGAAGGACATGACACTCATGTTAAATGGATAAGCAAGGAAAAGAACATGATATTTGACAAAAAATGGAATGATGGGTCGAAGAGTGCAACATCGCAATGCCTCCGGAATGAACGAATAGAAGCTAGATCTTTGGGATAAAGGGATGAAGAAGAAAATGACAACTTCTGCCACAAATGAACTAGGAAAGCACTCTTCGATGGAGGTAAGAACGGAGTAGTTGTAAAACCAACAACGAAATGAATAAGCTTGTAGTGGGCTTATGGAAACCTTCTCAAAATTATGAGGTGGAATTTTTGCCACTAATGGAAACAATAGATTGGATTTATATGAACAAGGAGATGAGAAACTTATTTCACCGGGAGGATAAATGAAGAACTTGGGTCATTTATGAGCACCATAAATAGCAACAATCCTTAGGGAAAGCTTTAGGTGAAATATAACCCAAGATAACTCCAATGAAGAGATTGATGGGTTGCAAAGGATCTCATGAACGAATTGAAAATGATGGGTTTAAAATATGTCATTCCGGACAACTTGTGAATCAAGAAACACGAAGGGAAATTGTCAAGAGTGACATAACACCAACTCAAATGATAAGGTAGAAAGAATTGCACTTCGGAATGCAAGATGAAGAATGCTTGAACTCCTCAAACCAAGACATGTGTTGAACACCATGTTTATTTTAGAGTATAGCTTGGCGGATCTTAACTTCGAGATAAACCTTGAAGAACAATTGAAGAATGAAAGAAACCCTTGACGAACCACCATGTCGAGCCTCCATGAAGAACTCCAGTAATAAAAGGATGATCAAAAGAAAGAGAAGTTGGAAACACAAGGTAAGCCTTGAAATGATTTAGATGGAGCTTTGCAACGAGATAAAGCAGAAAACTTGAAACTTCGGAAAAGAAAAGATGAAGCATATCGAACCGAGAATGTGATATGATGAACAACTCCGGAAAGAAATAACTAGATCACTTGCATGGAACAATAATAAGAATTATGTTATGTGTATCCTTCACCAATTTAAATTGATGACAATCAACGGATTGCATACAAGTTATTCTCATAAAAAGGATTAAGAGAGATATAGCGCAAACTTGAGAAGGTCTTCAACAAACCACCAGTAGGCTTGGGAAGAACGAATGAAATGATACGATAATAAAGGAATATGAATGTTGAATGAACCATCGTAAGAATTGAAAATGAAAGTAGCAAAGGCACAATTTACTAGGAAGAATTAGAAAATGAAATAAAGATACTTGACAGAATTTAGATACAAGAGATCGAAGAGATCATGAATTGATTAGAGAATATTCGAATGATGCACCGGTAAGATTTGGAGAACAATAGCTGAAAACTGAGAATGAATAATTCTGAGATGATGGGCTCCGGAGAATCAGACTGAAAAGACTCCTGAATTGCTCCGGATGGGTGAAAAAATTCTCACAATCGAAACCAATTATGAGAAGATGGCAGCAAGCTTGAACTACGCATCTCTGAGAGAATGGATAACCATGAATTGTTGAGATACTCCAGGATGAAAATTAGAAAGGTTAAACCGAAGATGAAAAGAATTTGAAAGATCTTGGAGAAAGACATTTGACTGATGACAAATCATTCTTACGTCAAACTTTGAAATGAATTTGAAAATAACTCCGAAAAAATTAGAAGAGTCAGGTAAGATCCTAGGAAAAGACCTGTGGGTTAGGGCCCACTCAAAAGATACACCGTTGAACGATTTAAAAGGAAGATTGCTCTGGTTGAATTAAATGGCTTGAATGAGAAAACAACCTCGAAAAATAGCTTGGATTGATTAAGGATAGAAGCACTAATCTTCTGAGATATCTTCAGCACAACGGAACAAATGGAAATGAGAGGTGAATAATTAAGAGGTGCACCGGCATAAGAAAGCATTTGAAACGAGGAGAGGATATGCTCGACAAAGCTTGAATTGGATCCACCAGAGAAGAAAACAATGAAGAATAATGAGCTTGAAGCTTCCTTAGCATCTTCATGAGAATCACCGGGTAAGAACTTTGAAGGAAAAGAATGAAGAAACTTCACATCAATAAAAGGATACTTGATTAAGAAGTCTGAGTCTCTGACGAAAAAGGGTGGGAGGGCAGGAAAAACAAAGACAACTTGGGACGGATGAAACAGACACCGTTGAGAAGAACTGATAATTGATCTTGCGGATGTTGAAATGATCGGATCCACTTGAAGGGAAGCATGTCGGTTGAAAACGATTGACAAAACAATCTAGATGATCAAGAAGGATTAGCATTCACATAAAAATATAAGAACACCGCTAAGGAAAGGTATGGAATCAACACTTGACATTGAAGCAACTCGAATACCACAAACCAAAACAAAAACAAAGGATTTGGCTTGCAGAATAAGCCGGAACAAACATATGATAGCCCCATATCGTATCATGTGTCTGTTGGAAAATATCCTACGAGATACTTGAATTCCCACTTATAAACTCCCGAAACTTTCTGGTTATGCAATCAGGTGTTGGGGATATAGGGAAAGCATAATATCTCACCCAAACTAACAATCCCTACATCCAGCTGTATCCATCCGTCAACACATAACCAAGAAACCTTCGGAAATCGTGTACCTCAACCTTCGAAAAGCATCCGTTATACGACTTATGGCAATACTCCCGAACTCCCGCCCCAGTACTGGGTGGCGCCGAGGTTATCTCACCAACAACTGCATAAAAGAAATTTTTGATGTCGGCGAACTCAGGTATTCCAGAACTGCAACGATAAAATTGTGACAACAACACCTCGGAGCTCAACTCCCCGGGACACTGCCACAACCCCAAAATGTCAGGAGGCACCAAGAACAATGTTCTCGTCACAAGACTATCGGAACGATTCCAACATATCCGCGTGATCCTAAAAAAATTTAGTGAAATTTGAGAGAGGAAAGACAAAACTTCTACGTCAGGAGGCCTCACCTGAGCGAAGAAGGGACTGAGGAGTAAAAAGAATCCTACTCTTCGATATATATAATCCTAAGACTCAAAACATTTTGTTCTAGACTCAACAACGTCAGCGATTCGATCAAGCAGGGGGCTCCTAAGTCGGGGATGGCTCTGATTACCAACTTGTAAGCCCACGATGCGGCTATATCTCCCACGTGTCGAGGCACGACTTAGAGGCATAACCGCATGTTGGTTTAGTCGCAGGTGGGGTAATCTTCACACAATCCCATGTACTGAATAAGAAAGGGATAAAGAGTTGGCTTACAATCGCCACACAAATATCAAGTTAAACATACATCATCCAGAGTACAATCAAGGTCCGACTACAGAACCGAAATAAAAGAAGACAACCCCAAAAGCTAGATCCCCAATCGTCCCGACTGGGCTCCACTACTGATCAACAGGAAACTAAACATAGTAAAGACCTAGATCTTCATCGAGCTCCCACTTGAGCTCGGTTGCCTCACCTGCACTGGTACCATCAGCACCTGCAACTGTTTGGAAGTATCTGTGAGTCACGAGGACTCAACAATCTCACACCCGCAAGATCAAGACTATTTAAGCTTATGGGTAGGATGAGGTAATGAGGTGGAGCTGCAGCAAGCACTAAGCATATATGGTGGCTAACATATGCAAATAAGAGCGAGAAGAGAAGCAACGCAACGATCGAGAAGCTAGAAGTGATCAAGAAGTGATCCTGAAACTACTTACGTTCAAACATAACCCAAGACCGTGTTCACTTTCCGGACTCCAACGAAAAGAGATCATCATGGCTACACACGCAGTTGATGCATTTTAATTAAGTCAAGTTCTCTACAACCGGACATTCACAAATTCCCATCTGCCACATAACCGCGGGCATGGCTCTCGAAAGTTTATACCCTGCAGGGGTGTCCCAACTTAGCCCATCACAAGCTCTCATGGTCAACGAAGGATATTCCTTCTCCCAGAAAGACCCGATCAGTCTCGGAATCCCGGTTACAAGACATTTCAACAAAGGTAAAACAAGACCAGCAAGACCACTCGACTGTGCCAACAAATCCAGATAGGAGCTGCAGAAATCTCGTTCTCACGGCACACCGGATTGTCCAAACTTCTGGTAGGCCAGCCCAGAGTTTCCCCTGGTGCCCACCGGCGGTTGACAGGTTGGACCAACACTGAGAGGAGCACTGGCCCGGGGGTTTAAAATAAAGATGACCCTTGAGTCTGCAGAACCCAAGGGGAAAAGGCTTAGGTGGCAACTGTTAAAACCAAGGTTGGGCCTTGCTAGAGGAGTTTTATTCAAAGCAAACTATCAAGGGGTTTCCATAACACCCAACCGCGTAAGGAACGCAAAATCAAGGAACATAACACTGGTATGACGGAAACTAGGGCGGCAAGAGTGGAACAAAACACCAGGCATAAGGCCGAGCCTTCCACCCTTTACCAAGTATATAGATGCATTAATTAAAATAAGAGATATTGTGATATCCCAACATATCCATGTTCCAACATGACACAAACCTCAACTTCACCTACAACTAGCAACGCTATAAGAGGGGCTGAGCAAAAGCGGTAACATAGCCAAACAGCGGTTTGCTAGGAAGGTGGGTTAGAGGCTTGACATGGCAATATGGGAGGCATGATATAACAAGTGATAGGTAGCACGATATAGCGATAGAGCGAACATCTAGCAATTAAAGATAGAAGTGATTTCGAGGGTATGGTCATCTTGCATGTGATCCCGCAAGGAAGAAGAACGAGTCCATGAAGAAGGCAAACGGACATAGTCGAACGAATCCTCACAAACGCGATGTTACCAGAACTATCGAGAAGAAGCACAACCGAAAAGGAGCAAACAACATGGTAAACCAACAAGCATAAACATGGCATGATGCACAATCAAGTATGATGCATGTCCGGTTTAAATATGCATGGCATGGCAAAGTGCACAAACAAAACTACCAAGTTAAGTGGAGCTTAATATGTAACAAGTTGCATATTGACGAAACACCACATTCGATTATTTAGTTCACTCCCGGTTAGGCTACTCAACAATATTAAATATTGTGAAACATGGAAAGAGGTGAGGCAAAAGTAAACTACACAATCTAAACAATTTAAATGGGGCCAGAAACATCAAACAACAATTCCGGTAAATCCCCATATGCATTTAGCAATTTAATGCAAACAACAATTTTAAACATTTTAAATGTTGTTATCATGATGCGGATGACATGTGCAAGTTTTTATGAAATTTTTGTTCAAAGTTGACATGAGCATTATGAAGCATTTGTCACCGTGGTGGAAAGAAAGGGTGCCACAGTGACGATAACAAAAACGGTGCCACGGCAACGTTCCAGTTCCGGTAACTCGATTGAGATACCGATGCAAAAGAGAAGTGTGCGGATGCGTGCAAAAGATGGTGGGGTGATCCCGGTTACCGGGTTCCCATGGATGGACGGCATGGCAATGATGAGGAACATGGAAGCGACATCTCGGACATGGTGCGAACACGAGCATCTCATACAACACACATACATAAGGTCCACAGCGTCGTCTCGGGGTTATACCTTCGAAGCGTGCATTTCCGGGGCGGTTCGGGTTCAATGCAAAGTAGAGGAAGTAGACGTTCTCAGGGCATTCATAGTGGAAGTAGTCGTTCTCGCTTCGTAGTTGTACACAATCAGTAGGTGTTCGGGGTCACAACGACGAACTTGACATCCACGGGGTCTTCGAGGGTCGACAGTAGTGGTACTCGGTCATTTTGAAGAGGTACTTGGGGTCTTCGAACTTGCCGGTCTCGTCAACTCAAAGGGGTACTTGGCATTTCTGCTACCCAGGTCGTCGACGACGACAGTTATTCTATGCATCGGGCGTCAAGGTACTTGTCGTTCTTAGCGATTCCGAATAGGCGGTAGTGGTACACATTACGTAGATGTTCAGGTCGTCGGTAGAGGTACTTGGTGACATCCACGGGATCATTAGGTGTACATGGTCTTCGCATTGTAGTTTGACCTGGCGATTCCAGAACGTTCATCAGAGCGGGGACTTGGCGAAAAACCCCAAAGGCGCTCCTCGTTCGTTTGACAAGGGAAAAACAGCGGCAGCAGCGGCATCGCAGGAATCAACGGTGCGGTCGTCGCTGGACTTGGCAAAGCAGGGAACGCGGAGTTGTGCGGACGCGGGCATAGAACGGGCGGAGTAGAGCAGCTGTAGGGGGAGCGGCTGAAGATGGTTGCGGGCATGGGTGCCCGCGGAGGATGGGGTAACGCTTGGGGCTCGACGTGGCGCTAGGAACGAATCCGAAGAGGAGAAGGGAGGGGCGGAGCAGAGCATCTCGGACACGAAGGCAGCACACGCCGGAGTTGATGGCCAGCATGGCGGCAAGTGAAGGAGGAGCGGGAGAGGAGGTGGTTGTGGCGTGGAGGAGGAGCAGCACTCGGGACTAGAGGAAGGCCATGGCAGAGGCGGTCCGATGAAGTAGGCATGGCTCCGGCGGAGCTGCTTGCTAGCGGCGGCCAGAGGCAGAGGCGGGGGCGATCCAGTGATGGGGTGCAGGAGAGGGAGGCGCGAGGAAGGAGGGGCCGGCGCGGGATCCGGGCAGCAAAGGTCGGGGACGAGGCCGGAGATGCGTGACACGGCTCCTCTGGTCCATGGCAAGAGGCCATGGCAGGCAGACGGCGAAGGGCTTGGTAGCAGGGATGAAATGGAGGTAGGCCGGGCATCCCCGAGCTCGGGCAGGAGAAGGCGGGTCGGGGAGGTCCTGCGGCGGCAAGGGAATCCTAGCTTGGGAGACGACGAGAGGATGGCGGGTGCTGTTGATACGTCTCCAACGTATCTATAATTTTTTATTGTTCCATGCTATATTATATTCTATTTTGGACATTATTGGGCTTTATTATTCACTTTTATATTATTTTGGGGACTAACCTATTAAGCGGAGGCCCAGCCCAGAATTGTTGTTTCTTTCCTATTTCAGAGTTTCGCAGAAAAACAATATAAACGGAGTCCAAATGGAATGAAACCTTCGGGAACGTGATTTTCGGAACAAACATGATCCAGGAGACTTGGACCCTACATCAAGCAACCAGCAGGAAAGCCA
>NC_041380.1:370233815-370253277 GCF_002162155.2 Triticum dicoccoides | reverse complement strand
GCGCCCTCCACCCTCGTGGCCCCCTGTTGCTCCACCGACGTACTCCTTCCTCCTATATATAACTACGTACCCCCAAACAATCAAATACGGAGCCAAAACGCTAATTCCATCGCCGTAACTTTCTATATCCACGGGATCCCATCTTGGGGCCTGTTCCGGAGCTCCGCCGGAGGGGGCATCGATCACGGAGGGCTTCTACATCAACACCTTAGCCTCTCCGATGAAGTATGAGTAGTTTACCTCAGACCTTCGGGTCCATAATTATTAGCTAGATGGCTTATTCTCTCTTTTTGGATCTCAATACAATGTTCTCCCCCTCTCTTGTGGAGATCTATTCGATGTAATCTTCTTTTGCGGTGTGTTTGTTGAGACCGATGAATTGTGGGTTTATGATCAAGTTTATCTATGAACAATATTTGAATCTTCTCTGAATTCTTTTATGTATGATTGGTTATCTTTGCAAGTCTCTTTGAATTATCAGTTTGGTTTGGCCTACTAGATTGCTCTTTCTTTCAATGGGAGAAGTGCTTAGCTTTGGGTTCAATCTTGCGGTGTCCTTTCCCAGTGACACTAGGGGCAGCAAGGCACGTATTGTATTGTTTCCATTGAGGATAACAAGATGGGGTTTCTACCATATTGCATGAATTTATCCCTCTACATCATGTCATCTTGCTTAAGGCGTTACTCTGTTCTTATGAACTTAATACTCTCGATGCATGCTGGATAGCGTTCTATGTGTGGAGTAATAGTAGTAGATGCAGGCAGGAGTCGGTCTACTTGTCTCAGACGTGATGCCTATATACATGATCATACCTAGATATTCTCATAACTATGCTCAATTCTGTCAATTGCTTGATACGTCTCCAACCTATCTATAATTTTTGATTGCTCCATGCTATATTATCTTCTGTTTTGGATGTTTATGGGCTTTATTATACACTTTTACATCATTTTGGGGACTAACCTATTAACCCAGAGCCCAGTGCCAGTTTTTTTCCTTGTTTTAGAGTATCGCAGAAAAGGAAAATCAAACGGAGTCCAATTGACCTGAAACTTCACGGACCTTATTTTTGGAAGGAAAGCAACCCGGGAGACTTGGAGTCCATGTAAGGGGAGCAATGAGGAAGCCACGAGGCAGGGGGCGTGCCCTCCACCCTCGTGGGCCCCTCGTGGGCCCCCTGACATACTTCTTCCGCCTATATATATCCATATACCCTAAAACGATCGGGGAGCACAATAGATCGGGAGTTCCGCCGCCAGAAGCCTCTGTAGCCTCCGAAAGCCAATCTAGACCCGTTCCGGCACCCTGCCGGAGGGGGCAATCCCTCTCCGGTGGCCATCTTCATCATCCTGGTGCTCTCCATGACGAGGAGGGAGTAGTTCTCCCTCGGGGCTGAGGGTATGTACCAGTAGCTATGTGTTTCATCTCTCTCTCTCTCGTGTTCTTGAGGTGATACGATCTTGATGTATCGCGATCTTTGCTATTATATTTGGATCCTATGATGTTTCTTCCCCCCTCTATTCTCTTGTAATGGATTGAGTTTTCCCTTTGAAGTTATCTTATCGGATAGAGTCTTTAAAGATTTGAGATCACTTGATGTATGTCTTGTCGTGCGTATCTGTGGTGACAATGGGATATCATGTGATTCACTTGATGTATGTTTTGGTGATCAACTTGCGGGTTCCGCCCATGAACCTATGCATAGGGGCTGGCACACGTTTTCGTCGTGATTCTCCGGTAGAAACTTTGGGGCACTCTTTGAGGTTCTATGTGTTGGTTGAATAGATGAATCTGAGATTGTGTGATCCATATCGTATAATAATACCCATGGATACTTGAGGTGACATTGGAGTATATAGGTGACACTTGGGTTTTGGTTGATTTGTGTCTTAAGGTGTTATTCTAGTATGAACTCTAGGGTTGTTTGTGACACTTACAGGAATAGCCCAACGGATTGATTGGAAAGAATAACTTTGAGGTGGTTTCGTACCCTACCGTAATCTCTTTGTTCGTTCTCCGCTATTAGTGACTTTGGAGTGACTCTTTGTTGCATGTTGAGGTATAGTTATGTGATCCAATTATGTTATTATTGTTGAGAGGACTTGCACTAGCGAAAGTATGAACCCTAGGCCTTGTTTCAACGCATTGCAATACCGTTTACGCTCACTTTTATCATTAGTTACCTTGCTGTTTTTATATTTTCAGATTACAAAAACATTTATCTACTATCCATATACCACTTGTATCACCATCTCTTCACCGAACTAGTGCACCTATACAATTTACCATTGTATTGGGTGTGTTGGGGACATAAGAGACTCTTTGTTATTTAGTTGCAGGGTTGCTTGAGAGAGACCATCTTCATCCTACGCCTCCTACGGATTGATAAACCTTAGGTCATCCACTTGAGGGAAATTTGCTACTGTCCTACAAACCTCTGCACTTGGAAGCCCAACAACGTCTAAGAGAATAAGGTTGTATAGTAGACATCAAGCTCTTTTCTGGCGCCATTGCCGGGGAGGTTAGCGCTTGAAAGGTATATCTTTAGATCTTGCAATCGAATCTTTTTGTTTCTTGTTTTAGCACTAGTTTAGTTTATAAAAGAAAACTACAAAAAAATGGAATTGAGTTTACCTCTTATGCTTCATATTTTTAATATCTTTCGTGAGTATGATGGAAAGGAAAATTGTGACAAAGTGTTAGAAGAAGAATGCATTAAAATGTTTGGCACGAAATATTTGAATGATGAGCATGATTGCAATGTTGTTAGTATGAATTCCTTGAATATCCATGATGCTAATGATATGCAAAGCCACAAGCTTGGGGATGCTATGTTTGATGAAGATGATATTTTTTGTCACCCAAGTTTTGATGAGCAAATTTATTATGATGAAAGCATGCCTCCTATTTATGATGATTATATTGATGAAAGTGGATTTGGAGAGGTCATGACTTTATTTTGTGATGAATCCACTATTCCGTAAGAGGTTCCAATTGATTATGAGAACAAAGTTGCTATCTATGATGATTATTGTGATGACTTGTATGCTATAAAGAATAATGATATCCATGAAACTTTTCATCGTTATTTTAGTTTTCAATTGGATTATGCCTCACATGATAATTATTTTGTTGAGTTTGCTCCCACTATTCCGAATAAGAAGAATCTTGCTTATGTGGAGAGTAATAAAAATTCTACGCTTGTGCATCATGAAAATAGTGCTTTATGTGATAGTCATATTGTTGAATTAATTCATGATGCTACTGAAAATTATTATGTGGGAGGAACATATGCTTGTAGGAATGGCAATAACGTCAAGTTTCCTCTCTATGTGCTTAAAGTTTTGAAGTTATGCTTGTTTTACCTTCCTATGCAAGTTGATTCTTGTTCCCACAAGTTGTTTGCTCACACAATCCCTATGCATAGGAATAGGGTTATACTTAAATGTGCTAGTCATATTCTTCATGATGCTCTCTTTATGTTACAATTCTTATCTTTTATGTGAGCATCATTGAAATCATCATGCCTAGCTAGGGCCGTTAAACGATAGCGCTTGTTGGGAGGCAACCCAATTTTATTTTAGTTCCTTGCTTTTTGTTCCTGTTTAGTAATAAATAATTCATCTAGCCTCTGTTTAGATGTGTTTTTATGCTTTTATTAGTGTTTGTGCCAAGTCTTTGCGATCATGCTGTAAAAAACAGAAACTTTAGTGCTCACGAGAACTGCTTCAATTTTTATTTGGAAAGTGCTATTTAGTTAATTATTTTTGAAGATGATTAATAGATAAATTACTCAGGTCCATCAATTTATTTTAGAATTTTTGGGGTTCCATAAGTTTGCGTTAGTTACAGATTACTACAGACTGTTCTGTTTTTGACAGATTCTGTTTTTCGTGTGTTGTTTGCTTATTTTGATGAATCTATGCTAGTAAAATAGTTTATAAACCATAGAGAAGTTGGAATACAGTAGGTTTAACACCAATATAAATAAAGAATGAGTTCATTACAGTACCTTGAAGTGGTGTTTTGCTTTCTTTCGCTAACGGAGCTTATGAGTTTTCTGTTAAGTTTTGTCTTGTGAAGTTTTCAAGTTTTGGGTAAAGATTCGATGGACTATGGAATAAGGAGTGGCAAGAGCCTAAGCTTGGGGATTCCCAAGGCACCCCAAGTTAATATTCAAGGACAAGCAAAAGCCTAAGCTTGGGGATGCCCTGGAAGGCATCCCCTCTTTCGTCTTCGTTCATCGGTAACTTTACTTGGAGCTATATTTTTATTCGCCACATGATATGTGTTTTGCTTGGAGCGTAATTTTACTTACTTATGTTTTGCTTGCTGTTTGAATAAAATACCAAGATCTGAAATTATTAAATGTTAGAGAGTCTTCACATAGTTGCATAATTATTCGACTACTCATTGATCTTCACTTATATCTTTCGGAGTAGTTTGTCATTTGCTCTAGTGCTTCACTTATATCATTTTAGAGCACGGTGGTGGATTTGTTTTATAGAAACTATTGATCTCTCATGCTTCACTTAGATTATTTTGAGAGTCTTAAATAACATGGTAATTTTCTTAAATAATCCTAATATGCTAGGTATTCAAGATTAGTAAAAAAAAATCCTAGGAGTGTTTCGAATACTAAGAGACGCTTGATGCTTGATGATCGTTTTGAGATATGGAGGTAATAATATCAAAGTCGTGCTAGTTGAGTAGTTGTGAATTTGAGAAATGCTTGTTTTGAAGTTTGCAAGTCCCGTAGCATGCACGTATGGTAAACGTTGTGTAACAAATTTGAAACATGAGGTGTTATTTGATTGTCTTCCTTATGAGTGGCAGTCGGGGACGAGCGATGTCTTTTCCTACCAATCTATCCCCATAGGAGCATGTGCGTAGTGCTTGGTTTTATATGACTTGTAGATTTTTGCAATAAGTATGTGAGTTCTTTATGACTAATGTTGAGTCCATGGATTATACGCACTCTCACCCTTCCATCATTGCTAGCCTCTTCGTACCGTGCATTGCCCTTTCTCACATTGAGAGTTGGTGCAAACTTCGCCGGTGCATCCAAAGCCCGTGATATGATACGCTCTTTCACACATAAACCTCCTTATATCTTCCTCAAAACAGCCACCATACCGACCTATTATGGCATTTCCATAGCCATTCCGAGATATATTGCCGTGCAACTTTCCACCATTCTGTTTATCATGACATATTCATCATTGTCATATTGCTTAGCATGATCATGTAGTTGACATCATATTTGTGGCAAAGCCACCGTTCATAATTCTTTCATACATGTCACTCTTGATTCATTGCTATCCCGGTATATCGCTAGAGGCATTCATATAGAGTCATACTTTGTTCTAGTATCGAGTTGTAATCTTTGAGTTGTAAATAAATAGAAGTGTGATGATCATCATTAATAGAGCATTGTTCCAAAAAATAAAGAAAGGCCAAAAAAGAAAGGCCAAAAAAAGAAAGACCAAATAAAAAATAAAAAATAAAATAAAAGGGACAATGCTACTATCCTTTTCCACACTTGTGCTTCAAAGTAGCACCATCATCTTCATGATAGAGAGTCTTTTGTTTTGTCACTTCCATATACTGGTGGGAATTTTTCACTATAGAACTTGGCTTGTATATTCCAACAATGGGCCTCCTCAAGTGCCCTGGGTCTTCGTGAGCAAGTAAGTTGGATGCACACCCATTTAGTTTTTTTTTTGAGCTTTCATACATTTATAGCTCTAGTGCATCCGTTGCATGGCAATCTCTACTCCTTGCATTAACATCAATCGATGGGCATCTCCATAGCTCATTGATTAGCCTCGTTGATGTGAGACTTTCTCCTTTTTGTCTTCTCCACATAACCCCCATCATCATATTCTATTCCACCCATAATGCTATATCCATGGCTCGCGCTCATGTATTGCGTGAAGGTTTATAAAGTTTGAGATTACTAAAGTATGAAACAATTGCTTGGATTGTCATCGGGGTTGTGCATGATGAGAGCATTCTTGTGTGATGAAAATGGAGCATGACTAAACTATATGATTTTGTTGGGATGAACTTTCTTTCGCCATGTTATTTTGAGAGGACATAATTGCTTAGTTAGTATGCTTGAAGTATTATTATTTTTATGTCAATATGAACTTTTATCTTGAATCTTTCGGATCTGAATATTCATTCCAAAATTAAGAAGAATTACATTGAAATTATGCCAAGTAGCACTCCGCATCAAAAATTCTGTTTTTATCATTTACCTACTTGAGGACGAGCAGGAATTAAGCTTGGGGATGTTCATACGTCTCCAACGTATCTATAATTTTTGATTGCTCCATGCTATATTATCTTCTGTTTTGGATGTTTATGGGCTTTATTATACACTTTTATATCATTTTTGGCACTAACCTATTAACCTAGAGCCTAGTGCCAGTTTCTGTTTTTTCCTTGTTTTAGAGTATCGCAGAAAAGGAAAATCAAACGGAGTCCAATTGACCTGAAACTTCACGGAACTTATTTTTGGAAGGAAAGCAACCAGGGAGACTTGGAGTCCACGTAAGGGAAGCAACGAGGAAGCCACAAGGCAGGGGGCGCGCCTACCCCCCTGGGCGCGCCCTCCACCCTCATGGGCCCCTCGTGGCCCCCCTGACGTACTTCTTCCACCTATATATATACATATACCCTAAAACGATCGGGGAGCACAATAGATCGGGAGTTCCGCCGCCAGAAACCTCCGTAGCCTCCGAAAGCCAATCTAGACCCATTCCGGCACCCTGCCAGAGGGGGAAATCCCTCTCCGGTGGCCATCTTCATCATCCCGGTGCTCTCCATGACAAGGAGGGAGTAGTTCTCCCTCGGGGCTGAGGGTATGTACCAGTAGCTATATGTTTGATCTCTCTCTCTCGTGTTCTTGAGGTGATACGATCTTGATGCATCGCGAGCTTTGCTATTATATTTGGATCCTATGATGTTTCTTCCCCCATCTACTCTCTTGTAATGGATTGAGTTTTCCCTTTGAAGTTATCTTATCGGATTGAGTCTTTAAAGATTTGAGAACACTTGATGTATGTCTTGCCGTGCGTATCTGTGGTGACAATGGGATATCACGTGATTCACTTGATGTATGTTTTGGTGATCAACTTGCGGGTTCCGCCCATGAACCTATGCATAGGGGTTATCACACGTTTTCGTCGTGATTCTCCGGTAGAAACTTTGGGGCACTCTTTGAGGTTCTATGTGTTGGTTGAATAGATGAATCTGAGATTGTGTGATGCATATCGTATAATCATACCCATGGATACTTGAGGTGACATTGGAGTATCTAGGTGATATTAGGGTTTTGGTTGATTTGTGTCTTAAGGTGTTATTCTAGTACGAACTCTAGGGCTGTTTGTGACACTTATAGGAATAGCCCAATGGATTGATAGGAAAGAATAACTTTGAGGTGGTTTCGTACCCTACCATAATCTCTTCATTTGTTCTCTGCTATTATTGACTTTGGAGTGACTCTTTGTTGCATGTTGAGGGATAGTTATGTGATCCAATTATGTTATTATTGTTGAGAGGACTTGCACTAACTAAATTATGAACCCTAGGCCTTGTTTCAATGCATTGTAATACCGTTTACGCTCACTTTTATCATTAGTTACCTTGCTGTTTTTATATTTTCAGATTACAAAAACCTTTATCTACTATCCATATACCACTTGTATCACCATCTCTTCTCCGAACTAGTGCACCTATACAATTTACCATTGTATTGGGTGTGTTGGGGACACAAGAGACTCTTTGTTATTTGGTTGCAGGGTTGCTTGAGGGAGACCATCTTCATCCTACGCCTCCTACAGATTGATAAACCTTAGGTCATCCACTTGATGGAAATTTGCTACTGTCCTACAAACCTCTCCACTTGGAGGCCCAACAACGTCTACAAGAAGAAGGTTTTGTAGTAGACATCATTGCTCAACCGTAATTTGTTCACCCACCGTAAAATACCTATGCTCTCTAGAGAAGCCACTAGTGAAACCTATGGCCCCCGGGTCTATCGTCCATCATATTAATCTTCCAACACTTAGTTATTTTCATTGCATTTTATTTTACTTTGCATCTTAATCATAAAAATAACAAAAATATTATCTTATCATATCTATCAGATCTCACTCTCGTAAGTGACCGGTGTAGGGATTTACAACCCCTTATCGCGTTGGTTGCGAGGATTTATTTGTTTTGTGTAGGTGCGAGGGACTCGCGCGTAGCCTCCTACTAGATTGATACATTGGTTCTCAAAACTGAGGGAAATACTTATGCTACTTTGCTGCATCACCCTTTCCTCTTCAAGGGAAAACCAACGCAGTGCTCAAGAGGTAGCAAGAAGGATTTCCGGCGCCGTTGCCGGGGAGATTCACGCCAAGTTGAGTCAACATTTGACTCCCAACAATGAGCCATTTCTGGTGCCGTTGTTGGGAAAGTCTACGCAAAAGTCAACATACCAAGTACCCATCACAAACCCTTATCTCCCGCATTACATTATTTGCCATTTGCCTCTCGTTTTCCTCTCCCCCACTTCACCCTTGCCGTTTTATTCGCCCTTCTTCTGTTCGTCTTTCCTTTTGCTTTGATGTCTTACTTGGCTCGTTTGCTCGTTTGGTTGGAATAATTGTTTATTTATTACTAAACAGAGAACCTAAGATCTATGGATCCTCATCTGCTTGCTAATCTTTTTAAGAGATCCAATTATGATGAAACAATTGCTAGTGAGTTTTGTGCACTAGATTATCTTTATGAAGTTTTGCTTGAAATTCGTGAATTTGAAAATTGTGATGAAGTACTTTATGGAGTGATTCACAATGGATCTTTGAATAGAAAGCATGATTGCAATGATGATAATATAAATTCTATTAATGTCAATTGTGCTTACAATATGCAGAACCCTAAGCTTGGGGATGCTAGTTTTGCTATGTCCTCTACTTGTTGCAATGATCATGATTGGGGTGATTCTTCTTATGATCTTGAAAATTTATTTAAGCCCCATGATGAATATGAGAATGATAATATTGTTTGCAATATTATTGAAAGTGGGTTTGGAAGAGTGTCAACTTTAGATCCCACATATTTGGAGAATGTTCAATCTTATGAATTTTTTGATAAAAGTGGGTTTGGAGAGGTCATGACTTCAGTTAATGTTAATCCCACTATTTTGGAAGAGTGTCAACTTTGCATGCATGTGGATCGTGTTGAAAATATTTCATGTGATGTCTATTTTGTTGAATTTGCTTATGATCCTACATATAATTATTATGAGAGAGGAAAATATGATGGTAGAAATTTTCATGTTACTAAATTACCTCTCGTTATGTTGAGATTGCTATTGTTTCTTTCCGCTTCCTCGCATATGCTAGTTTTTGCTTGCCTTGATAATTTATTTGCCTATAAGATGCCTATTCATAGGAAATATGTTAGACTTAAATGTGTTTGTCATGTGTTTTATGATGCTCTCTTTGTGCTTCAATTCTTGTCTTTCATGTGAGCATCATTGAAATATTATGCCTAGCTATAAGGCCTTAAAGAAAAGCGCTTGTTGGGAGTCAACCCAATATTTATCCTTGCTGTTATTCAATAAATAATTTATCTAGACTCTGTTTTGGTTGTGTTTTTTGTGTTTAATTAGTGTTTGTGCCAAGTAGAACCGTTGGGAAGACTTGGGGAAAGTCTTGTTAATCTTGCTTTAAAAAATAGAAACTTTAGCGCTCACGAGAACTGCTTCCATTTTTATTTGGAAAGTGATATTTAGTTAATTATTTTTGCAGATGATTAATAGATAAAATACTCACATCCAGCAATTTATTTTAGAATTTTTGGGGTTCCAGATCTTGCGCTAGCTACAGATTACTACAGATTGTTCTATTTTTGACAGATTCTGTTTTTCATGTGTTGTTTGCTTATTTTGATGAATCTATGGCTAGTAAAATAGTTTATAAACCATAGAGAAGTTGGAATACAGTAGGTTTAACACCAATATAAATAAAGAATGAGTTCATTACAGTACCTTGAAGTGGTGTTTTGTTTTCTTTCGCTAACGGAGCTCATGAGATTTTCTACTTTAAGTTTTGTGTTATGAAGTTTTCAAGTTTTGGGTTAAGATTTGATGGATTATGGAACAAGGAGTGGAAAGAGCCTAAGCTTGGGGATGCCCATGGCACCCCCAAAATAATTTAAGGACACCTAAAAGCCAAAGCTTGGGGATGCCCCGGAAGGCATCCCCTCTTTCGTCTACTTCTATCGGTAACTTTACTTGGAGCTATATTTTTATTCACCACATGATATGTGTTTTGCTTGGAGTGTCTTGTATTATTTGAGTCTTTATTTGTTAGTTTAACACAATCATCTTTGCTGTACACACCTTTCGAGAGAGACACACATGATTCGAAAATTATTAGATTACTCTATGTGCTTCACTTATATCTTTTGAGTTATATAGTTTTGCTCTAGTACTTCACTTATATCTTTTAGAGCACGGTGGTGGATTTGTTTTATAGAAACTATTGATATCTCATGTACCTTATATTATTTTGAGAGTCTTAAATAGCATGGTAATTTGCTTAAATAATCCTAATATGCTAGGTATACAAGATTAGTAAAAACTTTCTTATGAGTGTTGAATACTAAGAGAAGTTTGATGCTTGATGATTGTTTTGAGATATAAAGATGGTGATATTAGAGTCATGCTAGTTGAGTAGTTGTGAATTTTAGAGATACTTGTGTTAAAGTTTATGATTCCCGTAGCATGCACGTATGGTGAACCGTTATGTGATGAAGTCGGAGCATGATGTATTTATTTGTAACATCCCAAATTTTCAATTTGGAATGTTATACACTAGATCATCATTTGCATATCATATTTTGTTGCATTCTGGTTGATCCTAGAAATTCTACGCAACTCAAGGACCCTTGGAGAGAGTTGGGGATTTCGTTATTTTCAGGGTTTTCTCAAATTTTGAAAATAGGATCATTTGATTTTATTTATTTTATCTTCAATTATTTCTATTACAAAAATATGAGAGAGGGAATAAAATGACTTTCCCAAAATAAAGAAATATTGAGGATTTAATAAAAAATCAAATAAGGTTTTTTTTGGTTTTATTTGCTATTTTTTGTATTAGGGAAAATGCGTGTTTTTCAAAATTGCATTTAGGCCCCAAATAAATGTTCATCCTGTGCGGCTTGATTTTAGAAGCCGGAGAAATTTTATTTCGGGATTTTTGGAGTCCGTTTAGTATTAGTTTTGTTTTTTCCCGAGCGTAATTATCTAAAAAACGAACCGACCTAACCGGGTCGTCTCCAACAAGGACACTTGGCCCGGCCGACCTTTAAAGCCGCGAGGGCCCGAGCCGCAGCCAGCCGCCCCAGCCCCCGAAACCCTAGCCGCCGCCGCCCCTAGCCCGCGCCGCCCCGCCACCTCGCCGCGCCGCCGGATCCGCCGCCGCGGAGGTAGATCTCGCCGCCGGTTTTTTTTAAAAAAACTGTTTGGTTTTTCCATCGATTTTGTTCGGTTTTGTTTTAATTCGGTTTGTTTAAATAGATCGGTTTTCTGGTTTATTTAATTAGCGAACGTTTCCCGTTCGTTCGTTTTAACGAACGTTCGTCGTTTTTCCTTTTTCTCGGATTAAATCCGCGATTTTTCTGATCGCGATTCCTGATCCGATTTTTGTTTTAATCTAACTTTTCGCTCATTTATCGGAATTAGGCGATTCAAGCGCCTGGAGTTTCGTCTCGAAACCCTCTTTCCGTTTAACCAACTCAAACAAGTTTTTGCCACTGTCAAAATTGCCCTAGATCCAGAATAGTAAACGAAGCCTGTTTCTTTTGCCGTTTGTCTTTCGTTGCTTCGTTCGATTTGATTCTTTTTGCCAACCGGAGTTCTTAAGTTGAACTTTCTGGTTAGATCTCTTATTTGAGTTTTACCTGTGCATTAGTTGAGTGCTTATTGTATGCTTGTTTGCTTGCGATAGAGTATCCAGAGTGCACCTCTTGCTACTTCAAATCGCTAGGTTTCCCGGATCATCAGCCAGGCAAGTAACACTTTGATCATGCTTTCCCACTACCCAGTTTTATTGCATTAGATCAATCCTCACACATTGCATGATTAGGATCTAATTAAATTGTGGGTTTGGGAAGTAGTTGAGGTAGTACCTATTACCTATTATTATCAAACCTTTCGGAGTTACTTGTACGTTTGCTTAATATGCCATGCTATGCTGGTAGACGTGGATTGGGTGAGTGTATCCATGACAGATGTGAGATTGTTAATTAATGGTTTATTTAAGGTGGCAATTTAAATACACATCTGGGTGGATTGAGGCACCTAGGTATTCCAGCGATTGCCTGTTTTCTTTTGGTCCGCCACCCAGGCTCAAAGGAATCATGAGATTATTCATGCTAGAAACTTCCGTGTGCAGCCACAAGCTATTATGGGCTCTAGCATAGTTGATTAAGTTGTGCGAACTCTTACAGTGGTAGACTAGCAGATGTAGGGGAAAGTAGATGTAACGGTCTACCCGATCGTAAGGTGCTAGCGCTTCTGAAAGCCTATGTCTCGGTCATCTATTTCTCAAACACCATGTAGTGCGAGAAACCAAACGGAGGTGATCGAGTCTTGTGGGGAAAAGTGCGCAAACCTCTGCAGAGTGTATAAACTAATCATGATTAGTCGTGTCCCCGGTTATGGACATCTTGAGTATCTAGTACTTGGATTATCATGTGAATCTCAACATGTTACTCTAAAATTAATTTTGTTGGGTTTTATTTAATGATGATGCTTAATTGGGATTGAGAATGCTGTCAACCATTCTCAATGTTTAACAACTACCATGATAGTTAAATAAAATTTATTCCTTTGCAGTAGGGAAAAATTGGCTTTACGCAAAACTGTAACCATAGAGCTTTCCACTAGCCAAATATGCATATAGAATAGCCTATTTCATTCCATTACTCTCTATGTGTTACTTTGCCAGCATATTCCATGTGCTGACCCGTTTCGGGCTGCAACGTTAATGTTGCAGACTTTTCAGACGACGGTTAAGGTGCTTTTAGGTCGTGGTTCTATACTCAGTGAAGCCGTTGGAGTTGATGGACTCACTTATCTTCCAAGCCTTCCGTTGTTATCGTTATTAGATGGCCTTAAGCCATATTTATTGTAATAAGTTCTCTTTTGAGACACTCGATGTAATAAGTGTGTGATTGCTACTCTGTTATAAATCCTTCAAGTACTGTGTGGTGTCAGCATTACTGATCCAGGGATGACACCTGAGCACAGAGATTGGACCGTTTGAGGTCTGGTCGCTACAAGATGGTATCAGAGCACACGCTGACTGTAGGACATGACCACTAAGCTAAAGACCTAGATCACTACTCACTCTCTTCTCTTTCTGACTTCTCATCTTTTCTACTCTTTTAGGATGGCGGATGCAAGGAACAAGTTCACACAACCGGATGAAGATACACCCTTTGGACGTCACTTGAAGGAAGTCACTAGATACCTGAACATAGGAGTACCAAGCTTCACCGGAACCTACAACGCCACTTTACCTGAAGAAGAGCGATGGATGATTCAAGTTCAAGTTCCAGGAAGGACGTTCATGCCAGTCACTGAGCCCATAGAGTTTTCTTTTGATGCACCAACTTGGAGTCTAGGAAAGAGCATGGCAGCTCACATCGCCATGGGACGCATTGGAGAAGTTTAACGCAATGATCTCAAGGATACTATCTACCAGATTTGTGGGCGCCGAGATGAGCACTGGGAGATGATCAGCACCAGAAAGGATAGATCAGTTGCAGCTTTTATCCAGGAGTTAAACCAGCACATTCGACGTCAGGAGAACCAGATGTGCGCCGACATGATAGATCTAAAGAAGGCGAGGACAAGAATCAAGGAACTGGAGGAAGAACTCAAGGCTACACATGAAGATTATGAAGAGGAAATCAAAGTATTAGTGGAGAAGAATGACGATCTGATCAAGAAGATCGGAATATTTATGGGAGGCCCTACACCAGTAGAAGAAGACGAAGAACCCAAGGAGATTCGCCCGGAAGACTACATCATCATCGACGATACCAACTCGGATCCAGACGATAGCGATGATGACTATGTTGATGAAGCTGGAGCAGATTCATGGAGTCAGGAACCGAAGAATATTTCTAGTAGACCACCAAATCAGTAGTAGTAGTCCACCATGTAAATATAGTAGTCCGGGCACTTTTGCGATAGTTAGATCGATTGTATGCCCTTGTTTGATTGATTGAATGAAGTGAATTGTTTGCTTTTGCCTCATGTGCATATGGGTAGTGTTTTCCCTTTAGACCCCCTCTATTCTTAAATCTCATCTTTTCTAAACCCTCAGATGCCTCCGAGACGTGACCCCGGATTTACCTTCCCACCGGAGCTCACCTAGCTGATCCAGCAGCAGAACACATTGATGCAGTTGCTAGTCCAGAATAAGAATCAGGGGAACAACAACAACAACCCACAACCACCACCACCACCTGTTGATCACTTAGCCCGTTTTCTTAGGCTGAAACCGCCGGTGTTTGCTAGTAGCACCAAGCCGATAGTAGCAGATGATTGGCTCCGCAAGACAGCTAGGGAGTTGACCACGACGGGATGCATGGATGCGGAAAAGGTGAAGTTTGCCGCACATCAGCTTGAAGGACCCGCAGCATCATGGTGGGAGAATTTCACAGCCACTTTTCCTGTCGACACTGTCACGTGGGACCAGTTTCAGCAGGCTTTTCGAACTGCCCATGTTTCAGCAGGAGCTATGGCCATGAAGAAGCGAGATTTTCGCAACTTGCGCCAAGGAGGGCGGATAGTTGGCCAGTATGTGGAGGACTTTAGTAAATTAGCACGTTATGCCCTAGATGATGTTGCTACGGATGCAGCTAAGCAGGATAAGTTTCTGGAAGGACTGAATGATGAGTTGAGCATGAA
Source organism: Triticum dicoccoides (assembly GCF_002162155.2). NCBI lineage: Eukaryota > Viridiplantae > Streptophyta > Magnoliopsida > Poales > Poaceae > Triticum > Triticum dicoccoides. Next base: position 370,238,290 of record NC_041380.1, on the reverse strand, counting down.
GTTGATGGTACAAACCTTCAACAATTACCAGGAGTTGGTAGATCGTGCTCTCATGATTAAAGGGAAGCAGCGGCAGATTGAGAATCGCAAGAGGAAGTATGGACAAGGGAAGCACAATTCAGGAGCTCAGTAGAAGCCATGTTTTACCCCTAGACCGGGAGGACATTTTCAGCATACCCATGGAGGAGGTAGCTCGCACAATCATAATGGCACCAAGAATGGTAATGGGAATGGAGGAAGCAACGGCCAGAACCGCACCAACCCATCGACCCCAGCCAAGAGAGACCTGAGCCAAGTCACTTGTTTTAAGTGCCAGAAGACCGGACATTATGCCAATGAATGTCCTGAATCACAGAATGGTAATGGCAATGGAAGCTCTGGGAAGAAGCCGAACCCTTTCAACAGGGGACAGGTGAACCACGTTAACGTGGAGGAGGTTGAAGAGCAGCCGGATGCAGTAATCGGTAAGTTTTTGGTTAAGTCATTTACTGCACTCATTCTTTTTGATACTGGTGCATCGCATTCATACATATCAAGGGGATTTGTGGATAAGTATAACCTGCCCACCAAAGTTCTTAGAACACCTATGTTAGTAAGCTCACCAGGAGCGGATTATATGGCTAGCCAAGGATGTTTTCAAGTGCCATTAAGTATAGGCAAGCATGTGTTTTCCTCGGATTTGATAATATTGGAATCACAAGGTTTGGATGTAATTCTGGGTATGGATTGGTTGTCGATGTATGGAGGAAACATCGATTGCGCCAGTAAGTTGATCTTGCTTACCACCCTAGAAGGGAGAAGGATCAGTATGTATCCCGGCATGTGCCAAAAAGGACTCAAGTAAATTGTTTAACAGGAGTTGTGCAGGAGGAAGTACCAGTGGTGAAAGATTTCCCTGATGTATTTCCAGAAGAATTGTCAGGCATACCACCGGATAGAGATATTGAGTTTTTGATTGAGCTTTTGCCAAGCACAGGGCCAATATCAAGGAGACCATATAGGATGCCCGCAAAGGATTTGGTGGAGATTAAGAAGCAGATTAAGGAGTTACTGGATAAAGGATATATTCGCCCAAGTTCTTCGCCTTGGGGATCGCCAGTACTTCTAGTGGAGAAGAAGGATGGATCGCTAAGGATGGTTGTTGATTATTGAGGATTGAATGAAGTAACCATCAAGAACAAGTACCCACTACCAATGATCAATGATCTGCTTGATCGATTGCAAGGAGCTAAGGTATTTTCCAAGATTGATCTGCGATCAGGATACCATCAGTTGAAGATTCGAGAACAGGATATACCTTAGACGGCTTTTACCACCAGGTATGGGCTGTACGAGTATACCGTTATGTCATTTGGTCTGACTAACGCACCTGCATATTTTATGAACGTGATGAACAAAGTGTTTATGGAGTTCTTGGATAAGTTCGTCGTAGTGCTCATTGATGATATCCTGGTTTACTCGAAAAATGAAGAGGAGCATAAGGAGCATTTGCGTTTGGTACTCGGAAAGCTCAGAGAACATCAATTATATGCCAAATTTAGCAAATGTGAGTTTTGGTTGAAAGAAGTTGGATTTCTCGAACACGTTATATCCGGAGAAGGTATAGCAGTAGATCCCACTAAAGTTGATACTGTGACCAATTGGAAAGCCCCAACAACAGTTGGAGAGATCCGGAGTTTTCTTGGACTCGCGGGATACTACCGGAGGTTTATTCAGAATTTCTCAAAGATTGCGAAGCCTATGACGGAGTTGTTGAACAAGGATACCAAGTTCAAATGGACTGAGCAATGTGAGACTAGTTTCCAGGAGTTGAAGAAATGTTTGATTACCTCACCAGTGTTGATTTTACCAGATCAGACCAAGGATTATGAGGTGTATTGTGACGCTTCACGTCGAGGACTTGGAGCAGTGCTTATGCAGGAAGGAAGAGTTGTTTCATATGCCTCATGACAGCTTAAGCCCCATGAGTTGAATTATGCTACACATGATTTGGAGTTAGCAGCCGTAGTGCATGCATTGAAGACTTGGAGACATTTTCTGATTGGAAACCATTGTGAGGTGTACACGGATCACAAGAGTTTGAAGTATATCTTCACACAGAAGGAGTTGAACCTCAAACAAAGGAGATGGTTGGAGCTCATCAAGGATTATGATATGAAATTGCATTATCACCCCGAAAAGGCTAATGTAGTAGCTGATGCGTTGAGCCGTAAGAGCCATGTCAACACCCTAATGACGGGAGATTTACCAAGGGAGTTAGCCGAAAATCTTCGAAAGCTATGTTTGGAAATAGTTCCAAGAGGCTATGTAGCAGCATGAAGATTCAGTCTACTTTGATGGATAAGATCAGAGAAGCTCAAAAGACGGACAAGGAGATTGCTTCTATTAAGGAGAAAATGAGCAAAGGAAAAGCTAAGGGATTTCGTGAGGATGAGCACGACACCTTATGGTTTGAAGACCGTGTCTATGTACCAAATGATTCGGAGATCAGGAAGTTAATTTTACAAGAGGCCCATGATTCACCGTATTCAATTCAGCCAGGAAATACCAAGATGTATTTGGATTTGAAGGATATTTTCTGGTGGACCGGAATGAAGAAGGATATTGCGGAGTATGTAGCAGTTTGTGATGTATGTCAGAGAGTGAAGGCAGAGCATCAGAAGCTAGCCGGATTGCTACAGCCATTGCCGATACCCGAATGGAAGTGGGATAAGCTAGGCATGGATTTTATTACAGGATTGCCCAGAACACGTTCAGGCTATGACTCGATATAGGTTGTAGTCGATCGTTTGACAAAGGTAGCTCATTTCATTCCAGTGAAGACTACCTATATCAATGCAAAGTTGGCAAAGATATACATGACTAGAATCGTTTGTCTGCATGGAGTTCCAAGGAGCATAGTATCAGATAGAGGAGCCCAATTTACCTCAAAGTTCTGGAATCAGTTGCATGAAACTTTGGGTACCAGAATGGAGTTTAGCACAGCTTTCCACCCGCAGACAGATGGACAGACCGAGAGAGTCAATCAGATTTTGGAGGATATGCTAAGAGCTTGTGCGCTAGATTACGGATCTAGTTGGGACGAGAATTTGCCGTATGCAGAGTTCTCTTACAACAACAGCTATCAAACCAGTTTGAAGATGGCCCCTTTCGAAGCCTTGTATGGAAGGAGGTGCAGGACCCCATTGTCTTGGGATGAAGTTGGAGACCGCCAGTTGTTTGGACCGGATCTGATAAAGGAGTCTGAACAAAAAGTGAAGTTGATTCGCGATAGGCTCAAGGTAGCTCAATCCAGGCAGAAGAGTTATGCAGATTCTAAAAGCAAGGAGACAGTTTACGAAGTCGGAGATCGAGTTTATCTTCGAGTATCACCACTTCGAGGAGTTAAGCGCTTTGGAGTTAAGGAAAAGTTAGCGCCACATTTTGTAGGCCCATACAAAGTTTTGGAGCGTATGGGAGAAGTAGCCTATAAGTTGGCATTGCCCGAAGGATTGTCAGGAGTTCACGACGTGTTCCACGTATCCCAGTTGAAGAAGTGCCATGCAGAGATGGTTGATATACCGTTGAGAGATACAGTACCACTGGAAGCAATTCAGTTGGACAGTGATTTGACTTATGAGGAGAAACCAGTCAAGATTTTAGAGTATGCCAGTCGAGTCACCCGCAGCAAGGTTATCAAGTTTTGCAAGGTTCAGTAGAGCCACCACACGGAGGATGAAGCCACCTGGGAACGAGAGGAAGATTTGCTGAAGGACCACCCTCACCTATTTTCTAGCCAACCCGAATCTCGAGGGCGAGATTCATCTTAAGGGGGGGTAGGTTTGTAACATCCTAAATTTTCAATTTGGAATGTTATACACTAGATCATCATTTGCATATCATATTTTGTTGCATTCTGGTTGATCCTAGAAATTCTACGCAACTCAAGGACCATTGGAGAGAGTTGGTGATTTCGTTATTTTCATATTTGAGTTTTCTCAAATTTTCAAAATAGGATCATTTGATTTTATTTATTTTATCTTTAATTATTTCTATTACAAAAATATGAGAGAGGGAATAAAATGACTTTCCCAAAATAAAGAAATATTGAGGATTTAATAAAAAATAAAATAAGATTTTTTTGGTTTTATTTGCTATTTTTATTTATATTAGGGAAAAATACGCGTTTTTAAAAATTGCATTTAGGCCCCAAATAAATGTTCATCCTGTGTGGCTTGATTTTAGAAGCCGGGGAAAATTTATTTCGAAATTTTTGAAGTCCGTTTAGTATTCCTTTTGTTTTTTTCCCGACTGTAATTATTTAAAAAAAACGAACCGACCTAACCGGGCCGTGTCCGACTAGGACACTTGGCCCGGCCGGCCTTTAAAGCCGCGAGGGCCCGAGCCGCAGCCAGCCGCCCCAGCCCCCGAAACCCTAGCCGCCGCCCCTAGCCCGCGCCGCCGCCGCCGCCCTAGCGCGCCGCCGCCCGCGTCGC
>NC_041380.1:370220974-370233237 GCF_002162155.2 Triticum dicoccoides | reverse complement strand
CGCCCGCGTCGCCACGCCGCCTTGCCACCGCCGCCGAATCTGCCGCTGCGGAGGTAGATCTCGCTGCTGGTTTTTAAAAAAAACGTCCGGTTTTCCCGTCGGTTTTGTTTTAGTTTCGGTTTGTTTAAATAGATTAGTTTCCCGGCTTATTTAAATAGCGAATGTTCGCCCGTTCGTTCGTTTTAACGAACGTTCGTCGTTTTTCCTTTTTCTCGGATTAAATCCGTGATTTTTCTGATCGCGATTCCTGATCCGATTTTCGTTTTAGTCTAATTTTTCACTCGTTTATCGAAATCGGGCGATTCAAGCGCCTGGAGTTTCGTCTCGAAACCCTCTTTCCGTTTAACCAACTCAAACAAGTTTTTGACACTGTCAAAATTGCCCTAGATCCAGAATAGTAAACGAAGCATGTTTCTTTTGCCGTTTGTCTTTCGTTGCTTCGTTCGATTTGATTCTTTTTTGCCAACCGGAGTTCTTAAGTTGAACTTTCTGGTTAGATCTCTTATTTGAGTTTTACCTATGCATTAGTTGAGTACTTATTGTATGCTTGTTTGTTTGCGATAGAGTACCCAGAGTGCGCCGCTTGCTACTTCGAATCGCTAGGTTTCCCGGATCATCAGCCAGGCAAGTAACACTTTGATCATGCTTTCCCACTACCCAGTTTTATTGCATTAGATCAATCCTCACACATTGCATGATTAGGATCTAATTAAATTGTGGGTTTGGGAAGTAGTTGAGGTAGTACCTATTACCTGTTATTATCAAACCTTTGGTAGTTACTTCTACGTTTGCTTAATATGCCATGCTATGCTAGTAGACGTGGATTGGGTGAGTGTATCCATGACAGATGTGAGATTGTTAATTAATGGTTTATTTAAGGTGGCAACTTAAATACACATCTGGGTGGATTGAGGCACCTGGGTATTCCAGCGATTGCCTATTTTCTTTTGGTCCGCCACCCAGGCTCAAAGGGATCATGAGATTATTCATGCTAGAAACTTCCGTGTGCAGCCACAAGCTATTATGGGCTCTAGCATAGTTGATTAAGTTATGCGAACTCTTACAGTGGTAGACTAGTAGATGTAGGGGAAAGTAGGTGTAACGGTCTACCCGATTGTAAGGTGCTAGCGCTTCTGAAAGACTATGTCTCGGTCATCCGTCTCTCAAACACCATGTTGTGCGAGAAACCAAACGGAGGCGATCGAGTCTTGTGGGGAAAAGTGCGCAAATCTCTGCAGAGTGTATAAACTAATCATGATTAGCCGTGTCCCCGGTGATGGACATCTTGAGTATCTAGTACCTGGATTATCATGTGAATCTCAACATGTTACTCTAAAATTAATTTTGTTGGGTTTTGTTTAATGATGATGCTTAATTGGGATTGAGAATGCTGTCAACCATTCTCAATGTTTAACAACTACCATGATAGTTAAATAAAATTTATTCCTTTACAGTAGGGAAAATTTGGCTTTATGTAAAACTGTAACCATAGAGCTTTCCACCAGCCAAATATGCATATAGAATAGCCTATTTCATTCCATTACTCTCTATGTGTTACTTTGCCAGCATATTCCATGTGCTGACCCGTTTCGGGCTGCAACGTTAATGTTGCAGACTTTTCATACGATGATTAAGGTGCTTTTAGGTCGTGGTTCTATACTCGATGATGTCGTTGGAGTTGATGGACTCACTTATCTTCCAAGCCTTCCGCTGTTATCGTTATTAGATGGCCTTAAGCCATATTTATTGTAATAAATTCTCTTTTGAAACACTCGATGTAATAAGTGTGTGATTGCTACTCTGTTATAAATCCTTCAAGTACTGTGTGGTGTCAGCATTACTGATCCAGGGATGACACCTGAGCACAGAGATTGGACCGTTTGAGGTCTGGTCGCTACATTATTGATTGTCCTCCTTATGAGTGGCGGTCGGGGACGAGCGATGGTCTTTTCCTACCAATCTATCCCCCTAGGAGCATGTGTGTAATACTTTGCTTTGATAACTAATAGATTTTTGCAATAAGTATGTGAGTTCTTTATGACTAATGTTGAGCCCATGGATTATACGCACTCTCACCCTTCCACCATTGCTAGCCTCTCTAATACCGTGCACCTTTCGCCGGTATCATACACCCACCATATATCTTCCTCAAAACAGCCACCATACCTACCTATCATGGCATTTCCATAGCCATCCTGAGATATATTGCGATGCAACTTTCCACCGTTCCGTTTATCATGACACACTTCATCATTGTCATATTGCTTTGCATGATCATGTACTTGACATTGTATTTGTGGCAAAGCCATCGTTCATAATTCTTTCATACATGTCACTCATGAGTCATTGCATATCCCGATACACCGCCGGAGGCATTCATATAGAGTCATATCTTGTTCTAAGTATCGAGTTGTAATTCTTGAGTTGTAAGAAAATAAAAGTGTGATGATCATCATTATTAGAGCATTGTCCCAGTGAGGAAAGGATGATGGAGACTATGATTCCCCCACAAGTCGGGATGAGACTCTGGACTGAAAAAAAGAGAAAAAAAAGAGGCCATAAAAAAAGAAGGAGAAAAGGCCCAAATAAAAAAAATAAAAAATGAGAGAAAAAGAGAGAAGGGACAATGCTACTATCCTTTTACCACACTTGTGCTTCAAAGTAGCACCATGATCTTCATGATAGAGAGTCTCCGATGTTGTGACTTTCATATACTAGTGGAAAATTTACATTATAGAACTTGGCTTGTATATTCCAATGATGGGCTTCCTCAAAATGCTCTAGGTCTTCGTGAGCAAGCAAGTTAGATGCACACCCACTAGTTTCTTTTGTTGAGCTTTCATACACTTATAGCTCTCATGCATCCGTTGCATGGCAATCCCTACTCACTCACATTGATATCTATTGATGGGCATCTCCATAGCCCGTTGATACGCCTAGTTGATGTGAGACTATCTTCTCCCTTTTTGTCTTCTCCATAACCACCTTTCTATTTCACATATAGTGCTATGTCCATGGCTCACGCTCATGTATTGCGTGAAAATTGAAAAAGTTTGAGAATGTCAAAAGTATGAAACAATTGCTTGGCTTGTCATCGGGGTTGTGCATGATTTAAATACTTTGTGTGGTGAAGATAGAGCATAGCCAGACTATATGATTTTGTAGGGATAACTTTCTTTGGCCATGTTATTTTGAGAAGACATAATTGCTTAGTTAGTATGCTTGAAGTATTATTATTTTTTATGTCAATATTAAACTTTTGTCTTGAATCTTTCGGATCTGAATATTCATACCACAATTAAGAAGAATTACATTGAAATTATGCCTAGTAGCATAGCACATCAAAAATTCTGTTTTTATCATTTACCTACTCGAGGACGAGCAGGAATTAAGCTTGGGGATGCTTGATACGTCTCCAACGTATCTATAATTTTTGATTGCTTCATGCTATATTATGTTCTGTTTTGGACATTATTGGGCTTTATTATTCACTTTTATATTATTTTTGGGACTAACCTATTAACCGGAGGCCCATCCAGAATTGCTGTTTTTTTGCCTATTTCAGAGTTTCGCAGAAAAAGAATATCAAACGGAGTCCAAACAGAATGAAACCTTCGGGAACGTAATTTTCGGAACGAACATGATCCAGGAGACTTGGACCCTACGTCAAGCAACCAATGGGGAAGCCATGAGGTAGGGGGCGCCCCCCCCAAGCGCGCCCTCCACCCTCGTGGGCCCCCTGTTGCTCCACCGACGTACTCCTTCCTCCTATATATACCTACGTACCACCAAATGATCAAATACGGAGCCAAAACCCTAATTCCACCACTGTAACTTTCTGTATCCACGAGATCCCATCTTGGGGCCTGTTCCGGAGCTCCGCCGGAGGGGGCATCGATCACGGAGGGCTTCTACATCAACACCAAGCCTCTCGGATGAAGTGTGAGTAGTTTACCTTAGACCTTCGGGTCCATAGTTATTAGCTAGATGGCTTATTCTCTCTTTTTGGATCTCAATACAATGTTCTCCCCCTCTCTTGTGGAGATCTATTCGATGCAATCTTCTTTTGCGGTGTGTTTGTTGAGACCGATGAATTGTGGGTTTATGTTCAAGTTTATCTATGAACAATATTTGAATCTTCTCTGAATTCTTTTATGTATGATTGGTTATCCTTGCAAGTCTCTTCGAATTATCAGTTTGGTTTGGCCTACTTGATTGATCTTTCTTGCAATGGGAGAAGTGTTTAGCTTTGGGTTCAATCTTGTGTTGTCCTTTCCCAGTGATAGTAGGAGCAGCAAGGCACGTATTATATTGTTGCCATCGAGGATAACAAGATGGTTTTTTTATCATATTGCATGAATTTACCCCTCTACATCATGTCATCTTGCTTAAGGCGTTACTCTGTTCTTATGAACTTAATACTCTAGATGCATGCTGGATAGCGGTCGATGTGTGGAGTAATAGTAGTAGATGCAGGCAGGAGTCGGTCTACTTGTCTCGGACGTGATGCCTATATACATGATCATATCTAGATATTCTCATAACTATGCTCAATTCTGTCAATTGCTCAACAGTAATTTGTTCACCCACCGTAAAATACCTATGCTCTCGAGAGAAGCCACTAGTGAAACCTATGGCCCCCGGGTCTATCTTCCATCATATTAATCTTCCAACACTTAGTTATTTTCATTGCCTTCTATTTTACTTTGCATCTTTATCATAAAAATACCAAAAATATTATCTTATCATATCTATCAGATCTCACTCTCGTAAGTGATCGTGTAGGGATTGACAACCCCTTATCGCGTTGGTTGCGAGGATTTATTTGTTTTGTGTAGGTGCGAGGGACTCGCGTGTAGCCTCCTACTGGATTGATACCTTGGTTCTCAAAAACTGAGGGAAATACTTACGCTACTTTGCTGCATCACCCTTTCCTCTTCAAGGGAAAACCAACGCAGTGCTCAAGAGGTAGTAGCTATGAGCGGGATCGAGGGAGAGCTCTCCTGGCAGCGCGAGGAGGGAGACGAGGGAAGGGGTCGAGGAGATGTGGATCGGGCAGGGGAGAGGGTTAGGTTAGAACTAGTGGGGGCGCCGGCTGGGCTTCGGGTTTAGAGGCTGGCCGGGCCTAGGTGGGCCGCGGGGATGGATTGGGCCTTGAGAGGCCGCGTGGAAGGGCCGGCTGGCAGCTGCTATCTCTCTCTCCTCTTCTTATAATCTACTTTATATTTCCCAGAACAGAAAATATCAAAGAAGAAAAGGAGAAGAAAGGAAGTGTTAGGGATAGAATTTGCGCGGGTGGTTAATTTTCCCGGACTCACAAAAATGAGCTCGATCCCGGAAAAATAGAAGTGGGCACACGGTTGAAGTTGAATTCAAACTCATTTGAAATTAAATCCAAAAGATTTGAATAGGAAGTGAGGTTTGGGAGGTCCAAAAATGTTTGGATTTTTGGTGGAGCTCCGGAATATGATGAAAAAATATATGGCAAGGTTGGAGACCAAGAATTAAGATAACAAAGGCATTGAGATAATTTGCAAGTGTGTTATGGTGAATTCCAAATTAAAGAAATATTTAATATAGCTCCCTAATATTGGGAGGATATGTTATAAACAGAAATCACCACCATGTCGTATATTTAGGTCCCTCCCTCCCTCCCTCTCCCCCTCCCTCCCTCCCTCTCTCTCTCTCTCCCTCTCCCTCTCCCCCTCTCCCTCCCTCCCTCCCTCTCTCTCTCTCTCTCCATGTTGCCCTTCTTCTTTGTATGATTGGGATTAATCCGTTGTAATTCTTGTGGTGTGTTTGTTGGGATCAACTGAATTATGGATTGTTCATCAGATTGTTCACTAAATATATTTGAATCTTTTTTAAGTTTCTTTGATGTATAATTTAGTAGCTATGTATGCTTTCCGATCTATTTGTCTTCTCAAGATACATGGGTAGTTTCTTCGGAGGAAGTGGTGCATAGTAGTGGGTTCAATCTCATGGTGTTCTATATCCCAATGGCAGAATGGGGACAATACACGTATTTGTCTTGTTGCTACTAAGGATAAAACGAGGGGGATTTATCTTATTGCCAAATTTCTTTCTGTCTACATTATATCATCTTGCTTATCGCGTTGCTCTATTTGTAGTAAACTTAATACCTTGAGATGCATGCTGAATAGCGGTTTCAGGGTGGAGTAATAGTAGTAGATGCAATTGTATAACAGTCTACTTATCACAAACGGAATGTATATACATGATTATGTCATGCATGATCATAGTTATAAATGTTGCCTTTCTGTCAATTGCCCAAAAGTAATTTGTCTACCATGCCATTGTGTGCTTTCGAGAGAGATACCACTGGCGAACCTATGACCCCCGGGTCCGTTCTCCATCAATACTTGCTTCTACAAAATTGCCTCTTTATTTATCTTTTACTATTTACCAGATCATGCCGCCACGCGTTGTTGCGCCTGTCCATTTTTGCTATAAAATGGTAGGCATTTTTGCAAGAATGCGAAGACATAAAACCTGCAAGTTATATAGGATATTTTGTAAATATGTGGAGACATGAAACATGCAAGTTAGATTTGCAATTTGGCATGAAATGAACTATGCAATGTGAAGTTGGTTCGAGCCTTATGGACAATCAATGGAGAACTGATCTGTAGAAGTCCTTCACCAGCATTTTCATGTGTGACATGCTCGTTATTTTCTTAGACTTAACTCTACGTGTGTTATACTTCATTGGACAAACATGTCACAACGTGCTCTGGCCTATCCCTAGCTGCATGGACACAAATTTGTAAAAGGTAAATCATTATAGTAGTTTCCTATTTAAATATGCTTGGAATAATAGCTTATAGATCTGTAATATGTTGTCTTAATGGCACACATGAACTCCTCTTGAAGAACTAGGGCACGGTAGGATTACAAAACTAATCACCTATTGGTTTACATGATATTTATCTATTATAAATGCAAAATCAAAGGATGTTAAGAAATGTTCACAGCTTATATATTCAGAATAACTCGCATCATAAATAATTTACTTCATATATATTCAGAGATATTTACTAGATGTATATTCCGAGTAATGCTCACCACAAAAAATTAGACTACATGGCATGGCATTTGGTAAACAACTGGGGAGTGCAAGTCAGCTTCATCAGCCAAAGCTACGTACAGATTCTCAATCTTTCAGCTTCTCACATGCAATGCCTATCATATAAATTAGAGCTTGAACCAAACCGGACACCTACCGTGTACCATCAGTACTTTGATTTTTCTCAAACCTGGATAAATAATTAAGAAATAAATAATACCATTTTATGTATGTTTGTATTTGTCATCAAAAAGGCCGCTGAGTTTTCCTTATGCTCGCACGATAGCCTGTCCATCTCTCCTAATTCCTGTGTGATTAATAGTTTAACAATGGGGTTATCATGATCCCAGTCGTGAAGATGCATAGACTGAAACCATCCATGATTGATCTCGCCGCAGGCAGGTTATTGGCAAATACAAGATCTGAAGGAAACAATAAGAATATGGCCTCTGAATTCGACACCCTCTGATAATATAATCTCATCTCAGCTGGAAGGTTGATCTATGCCAAAAGGAGTAGGAACAATTAAAACATCACACTTCACACGGTCCAAAACATCATAAAATTTTAAAATCTTCCTATCTCTCTCAGATGGTACATGGAACTAATGTGAAATGCTCACCTGACTGAAAAACAGTTGTCATGAGAAAAGTAAGAAACCTAACATCCCAGTTCCAAATTGATCCAGAAGTCAACCAGGGAACGTGCTGATCTAGGTGAGTAGGATGCAACAAGCACCATGGTCCCTAGCATGGCAAGGAGAGGAACACCACATGCAAAAACCAGTGCGATGGCAAGGAACAACAGCTTTAGAGTGACCCACAGTATTTTCATTTGATTCACAATGTGATGTGGATGCATAAACGCCTTGTATATTTCTTTTTTGCATTTTTCACTTGCTAATTAAGCTGCTAGATAGGACGCAATTATTTTAAATAGCTATAGAGAGTAACATCATATCATACAAATAAAAGGTACAAACACACAAATATTAAGATTAGGCATAAATTTAGTTAAGAGAGGCATAAGAGCAAACTCATACTAACCTGTCCGTCAGCCATCGGATACGACAGATTCAGCAGGGAAAATGTAAGAAACCCAACAGTATGTTGCTCGAATTCATCTGTACAGAACCTGCATTTTTTCCTGGACACAAAGAATAGCATCAGTAAACAACAAAATTTCCAAAGATGGAGGAAGAATTGGGGGAAGAGGAGATGCATGAAGAGGGAGAAGTGGAACAAATTGAAGACCTAAGAATAACCCATCATTGCTTGAGAATGATTCCAAGAAGTGAGGAGAGTGGGGAACGTGCAGCGGCAAGGTTGGGATTATATGGGCGTGCATACATTCAATGAAAAATATGAACCGCCAATTGTAACTGACATGCAATAACCAGCAGCCCGCGCATCGATTGGAAGTAATGGCTGGTTAAACTCTCGATCAACCATCATCGGATTGGCGATCGAACATCAAAGGACGCATGCCTTTTTGCCGCCACAGACCATCCAACCGCGTCATGCAACCGAATGGATCAAGTAAATCGAGCCGACCCCTTGCCCCATCACCCACCGAGGCGCTGCCCGAACCAGCATGGTCGCCATGGATCTGTTGCTCTAGCCCGGCATCGGTCGTTACCCAGTCCTGTCGCATCTGGAGAGAGTCGTCAGGCGAAGGGAAGGGAAGGGGAGGGAGGCACTTATGCTGCTACAGGCCAGGAAGGGTGCAAAGGCCCATTAGGCCGAAGTTACCACAGAGGCGGAAAAATGCGACCAGAGTAGAGGCCCATAACGGGTTGGCGCTCGTTAACAGCGAACTGATGAAAGGAAGTCCTCATCAAGTCGGTCGCACAAGCGATCCCAGTGTTTTCAATGTCTTGCTTTAGACTTCCTAGAGGAGTTTGCGAGCGTGTAACATCCATTATACGACAGTTTTGGTGGGACAACAAACAAGGAAGAAGGAAGCCATGCTGGGTCTCGTGGGATGTCATGACAAGGCCGAAGGATCTAGGGGGGCTGGGTTTTAGGGATCTTGAGATCTTCAACGTTGCACTACTGTCAAGACAGGCTTGGCGTCTTTTATAAGAACCGGACTCCCTAAGTGCTCGCATTCTCAAGGCAGTCTACTATCCAGTAACAACCTTATTGGAGGCGGAGTTAGGCCCCCATCCATCGCAAGTCTGGCGAGCTATTATAGATGGAGGAAATGTATTGAACCATGGCATCATCAGGCGTATTGGTGATGGAGCAACGACCAGAATTTGGCATCATAACTGGCTTCCGAGAAGTGGCTTAATGAAACCTTTTCCGCCTCGGGTAGCTGATCCACCACGGATGGTAAGCGATCTGATCGAACCAACCATGGCATGCTGGAGAGAGGAGGTGGTACGCCAAGTGTTTGTTCTAGCTGATGCGGAGGCAATCCTGAAGATCCCCCTCTGTACTAGACAAGTGGACGACTTTTGGGCATGGTCGGGCGATCCGAGGGGCCGTTTCTCAGTAAAATCAGCTTACAAATTGATCCATAAGATGAAGATGGGAAGGGAGGACTGGCTAGATGAGGCCGAGGATATGTCCAGCGGAGAATCCAAAGGATGGTCATCTATTTGGGGTTTGCAAGTTCCTTCAAAACTGAAAATATTCACATGGAGGCTGGCTTGTCACTCACTTCCTACCGGTGATGTTCTGCATCGTCGAAACATGTCATCATCGCATGTGTGTGCGTTATGCGGAGTAGATGACAACTGGCGCCATTCTCTTCTCGACTGTAACTACGCCCGATGCGTGTGGGCTCTATCAAATGAGGATATGGTGCAGCATATGTGTATGCAGAGAGATGAACAGGCAAAGAGATGGCTCTTTCTGATGAGCGAATCGCTTCCTCAAGAGGAATTCACTACCATGATTGTCACATTATGGGCGATTTGGGCAGCAAGGAGGAAGATAATCCATGAAGGAATTTACAAAACTCCTTTCGCTACTCATGGTTTTGTCACTAGCTACTTGGCTGATTTGAAGCACATACAGATACCTATTGACAGGTCACCAGCAACTCCAAGGGCTCGCCCTACTACTTGGCAGCCACCACCGGATGATCACGTTAAGATTAATGTCGATGCGGCTGTGCTGGGTGCTGGTGGAAGGGGGGCTGTGGGAGCCGTTTGCCGCGATGCATCGGGTGTGTATTTGGGGGCCTCGGCAGTTGTCTTCAACAATATAGAGGACCCGGAGGTGCTTGAAGTTCTAGCTACTAGGGAAGCGCTGGCGCTTGCTGAGGACTTGTACGAGCAGGAAGTTTCCATCGCCTCGGATTGCATGGCAGTGGTGGAGGCGATCAAAGGAGGAACGGCAGCAGTTTATGGAGCAGTGGTACATGAAATAATGGATAGAGCTCGTTTTTTCTCATCTTGTTCTTTTAGTCATGAATTTAGATCCTCGAACTTTGAGGCTCACAACCTCGCGAAGCATGCATTAACGTTGGGGACCGGCCGCCATGTCTGGTTAGGCCACCCCGGCGATCTTTTGTTCGTCCCTGTAAACATTGTGACGGTTGAATAAAAGTTTCGCGAGTTTGTCTCAAAAAACGAATTGAGGATGATTAGGCGCGATTGAGAGCAAATCCGACGACCAAAAATGCACCGAAGTAAGGATCCAACGGCTGAAAACGCTAATGTCCTGAGAGAGATGGAAAGATGCTCAGTTATAATGTATCTAAATTCATTTCACTATACCATTAACTGACCATCTATTTGCTTTAAACCTTGTAACTAGCAAGACGAGGGGCTTGACAACCCCCCTTGTCAAGTTGGGTGCAAGTATTTATTTTGTTTGTGTGCAGGTGTTGCTTATCTTGTTAGCTTGTAGACTCCTATTGTTTCTTAATTAACTGAGAAAAATATTTTTGCTTCTGTGTTACATCACCCTTTCTCTTTAGGGGAACCTACAACTCCTATGGGAGTAGCAACATGCAAAGTATGAATGATAAATGTAGAAGGGTGTGGAGTGTTATAGTTGTGTAGCATGTAAAAGACTACCGAAAGAACTTGAGATAACTACAAATTTGACTCGGGAAGGCTAAAGAGCAACGTAAAATTCTTTCAAGTTCACACATGTACTAATATGTCGGGGACACTCTCACACTAACATGTACCGCGTCCTACACAAAACACATGAAACTAGCAAGTAATATATGTTATATGTTGCAGAAAAGAACACTATGCATTTAGATTTTTGTAGAAATGAAGAGAGACTTTGTGTTGGAATTCTCTTATAAAAAGAATGAAATGAGGTACAACTTCTGTGAGATCCCATTGAATTAGGTGGATAGACCCAATCCTTTGATTTAAGGGCATTTCCAACGCTAACCCCCAAACAGACACATTATTTATTCGCGGATTCGTCCGGACAAGTCCACGAACACTAATGCGGGAGCCGGACATCCAACCATGTTCTCCATATGTCAATCTATCTATTTGCATGTCACAGTTGAGGAGAGAGGGGATGTCACATGTGGTGGCTTTTGGTTGGCTAGACAGATGTCCGGATTACCGTAAAGCCCCCCAGCCCCAAAGTTTGCTTCTACTTTGCTGGAATTTGGACGTCCTAACTAGTCTGCGGGCGTTTGAGGGATAACACTGCATAATAAAAAGTGTCCAGACTCCGGCGAAGGATATATAGGGGGATTTGAGGGCCCGCGTTGAAGATGCCCTAAGCCCTGGCTTTGTGTAGGAATAGTAAAAATCATTAAAATGATTGAAATAATAATAATAATAAGATTGCATAGATTTGGTTGTTTATTTCATATGAAAAAACCTAGAGATCTTAATTCACAATATTATTATGATGTTATTATGCTACTAAAGAGCATCATCTCGTTCTTTTATGCGTAGAAAATTTAAAAGGGTATCCGAGTGGACTGTAAAATCCTTGCATTCATCCTTTGATACTACACACCACGGTCCATTTACAAATGCATGAGCCATGAGACATTCTTCCAGCTCCCCCGCAGGAGCGACTCATCTAGGGTTTCCCCACCTCCCGCCAGTGTCGTGACCAGTGCATCCCGGCCCTTGCCAGGGGAGGGCTCCAGCTTTATTTTAGGTGTTTTTTGAGTTTGTTTAGAGTTTTTGTCCTGCTCGGTAAGAAGAGACGGCGACGGCTCCCTGAAGTTGGATTAA
>NC_041380.1:370201785-370220628 GCF_002162155.2 Triticum dicoccoides | reverse complement strand
AAAGTTCCCCCCGCTTAGCCTCGTTCTTACGGTGCGTCTGGCACCATCGGAGAGCGTGTGGAGGTTTACCTCCAGCGAATGTCGCGGGATTTGGTCGGCGTTTGTCTTCAGTAGATCCAATTGAATCTGATCTTCATTCGTCTATATTTGTGTGTATTCAGATTGGATCCTTGTGAATTACGCTTATTTTCATCAACGGCGGTTTGTTGTTTTGGTGTGTTGATCATATTAAGCCCTAGCACGACGATTTCCGACCGCCTACTACAATAAGGTTTGTCCGGTTCTGGTGAGTGAGGGGCGATGACGGCGGCGCATCTTCGACTCGCTCTAGTATTTGTATTCGTCGCTAGATGAACTATAAATCTGGATGTAATTTTTACTTTTAATCTTCTTTACACTGCTTTGCTTTGACAGAAGATGAATAAATGAGAAGTTTTTCAATAAAAACTCCATTTACGAAATGTAGGCGCTTGTGCTGTAGCATCATTGTCAGCTGGGTGGCAGCCACTGTGGTCATGGCCCGGCGTGCACGCAGGAAGAAGTACCTGAGGACCGAGCCCTCAGTTCAAACAAAAGGAGCGGACAGCCGGGGAATCAGTGATAGAGCCACAGCATGCGGATGCTGTGATCAACAGTGGTGCCTGTAGGTCAGGATAGGCCACTGGAGCAATCCAAAAGAGGCCGGCCGGCACGGCAAAATCTATCTACGAGCCAATACGCCCCGGTTCGAAAACAGCAAGAGCCAAGCAGAAGGCTACAAGGTTCCACAAGGCGATGGCGAAAGGATGAGGAAGAGAGGAGACACGAGACGAGACGCGGGTCGTCGGTGCGGTCAGGTCATGTGCGTGACCTTTCTCCGTGTGGTCTCGGGTTTACTACGCACGCACGCAGTACGACCGACCGTGTTCACCCTGACACGAGACGAGACGAGATGGGCATGCTGTGCAAGAAAGAACACGGGAGGCCGGTGCAGCCGCCTGCAAGCCGGCCACCTACTTCGTTTTGGTATTTGGTTTCTTGTCCCCTTTTCTTCTTCCTTGAATTGGACTGTGGAGTGCAGAGACAATGGCGATGGAGCGGTGGGGCCTCCCGCTTCCCTGCTCCTTCTCCGATAAACGCGAAAGGTGGCGAGACGGCGACGCGCAAAGTCAGAGGGAGAGCGACGTGCTGTTGCCAAACAGTCTCTTCAAGAGCTCAAGCTCCACTGATCGTACTCCGCCGTAGAACTTCCATGGGTCCAAATGAAGAAACAAGGCAAAGAGGGAGCGAGGCATCAAAATAGCCGGACCGACCCTTGCATGTGATCACTCAGCCGAGAACATCACATTGCCTTGCCCAGAAAAGCATCACCGCCATTTTCGGAGGAAAGAAGAACAAAAGGGAACGAGATCAGCACCAAATTCGGAGGAATGGTGTTTTTTCTTCTATGGCGTGCAATTAATAATAGCAAAAGCCGCTCGTGACCCCTGACCACTGATCACCACCATCTTGGCCTCTGCTTAACTGATCTCACGGGCATGGCATACTCACGCTGGCACACGCACGCGTCCATCGCCAGAATTTGTATACATGATATTCTTCCTCTCGTGGCGTTGGATCATGGAAGTTCTCAAAGATTTCACGTTAATTCTATTTTTATTTTTTAGTTGGCCACTATGGGTTTGATTCTACACATTTCAGGGCATAATCACTTTTCGAATTATTGTGTTTGAAGTAAAATAAAAATGGCAATAAAAACAGAATGGTTCTAGATAAATACTGAACTTAAAAAAAAACTCTCTCCGTCCCATAATATAAAGATATTTTTTACACTATTGTAATGCTAAAAATATTTTTATATTATAGGACGAAGGGAGTATACAATAATATCTTCACAGCCGAAGTAAATTGCTCAGCTCAAAGAAAGAAGGCGGTTGGGGCTTCGAAGACTGAATAAGTTCGTTTGCAGTGATGTGTAATCTCTTCAGATCGAGAGAAGAGGTGTCAAAAAGAAATGCTTTTAGGCAGGCTTACTTGCTTAGTATATATTTTTTATTCAATCAAAGACCAAGGTCGTACGGTCACAAATTTTGAAGAGAACCCGCTGGTATACTGGCATCATGGCTTCACGGCCGTACTCACAAGTAATGGAAATGAACTGAGTGGACGCATCTTTTGAAGCAAAAGCATCGAAATGCTTTCAGTTGTTGCACAGAAAATTAAGCAAGATTTTGGGCTGTCAATGGCCCACGCCCACTCCAACCTGCGCCAAACTAGAGCTTGAAAGATCATATACAGTACATGGATCAAGGCTATATTTTCGCCAACTTTGATGTAGCCAATCAACCATTGGACATCGCAGACTTTGCAATGATGCAAAACATGTCATGAGTGTGCATCATTCTACTTTAATTAGCTAGCTGGTGGTATCATTCGATCCCATGTGCATGCGTGCATGCCTGCGAGCTGTCACGGTAATAATCCATTTTGGTCGCTTTCTCAGAGTTCATGATTATCAAAACAACCACGTGTATAGATTAACCCTTTGTTTAAGATGTTTCCATGCTGTGATGTTTAAGCAGCATGGGGGCGAATACATATGTGCATTGTCTCGTCATTTCTCAAGGGCAAACTTGTCATTCACGAACAAAACATGGCCAGCTTTTTTTTTTAAATTTCCAACCTATTTATTTTCAATTATGGCAGTACAACAAACACCAGAATGCACGTCGCCGTCATCGACCCTGCCTCGTCGGAGCCGAGCAAAATTTGTCATGGTAAACGATTGGTAAGTCATCGTGCTAAGGTCCCATAGAACCAGTGCAACAGAACAATAACTGTTGCCGATGAAGAATAATGTAGATTGGAAAGATCCAACCTAAAGACAAACGAACGTAGACGAACGATGAACTGATCCGAGCAAATTCGCCAAAGATAGATCCGCCGAAAATGCATCTCCACACACCCATCAATGATGCTAGACACACCACCAAAATAGGGCTATGCGGGGAGAACCTTATTCCATTTTTAGAGAGGTGCCGTTGTTTCGTTTTACTGAGTAGAACACAAACCCCAACAAAACACAAAGTAACTTCTAAAAGCGGAGCCCTCCCACCAACAAGAGCCGGGATCCAGCACGCCTCCATGTCATTAAGGCCACCAGAGATGACGCGGACCGGCATCGGTACCGACAGGAAGCGAAGAAAACCTAACCTTGGGAGAGGAAGCGGCGGCTGGACCTCACGTGTATAAAACCTCAAAAACACAGCCAACTTATGACAATAGTTATTTTAAAAATATGAGTTAACATCATGTTATGATATCGTATCATATTAAATGTTAGTAGTAAAAGAGCCTGTGCATTGCAACAGTAAAAAAAATATTCCCTCTGTCCGAAAATACTTGTCATCAAAATGGATAAAAAAAGATGTATCTAGAACTAAAATACATCTAGATACATCCCCTTTGATCCATTTTGATGACAAGTATTTTCGGACGGAGGGAGTACCACTTTCCCCTAACTCAATAATCATGACTCAAGACCCCAATAGGTCCATGTCATTTATTTCAACACATGACATCCCATTTGTGTTATCACTTATCCCTTCCCACCCTTGTAAATGGTAGACTTAGTGCTCTCATGATCACAGCACGTCTTAATGTTGTTAATCCTAAGGCACCTCTCTCTCTCTCTCTCTCGGCCTAAAATGAGAAATTCGTTTTTAGTGAGGTTTTGGTGAGCTTGCATCCGTGGTTATAGATGGTTTCTTTCGTCCCCAGTCATGGTTTTGCTAAGGTGTTCATTTACAATCTGGATCGGCAACGGTATGAAGGAAAGATAGATGATGTGCTATTGATTAAGACTGCACCCTAAATAGCATTTTCAAAATGGTTAACATGTAAAATAACATCATATTTAGATTTTACATATTTTTATAATCAAATTTAATTATATAACATGTTATTGGAGTTAGGATATAAAAGGTATGGATTTTTTTAAAGCATCTGGTATGTACTGCGGGTTACCCAAATATCAGGGAGTTTCCTGTAAAGGTGAAAATCTGACTTAAAATTGGCCTGCGGATTGATTACGAGAAGCATAAGAGGGTTTCCTGCAAAAGTGAAAATCTGACTTAAAATTGGCCTACGGGTTGATTACTAGAAACATCAGAGGATTTCTTGCAAAAGTGAAAATCTAACTTAAAACTGGCCTACATGTTGATTACCAGAAATATCAGAGGGTTTTATGCACAAACAAAAATTCAACGTAAAAGTGAACTGTGGGTTGATTACTGAAAACATCACATAGTTCTCTTCAAAATAGCATGACAGACCAAAATTACTTATTCCCTTTATTAGTAGGTATACATTCTATATTGAGCCATTTCTGACTATAAGAAAATATAAAATACTAACATATGATATTATGTACTATAAAAATAGTATCATACACAAGCATCATATGTGTAGTATTATTACTAATTTTCTTTTCATTTCTTTTTATTCAACATATAATATTTGTCAGAAGTCGGACTTCATAAACTTTGACCAACATTGTAGATAAAATATCAATATTGACAATACAAAATCAGTATCATTAGATTTTCTTTTGACAAAGAATGTTTTTATTCACTCAAAACACAACATCAACATCATTGGACGCATCATGAATTGTTTTTATACTGTATAGCATTTAGTGTTGTAGATGTTGATAATTTTTAATATAAATTTGGTCAATTTTTATGAAGTTTGACTTCATGACTTCAAAAAATCTTACGTGCAGAGTAAAAAAAGCGGAGGGAGTATATGACACTGCGAGTAGCCAAAAGCATTGTCACCGTGTGCAATTACCAAATCAGAGGGAACTCCACCCAAGAAACCCCAAACACAAAGCATTGCCATTGTTAACCAACTCCAAAGCATGACACTCCTTATTTCCACTCAAGACAACGGATGAGCATGATCCCAAGCAAAGTAGCCAAACCCCTCCCGTTTTTCACCTACATTCTACCACCTCCAAGGGCAAGCAAGGGTAACAGTTAACACCAACAAGAGGAGGCAACTTTATTTGCACCAGCATTAGCAGTGTTCCCCAGACAGAAAAGGATAAAGTGGCTGCAAGCCTTGACCAGCGACAAAGGTGTGGCTGCGAGCCAAGCACACCTGACAAGCTGTGTTCGTAGTAGGACCAGCTAGTAGCTAGGAGAGGCAACAGTACTTTTGGACCACGCCATCAAGGGCCCTGTTTAGGCTAATCTAAGTCCTAACTTTGCGGCAGAAAGTGATGAAGGATGCAAGGCCATTGCAGTGTAGTACATACAAAAGCTTGCGCTGAGCTACTGTTGCCTGTCTTGCTCTAATAGTTTGTGAGTAACGTATGTTGTATGTACGCACACAGTGTCAAGGCACTGTACGTGGTGATAGCTTCGCATGCTTCTTTTGCGGACCGAGAGCGCGGGCAAAGTAATCAAAGCAAGGGCGGTTCTCGTCTTTTTTTATAAACATAGTAGTAACCATAGTTTCGTTTAACACAATACACATGCAAGCGCTCATACAACGGACATACATTCATCGTTATAAACAAACGCATATCTTATCCCTATGAACACCTTCGAGAGACTAGGTCGGTATATCATCTTGAGATTAACAAAGTTACTAAAGGCGTCTTGTAGTCGACCCGAACATATCCTCTCATTAAAGACGCATCACCGAAAATCCTGAAACAAATCCAGCAATAAATGCGAGTACCAAGACTTAAACCCTGGTGGGCTAGAGATAGGGATAAAATGGAGTGGAAAGTTTTCGCTTTTCCGGAGGAAAAGTGAAAAAGAAGAGGAAATATGAAAACAAAAATGAAAATAAAATGTTTTTATGCAAAACAAAACGGACGTGAAAACAGGATTTCTATTTCCGTGAATATGGAATTTCCGTTTCTACTATAGTACTATAGCCTATGTCTACTTTATAGCCCAACTGCCAAACAACACACAATAATATAATGAGCAAAATGAGCAGAATGGGTCATTTAAGGATCAACTTCTACTACCACATACAAACTCAACTAAACCATATACAGAATTGTCCTGTACTACTATAATATTACCCTATATTGCTAACACAACCATATTATTTTGTAGCCAAGTTAACAATTCATAAATTTGATTGTTTTTTGTGTGTATCTCTCTATGGTTCAGGGGGGTTTAGGTTCCGTTCAACATACACTTCTGTTTTTGTGCCCGCTCTGTATTCGCTCTATATTCGTTTTCGATAGTATCTACTTCCGTATTCAATTTCATGGTTTCTGTATTCATTTCTTCTTCTGCAAAAATACATGAAAACAAATGTGGTAGAATCTAGTTTTATCCGTTTTCGCTCTGTTTTCATCCCTAACTGGGAATACCATTGTTCTTCTAACCATCCAACTACAGGTTGGTTTGCAGTAGTACACCATAGTTGTGTGAAGCATTTATAGTCGGGCTCCCCGGACGGTCTGGTCAAATAAACTCGACCTAGACAGATGACATCATATCGGCCCCAAACGATTGGGATGACCGACACCTCTTGTATCCAACCCAAATCTAGGTCAGAGATGGGGAGGCCCGAGCAGACCCGAGCGTGTTCAACATGTCGGTTCCGGCCCAAGCTGGCCTACCCCAACCCCATATATATTCGTCCCCACCCGCTGCCTAGACCAAACCCTAGCCATTCCACTTCGTTTCGCTCCTCTCCACCTCCAAGCTCCCATCCGGTGATCTCCAGCCTTCTTCGGCATGGTGGGTAGTGGATCAGAGTCCTCAACACCCGATCTGCGGATTGAGAGCTCATCCCATGTCGGCCCGAGAAGGAGATGGTTGTCCACATTATGCTCTGCCGCGCCCGCGAAGAGAACGCCCGACAACTGTTGGACTTGATCTAACAGGGAGCCATAGCGTCCGCCCAAATGGCACTTGGATCTGACGCGAGGTGCGTCGCCTGTGCCTCACCCGAGGTGGTGCGATCTGTTTCATGTTTGAGCGTCGCGGCAGAGGCGTGGCCCCTTCATTGGTGCGCCGACTCAGAGGTAAACACCCTTCGTGGCCTGTCCGCTGAGGCTATAGCGCCACGTGCCTACTGTGTGAGGCAGAGGGCGCGAGAGGCCATGATAGCCCTGGTGGCAGACGCCGACGAGGAAGAGTCGCACGCTGCGGCGCCGCTACGGGTGACCGGCAACACATGGCATCATAACCACATCATGGTGTATGTGTCGGGCTCCCACCATGACGGATCCATCGACAACCTCACACCGATCGGCGACATGCAGGCCACATGCTCTGACAAGGAAAAAGTAAGTCATGGGAGACGGCAACGCCTCGAGTCCCATGAGCCGGTGCGTGTCCCATAGCCTACTCTACCTTGTCGGCAACCACACCTCCACTCCGAGGGGGTTAGCTGATTGTCGAACATGGACACGGTCCACTCATGTGACAGCCCCGACGAGCTCTACCTGGTCCACTCATCCACTTCCTCCGCCGTCGCACCCATGGCGCTTTCCACTGGAGTGGGCCTTTGGCATGCTCGACTAGGACATCCCAACCCAGCCACCCTTCATCATATTCTTCAGAGCTTTTCCTTCACATGTAATAAGATCAACGATCACACTTATCATGCATGTCGTGTCGGCAAACATGTTCGTCTTTCATTTAGCACTTCCTCGCATGTTGCATCATATCTGTTTGAGTTAATTCATAGTGATGTTTGGACCTCTCCTGTTGCCAGTAACACGGGCTATCTTCATTATCTTGTTATACTTGATGATTTTTCACACTACGTGTGGACCTTCCCATTGCGGCGAAAGTCGGATGTTGCTGCCACTCTCACCGTCTTCTACTCCTATGTCTCCACGCAGTTTGGACGTCTCATTCATGCGTTGCAAACAGACAACGTGAAGGAGTTTAATAATCTTTTCATCCGCAACCTTCTCACCACACATGGCACGATCTTTCGTCTCACTTGCCCATACACCTCGCAACAGAATGGCCATGTTGAGCGCGTGCTTCGCACTCTTAATGACTGCATACGCATGCTTCTTTTTCACACCAACGTGCCACCACGGTTTTGGCCCGACGCGCTTGCCACCGCATCACTACTCATCAACATCCGTCCTTGTCGCACTCACGGGAATTTTGCACCCCGTCACTGTTGGGGAACGCAGTAATAATTCAAAATTTTCCTACGTGTCACCAAGATCAATCTAGGAGATGCTAGCAACGAGAGAGAGGGAGTGCATCTTCATACCCTTGAAGATCGCTAAACGGAAGCGTTACAAGAACGCGGTTGATGGAGTCGTACTCGCGGCGATTCAAATCGCGGAAGATCCGATCCAAGTGTCGAACGGACGGCACCTCCGCGTTCAACACACGTACAGCCCGGGGACGTCTCCTCCTTCTTGATCCAGCAAGGGGAGAGGAGAAGTTGAGGGAGAGCTCCGTCAGCACGACGGCGTGGTGGTGGTGGAGCTCGTGGTTCTCCGGCAGGGCTTCGCTAAGCACCATGGAGGAGGAGGAGAAGGTAGGAGGAGGGAGAGCTGCGCCAGGGAAGAGGTTGCGGCTGCCCTCCCACCCCTCCACTATATATAGGGGCAAGGGGAGAGGGGGAGGTGCCCTAGGGTTTCCCCTAGGGGGCGGCGGCTAGGCAGATTGGATCTTCCTAGGGAAAATCCTAGGGAGACTTGCCCCCCAAGCCAAGCAGGTGGAGGCTTGCCTCCCAAGCCAGGTGGAGGCGCCCCACCTCCCCAAGTAACGTGGGAAAGGGTGTGGGGGGCGCACCAACCCTTAGTGGGCTGGTTTGCCCCTTCCCCTTTGGCCCATGAGGCCCTCCAACACTTGTCGGGGCTTCCGAAACACCTTTCGGTCATGCTGGCCATAGCCTGGTACCTCCGGAACACTTCCGGACTCCAATACCCTTCGTCGAATATATCGATCTTCACCGCCGGACCATTCCGGAGTTCCTCGTCATGTCCGGGATCTCATCCGGGACTCCGAACAACCTTCGGTAACCACATACTATTTCCCATAACAACTCTAGCGTCATCGAACCTTAAGTGTGTAGACCCTACGGGCTCGGGAGTCATGCAGACATGGCCGAGAGAACTCTCCGATCAATAACCAACAGCGGGATCTGGATACCCATGTTGGCTCCCACATGCTCCATGATGATCTCATCGGATGAACCACGATGTCAAGGATTCAATCAATCCCGTTACAATTCCCTTTGTCTAGCGGTATAGTACTTGCCCGAGATTCGATCGTCGGTATCCCGATACCTTGTTCAATCTTGTTACCGGCAAGTCTCTTTACTCGTTTCGTAACACATCATCCCGTGATCAACTCCTTGGTCACATTGTGCACATTATGATGATGTCCTACCGAGTGGGCCCAGAGATACCTCTCCGTTACACGGAGTGACAAATCCCAGTCTCGATTCGTGCCAACCCAACAGACACTTTCGGAGATACCCGTAGTGCACCTTTATAGCCACCCAGTTACGTTGTGACGTTTGGCACACCCAAAGCACTCATACGGTATCCGGGAGTTGCACAATCTCATGGTCTAAGGAAATGATACTTGACATTAGAAAAGCTTTAGCATACGAACTACACGATCTTGTGCTAGGCTTAGGATTGGGTCTTGTCCATCACATCATTCTCCTAATGATGTGATCCCGTTATCAACGACATCCAATGTCCATGGTCAGGAAACCGTAACCATCTATTGATCAACGAGTTAGTTAACTAGAGGCTTACTAGGGACATGGTGTTGTCTATGTATCCACACATGTATCTGAGTTTCCTATCAATACAATTCTAGCATGGATAATAAACGATTATCATGAACAATGAAATATAATAATAATAACTAATTTATTATTGCCTCTAGGGCGTATTTCCAACAGTCTCCCACTTGCACTAGAGTCAATAATCTAGTTCACATTGGCATGTGATTAACACTCATAGGTTACATCGCCATGTGACCAACATCCAAAGAGTTTACTAGAGTCACTAATCTAGTTCATATCACTATGTGATTAACACTCAATGAGTTCTGGGTTTGATCATGTTATGCTTGTGAGAGAGGTTGTAGTCAACGGGTCTGCAATGTTCAGATCCCTATGTATTTCGCAAAACTTTATGTCATATCATAGATGCTGCTACCACGTTCCACTTGGAGCTATTACAAATTGTTGCTCCATTATACGTATCCGGTATCTCTACTCAGAGCTATCCGGATAGGTGTTAAGCTTGCATCGACGTAACTCTTTACGTCGAACTCTTTATCACCTCCATAACTGAGAAACATTTCCTTATTCCTCTAAGGATAATTTTGACCGCTATCTGGTGATCCAATCCTAGATCACCTTTGTACCCTCTTGCCAGACATGTGGCAAGGCACACATCTGGTGCCGTACTCAGCATGGCATACCGTATAGAGCCTATGACAAAAGCATAGGGGACGACCTTCGTCCTTCCTCTTTCTTCTGCCGTGATCAATCTTCGAGTCTTACTCAACTTCACACCTTACAACTCAGGTAAGAACCCCTTCTTTGACTGATCTATTTTGAACTCCTTCAAAAACATGTCAAGGTGTGCTTCTTTGAAAGTATCATCAGGCGTTTTGATCTATCTCTATAGATCTTGATGCCCAATACGTAAGCAGCTTTATCCAGGTCTTCCTTTGAAAATCACTCTTCAAACAACCGTTTATGCTTTCCAGAAATTCTACATTATTTCGGATCAACAATATGTCATCCACATATACTTATCAGAAATGTTGTAGTGCTCCCACTCACTTTCTTGTAAATGCAAGTCTCTAGCAAACATTGTATAAACCTAAAAGCTTTGATCACTCCATCAAAGCATATATTCCGACTCCGAGATGCTTGCTCTAGTCCATAGAAGGATTGCTGGAGCCAGCATACCTTTTAGCATCCTTAGGTTCGACAAAACCTTTTATTGCATCACATACAACTTTTTTCTTATGAAAACTGGTAAGAAAACTTGTTTTGACATCCATCTGTCAGATTTCATAATCGAAAAATAAAGCTAATGCTAACATGATTCCGACGGACTTAAGCATCGCTACGGGTGAGAAATTCTCATCGTAGTCAACTCCTTGAACTTGTGAAAAGACTCTTTCCCACAAGTCGAGCTTCATAGACGGTAACATTACCGTCCATGTCCGTCTTCTTCTTAAAGATCCATTTATCTCAATGGCTTGCCGATCATCGAGCAAGTCCACCAAAGTCCATACTTTGTTCTGATACATGGATCCTATCTCGAATTTCATGGCTTCTAACCATTTGTCGGAATACGGGCCCACCATCGCTTCTCCATAGCTCATAGGTTCATTGTTGTCCAACAACATGATATCTAAGACAGGATTACCGTACCACTCAGGAGTAGTACATATCCTTGTCGACCTATGAGGTTCGATAGCAACTTGATCCGAAGCTTCATGATCACTATCATTAACTTCCTATTCAACAGATGTAGGCGTCACAGAAAACATCTTTCTGTGTTGCATCACTCTCTGGTTGAAGTAAAGGTTCGACAACCTCATCAAGTTCTATCTTCCTCCCACTCAATTCTTTCGAGAGAAACTCCTTCTCGAGAGAGGACCCGTTCTTAGCGACAAACAATTTGCCCTCGGATCTGAGATAGAAGGTGTACCCAACTGTCACCTTTGGGTTTCCTATGAAGATGTGTTTGTCCGCTTTGGGTTCGAGCTTCTCTGGCTGAAGCCTTAAGCATCACAACCCCAAACATTAAGAAACGACAACTTTGGTTTCTTGCCAAACCAATGTTCACACGATGTCGTCTCAACGGACTTATATGGTGTCCTATCTAAAGTGAATGCAGCTGTCTCTAATGCATAACCTCAAAATAATAGCGGTAGATCGGTAAGAGATATCATAGTCGCACCATATCTCATAAGGTTCGATTACGACGTCCGGACACACCATTACCCTGTGGTGTTCCAGGTGGCTTCAACTGTGAAACAATTCCACAATGTCTTAAGTGATCGCCAAACTCATAACTCAGAAATTCTCATCGATCAGATCGTAGGAATTTGATCTTCTTGTTATGATGGTTCTTAACTTCACTCTGAAATCGCTTGAACTTTTCAAATGTTTCAGACTTGTGCTTCATTAAGTAAATATACCTATATCTACTCAAATCGTCAGAGAAGATGAGAAAATAGCGATATCCACCACACGCTTCAATTCTCATTGGATCACACGCATCAGCATGTATGATTTCCAACAAGTCAGTTGCCCGTTTCATTGTACCTGAAACGGGGTCTCAGTCATCCTGCCCATGAGGCATGGCTTGCATGCGTCAAGCGATTCAAAATCAAGTGACTCCAAACATCCATCGACATGGAGTTTCTTCATGCATCTTACGCCAATATGACCTAAGCGGCAGTGCCACAAGAAAGTGGTACTATCATTATTAACTCTACATCTTTTGGCGTGAACATGCGTATTACCACGACCGAGATTCAATGAACCATTCACATAGGGTGCATGACCATGAAAGGTATTATTCATGTAAATAGAATAACCATTATTCCCTAACTTAAATGAATAACCGTATTGCAATGAACATGATCTAATCATATTCATGCTCAACGTAGACACCTGATAACATTTATCTAGGTTCAATACTAATCCCGAAGGCAGATGGAGCATGCGATGGTGATCTTATCAACTTTGGAAACACTTCCAACACACATCGTCACCTCGCCCTTAGCCAGTCTCCGTTTAGTCCGTAGCTTTTGCTTCAAGTCACCAATAATAGCAACTGAACCGGTATCCAATACCCAGGTGCTACCAGGAGTACTAGTGAGGTACACATTAATAACACGTATATACTTTGTTGAAGTTGCCAGCCTTCTTATCTACCATGCATTTGGGGTAATTCCGCTACCAGTGACCGTTCCCCTTACAATAGAAGCACTCAGTCTCGGGTTTGGGTTCAACCTTGGGTTCCTTCACTGGAGAGGCAACTGGTTTGCCATCCATGAAGTTTCCCTTCTAGCCCTTGCCCTTCTTGAAACCAGTGGTCTTGTTAAACCATCAACACTTGATGCTCCTTCTTGATTTGTACCTTTTGCGGTCTTAAGTACCGCGAACAGCTCCGGGATCAACTCCATCTCTTGCATGTCATAGTTCAGCACGAAGATCTAGTAGCTTAGTGATAGTGGCTAGAGAACTCTATCAATCACTATCTTATCTGGAAGTTTAACTCCCACCTGATTTAAGAGATTGTAGCACCCAGACATTCTGAGCACATGCTCACTAGCTGAGCTATTCTCCTCCATCTTGTTGGCAAAAGAACTTGTCAGAGGTCTCATACCTCTCAACACGGGCATGAGCCTGGAATCCCAATTTCAGCTCTTGGAACATCTCATATGTCTTATGGCGTTCAAAACGTCATTAGAATCCCGATTATAAGCCGTAAAGTATGGTGCACTAAACTATCAAGTAGTCATCAGGATGTGTCTGTCAGGTGTTCACAACATCCACAGACGATGTTGTAGGGGTTTGTACATCGAGCGGTGCATCAAAGACATAAGCCTTATGTGTAGCAGTGAGGACACTCCTCGGACTACGGACCCAGTCCGCATCATTGCTTACAATATCTTTCAACTTGGTATTTCTCTAGGAACGTATTGAAACAGGGAGCTACAACGTGAGCTATTTATCTACAACATATTTGCAAAGACAATTTAGACTATGTTCATGATAATTAGGTTCATCTAATCAAATTATTCAATGAACTCCCACTCAGATAGACATCCCTCTAGTCATCTAAGTGATACATGATCCGAATCAACTAGGTCGTGTCCGATCATCACGTGAGACGGACTAGTCATCAACGGTGAACATATCATGTTGATCGTATCTTCTATACGACTCATGTTCGACCTTCCGGTCTTCCATGTTCCGAGGCCATGTCTGTACATGCTAGGCTCGTCAAGTCAACCTAAGTGTTTCGCATGTGTTCCGAGGCCATGTCTATACATGCTAGGCTCGTCAACACCCGTTGTATTCGAACGTTAGAATCTATCACACCCGATCATCACGTGGTGCTTCGAAACAATGAACCTTCGCAACGGTGCACAGTTAGGGGGAACACTTTCTTGAAATTATTGCGAGGGATCATCTTATTTAAGCTACCGTCGTTCTAAGCAAATAAGATGTAAAACATGATAAACATCACATGCAATCAAATAGTGACATGATATGTCCAATATCATTTGCTCCTTTTGATCTCCATCTTCGGGGCTCCATGATCATCGTTGTCACCCGCATGACACCATGATCTCCATCATCGTGTCTTCTTGAAGTTGTCTCGTCATCTATTACTTCTACTACTATGGCTAACACTTTAGCAATAAAGTAAAATAATTACATGACGTTTATGTTGACACGCAGGTCATAAATAAATTAAGACAACTCCTATGGCTCCTGCCGGTTGTCATACTCATCGACATGCAAGTCGTGATTCCTATTACAAGAACATGATCAATCTCATACATCACATATATCATTCATCACATCCTTTTGGCCATATCACATCACACGACATATGCTGCAAAAACAAGTTACACGTCCTCTAATTGCTGTTGCAAGTTTTTACGTGGTTGCTATAGGTTTCTAGCAAGAACATTTCTTACCTACACCAAAACCACAACGTGATATGCCAATTTCTATTTACCCTTCATAAGGACCCTTTTCATCGAATCCAATCCAACTAAAGTGGGAGAGACAGTCACCCGCTAGCCACCTTATGCAACTAGTGCATGTCAGTCGGTGGAACAAGTCTCACGTAAGCGTACGTGTAAGGTCGGTCCGGGCCGCTTCATCCCATGATGCCGCCGAATCAAGATAAGACTAGTAACGGCAAGTAAATTGACAAAATCGACGCCCACAATAACTTGTGTTCTACTCGTGCATAAAAACTACACATAGACCTAGCTCTGATACCACTGTTGGGGAACACGGTAATAATTTAAAATTTTCCTACGTGTCACCAAGATCAATCTAGGAGATGCTAGCAACGAGAGAGAGGGAGTGCATCTTCATACCCTTGAAAATCGCTAAACGGAAGCGTTACAAGAACGCGGTTGATGGAGTCGTACTCGCGGCGATTCAAATCGCAGAAGATCCGATCCAAGTGCCGAACGGACGGGACCTCCGCGTTCAACACACGTACAGCCCGGGGACGTCTCCTCCTTCTTGATCCAGCAAGGGGAGAGGAGAAGTTGAGGGTGAGCTCCGTCAGCGCGACGGCGTGGTGGTGGTGGAGCTCGTGGTTCTCCGGCAGGGCTTCGCTAAGCACCATGGAGGAGGAGGAGAAGGTAGGAGGAGGGAGGGCTGCGCCAGGGAAGAGGTCGCGGCTGCCCTCCCACCCCTCCACTATATATAGGGGCAAGGGGAGAGGGGGAGGTGCCCTAGGGTTTCCCCTAGGGGGCGGCGGCTAGGCAGATTGGATCTCCCTAGGGAAAATCCTAGGGAGACTTGCCCCTCAAGCCAAGTAGGTGGAGGCGCCCCACCTCCCCAAGTAACGTGGGAAAGGGTGTGGGGGGCGCACCAACCCTTAGTGGGCTGGTTTGCCCCTTCCCCTTTGGCCCATGAGGCCCTCCAACACTTGCCGGGGCTCCCGAAACACCTTTCGGTCATGCTGGCCATAGCCTGGTACCTCCGGAACACTTCCGGACTCCAATACCCTTCGTCCAATATATCGATCTTCACCGCCGGACCATTCCGGAGTTCCTTGTCACATCCGGGATCTCATCCGGGACTCCGAACAACCTTCGGTAACCACATACTATTTCCCATAACAACTCTAGCGTCATCGAACCTTAAGTGTGTAGACCCTACGAGCTCGGGAGTCATGCAGACATGGCCGAGACAACTCTCCGGTCAATAACCAACAGCGGCATCTGGATACCCATGTTGGCTCCCACATGCTCCACAATGATCTCATCGGATGAACCACGATGTCAAGGATTCAATCAATCCCGTATACGATTCCCTTTGTCTAGCGGTATAGTACTTGCCCGAGATTCGATCGTCGGTATCTCGATACCTTGTTCAATCTCATTACCGGCAAGTATCTTTACTCGTTCCGTAATACATCATCCCGTGATCAACTCCTTGGTCACATTGTGCACATTATGATGATGTCCTACCGAGTGGGTCCAGAGATACCTCTCCGTTACACGGAGTGACAAATCCCAGTCTCGATTCGTGCCAACCCAACAGACACTTTCGGAGATACCCGTAGTGCACCTTTATAGCCACCCAGTTACGTTGTGACGTTTGGCACACCCAAAGCACTCCTACGATATCCGGAAGTTGCACAATCTCATGGTCTAAGGAAATGATACTTGACATTAGAAAAGCTTTAGCATACGAACTACACGATCTTGTGCTAGGCTTAGGATTGGGTCTTGTCCATCACATCATTCTCCTAATGATGTGATCCCGTTATCAACGATATCCAATGTCCATGGTTAGAAAACCGTAACCATCTATTGATCAACGAGCTAGTCAACTAGAGGCTTACTAGGGACATGGTGTTGTCTATGTATCCACACATGTATCTGAGTTTCCTATCAATACAATTCTAGCATGGATAATAAACGATTATCATGGACAATGAAATAGAATAATAATAATAACTAATTTATTATTGCCTCTAGGGCATATTTCCAACAATCACCTCTTGTTCGGCACGCCACCCTCCTACGATGAGCTACGCATCTTCGGTTGCCTTTGTATCCTAGCATCGCTTCCACTACTCCGCATAAGCTCGCTCCGAGGTCCTTGGCCTGCATCTTTCTCGGCTACCCACCCAACACCAAAGGCTACCGCTGCTATGATCCTATCTCCCTTCGGGTGATCACTTCCCGAGACGTTTACTTTGATGAGATGCTTTTTCCATTCCAGCAGGTGCCTTCGGATGTTGCGGCCTTGCCCGCTCCCGGTGGCTCTCCGGCGAGCCTTTCCGGTGATGGCCGCTCGAGAGCATCTCTCGGGCCGCCTTCCGGCTTTGAGGGCACCCCTCGCGTCACGGGTCCAGTTCCTCCCCGTTTGGCTGCCTTAGGGGCCTTGCCCCTCCTCAGGTCGGCACCCCGACCCCGGCGCCTTCGGCGTCCCCTACGCCCACGGCATCTCCGGCGGCTCCCGCACCCTTGGCATCCCCCGCGGCCTCGCCTGCGGTCTCGGATGCGGCGGGTCCTTCATCATCTTCACCCGCCGCCGACCCGGACCTGCTGCCCCTCCCGATGACTCGCTCTCGGGCCGGCACTCTTCGCCCGAGCACGCGGTACACCATCGATGAGTATCTTCTCGCTGCTTCCGCGTCTAAGTTGTCCCCTCTCCCATCGTCAGCTCGAGCCGCCCTCCGGGATCCACATTGGTTCGCTGGGATGCAGGTCTTCCGGCACAAGATTCGTCCGGATGGCACTCTCGAGCGCTACAAAGCTCGCTGGGTGGTTTGGGGCTTTCGGCAACACGCGAGCATGGACTTCACCGACACCTTTGCCCCGGTTGTCAAATCGGGCACGATCCGCACCGTGCTTCAGTTGGCCGTCTCTCGGGCCTGGCCCGTGCATCAGTTGGACGTTTCCAACACCTTCTTGCATGGCCACCTCGCCGAGCATGTGTTATGTGATCAGCCCACCGGCTTTGTCGACGCCGCGCGTCCAGACCACGTGTACTTGCTCTCCCGTTCCCTTTACGGGTTGAAGCAGGCGCCCCGGGCCTAGTGCGCATCGCTGCGTTCCTGTAGACGCTTGGCTTCACATCCACTCGCTCAAATGCGTCCCTCTCCGTGTATCATCACGGAGCTGCCACGGCCTACTTGTTGCTCTATGTCGACGACATCATCCTGACGGCATCCACTGCCGAGCTCCTTCAGCGGCTCATTGCTCGTCTTCACGATGAGTTTGCCCTCAAGGACTTGGGGCCCCTGCACTACTTCCTCGGCATTGAGGTGGTATGACAGCCAGATGGGTTCTTCTGCATCAGCAACTATATGCCCATGAGCTTCTTGAGCGTGCTGACATGCTTAACTGTAAGCCTGACGCCACGCCCGTCGACACCAAGGCCAAGGTGTCAGCTCTGGAGGGCTCTCCCGCGTCCGATGCGGCCTTCTATCGCTCCATCGTGGGCGATCTGCAGTACCTGACCCTGACGCTCCCTGACTTGCAGTATGCTGTTCAGCAGGTGTGTCTTCACATGCATGCTCCGCGCGACTCTCACTAGACCCTGGTGAAGCGTATTCCCCGTTACATACGCGGCACCCCGTCCATGGGACTCATGTTGACGGCCTTCGCCTCCACCGACCTCGTCGCCTACTCTGATGCGGACTGGGCTGGTTGCCCGGACACACGACGCTCCACCTCGGGCTACCGTGTCTACCTTGGGCCGTCGCTGATCTCCTAGTCGTCCAAGCGCAGCCCACGGTCTCCCGCTCGAGTGCCGAGGCAGAGTATCGGGCAGTGGCTAATGTCGTTGCTGAATGGTCTTGGCTTCGTCAGCTGCTCCAGGAGTTGCTTTGTGAAGTTCACAAGGCCACGCTCGTCTACTGCGACAACATCTCCGCCGTGTGCCTCTCCGCCAACCCACTCCACCATCGTAGAACGAAGCAAATTGAGCTCGACATACACTTTGTTCGTGAGCAGGTGGCTCTTGGGTGCATCCGAGTCCTTCACGTCCCGACGATGCAACAGTTCGCCGATGTCATGACGAAGGGATTGCCTACTTCTGTTTTTTAGGAGTTCAGGTCTAGTCTTTGCGTCTCCGACGACGCTT